>NC_071393.1:52133668-52474936 GCF_022682495.2 Desmodus rotundus
GAAAAATGGTACCTCATTGTGATCTTAATTTTTATTTCTCTAATTATGGTTGAGGAACATGTTTAAATGTCAAGAAGTTATTTGTATTTCTTTTTATGTGAACCATTTATATTCTTTATGAATTATCCTATTTGTTGTCAGGCTTTATCTTATTGATTTATAAGTGTTCTTTATATATGAAGAAAGTATTTCTTCATGTATAGTATAATAATTTCCACTATTTACTGTTTGTCTTTTCTTTGTAGGCTTCTTTTACATATATGTATGTGTGTATGTATATGTATATATGTATATATATGATGTTATGTATATATTAGAGATTCTGGGTTTCCTGCCTTACAGCAGGTTAGAATTTCAATACATACATTTTGGTGTGCAAGAATTGCCTTTTGTACCTCATCCTCATTTTTACATTGTGGTTTCCACTCCTCTGAGGTGTCAGACACTTCATCTTGTCAACTCAAAGTTGGTCTGGTGCCCTCCCCCGCCCCCCACCAAAGTTCCCGGGGTGTTCCTGAGTCCAGGTAGGCTTACTCCGCACATGGGAGGAGGTCGGGGCTCATTCAGTCCTCCAGGCCAGCTGCCCTTCTAGCATCCATTGGGATTCCGTCTGGTCACTTCTGGTCCACAAGCCCCCTGCAGCTTCTCTGTCTTCTGTGCCCTGAGCTCCTGAGTACATAGGACTCCACCCCCCACAGCAATGCAGAGACCCCTCTGCCTGACACACCATACAGCTACTTCTAACCCAGACTTTTGCCACTTTCTTTGGCTCATCCCAGGAAACTTGAGCAGGGCCTCTTTCTCAGGACCCCATCAATTTACATACATCTTACAACACCTGCCTGCCCCCACTGCCCCCCCAGCCCCGCAAACACACCACTCTGCCCTCTTCCCAAGTCCAGGAACTTTATCTAGCTGGAGAGAATGGCAAGCCTCAGCAAGCAGCTCCTCAAACCTACACCGTGCCTTACAGCCCTCTAAGGAGCAGAATCCTGGTATGCAGAGGTCAGGAAGACCTTCTTTCTGTACTTTTTCTCCTTCAGTCACCACATCCCTCCCCTGAGGCGGTGCCCACAGAAAGGCCAGACATGGGGTCTGTGTGTGTGTGTGTGTGTGTGTGTGTTTCCTGGGCAGCAGAGGCCAAGCTTATCAGAAGGAAAGCAGATGGGTGTGAAACCCTGTGTACTTCCCAGAGCCTCTCCCAACAACTCTCAGCCGCACCCCTTGCTGCTCCAGGCTTCTTAGCCCCTCAGCTGAAACCATGAGAGGCTGCTGTGGTTCGAGTGCCTGCTGGTGCCCCTTCCCTGGAAGTTCTCAGTGGGCGGGGGTTGGCCCGTCTTGCTATGCTCTGTGGCATCTAAGCCTGTGGGCCTTGTGCATCTGGGCACTCGGTCAGGATGTATGGTGTTGAAGCACCTGCTGGTTTTAAAAAGACAGGCTGTCCTTGTCTTTGGTGTTCTCCAAGAAGGCTGGGAAGGGTGGGGCATCGTGAGGGGGGATGTACGGTATATCCCCAATGTCCTTCTAGGCTTCCACTTTTTCCCAAAGACTTTCCTCGGCTTATACCGGGGTAAAGGTTTTCTCCAGAGAGCACTCTCTGGGGATGAACCCCGCTCATGTCGGTACCCCACAGCCTCCATCCTGTTCTGCTGTTGCTTCTTCAGGCCAGGGGGCTGGACAGGGTAAAGTGACCTCAGGCCTCAGGGTCCCAGGAAGGGGAGCCGTAGGGAGGCAGCAGGCACCAATCTTCACTTGGACTCAGCTGAACTCACTCCCCAGGGCGTTTTCATCCCATCCCCACCACACCCCTGGTTCCGTCTTTACTTTGCAGCTGAATCAAAGGCCCACCCCTAAGCCTTTCAGTCATGAGGAACAAGGCCCTTTCTGTGAGGTCCCACATTTCCTGGAAGTGGAGATTGCAATATAATCCAGGCACCCGCACACCAAGAGGGTCCCCTCTGCTCCAGACCCCCTCTTCCTGCCCCTCTTTCTTTAAGGGCAGGGCGAGCTCTCAGATAGCACAGGAACACCTTTAGCTGGTCTCCAGCCTTTCAGCCCCTCCTGCGTCCCCTGTGAGTTCAGCCTGCAAGCTGGCCTAGTTTTGCTGGGCCGTTACCCCACACATGTGCCTGTTACCCCCAGGGCCTTGCTGCCTCTAGTTCTTTTCTGTTAATTAGTCCTCAGTGACACCAGCAGGCTTGGGGTGGGGGTGTGCACAGGCCAAACTCATCTGGGAGATGCAGGCATCCGTGGAGAGTTGGAGTCAGGAGGAGGGCCCTGCCCCACCTCTGGCGTGGATGTCTCGGAGCCTCTTTCTTCATGAGTAGCATGGTGGAAAAAAACAAAACCGAAAAACAGTACAGTACTGTGCTTTTCACTGTAACTGATCCGGCTCCTCCCAGCATACATCTTGAGTCATGTTTTTTTCTGAAAAGATGGGAGGTTTTCTCTACCATTTTCCTTCTCTTTTTTCTACAATTACTTTTTTAATTAGAAGGTAGAGATGGTGATGGCAGTGTTAGGGAGGAAAAACAGTATAGGGTGTGGATGGAAAGATAAATAGGCCATCAGCGGCCTCGCCTCCCACAGTCTGTGCCAGCAAATTCAGCTGGGACTGAATCAAGTTTGGAAATCTAGTGCCCAGCTCTGCACCTCTGCAGACCTGAGCCGGGCCCGCCCCTGCAGGTGCAGTGTGGGTACTCCCCAGGAGCTCGTATTAGGAAAACAGCCCCACCCATGGACACCACAAAGCCCTCTCCGATGACCTGTGTCACGGTGCTTTGTCACAACTGGAACACAGGCCGCCAGGGACGGTGCTGGGCCCAGGAGACAGGGCCCTAAGGAGACGTGTGCTAGGCCCCTGCAGAGTGAGGAGTGAGGGAGCAGGTAGTCTCCTGAGAGAGGATGGCAGGTCCGGAGCTCAGAGGCCTGGAAGGCCCTCAAGTCAGGGTGGTGACTGGTTTTCCTTGAAAGGGAGGTCGTGAGCCTGGAGAGGAAACGGGAGGTTAGAAGCTAACCATAGCGCAATGTTGGCAACACCACGTTCACATCACATGGGAAAGCCTAAATATGTACGAACATTCATGCACGAGAAGGCTGAGCAGAAGGATGAGAAATTGTGTTATATACTGATGCAAAATGATATCCAACATGTATTAGGTGAAAAAAGCAAGATGCAGACAGTGTGAAAAATAAGCTGCCATTTGTGTTTTTGTTTCTATGTATTTATGTATTTGCTTGAATATGCATCAAGTGTCTCTGGACGTATTTATAAAAAAACACCCACCCTTTCAGGAAGGTGGCACTTTGCGAGGACAGAGTTGGGCTGGGGGACACGGAAGAGCTGGAGACGGATGGTGGCGGTGGCCACAGCCACGGGGATGCATTTAACGCGTGGCGCTGTGCGCTTGCAGATGACTCACATCAGCGATTTCCAGCCTTGCTCACCTCACGGCACACAAACTAATTACTGAAATTCTGCGGCACACCAAGGCATATATTTTTGCTGATCTGATCGTTAAAAAAAAAGGTATAATTTTGATTCATTCACACCAGATGGTTATTGTTGTGTTGGCTGTTGTCGTTTTTTTATTCAGCAATCTAAGGGAAAAGAGGTCAGTGCCCCTGACTAAATAGTCAGGTATTGCATGTTGTAAAAATTCTCGTGGCTCACTGGTTGAAAATTGCTGATTTAAATGGTTAAGTTTTATATTATGTGTATTTAACCACACACACACAAAAAAAACCCCAAAACATTTCATTAATTGCCTGTGGGGAGAACTTGGTGTTCAAAAAAGAGAGGAAGGGATCTCTGGCTGGTGTGGCTAGTGGATTGGGTGGCAGCTTGTCAACTCAAAGATCGCCGGTTCAATTCCCAGTCAGGGCACTTGCCTGGGTTGTGGGGCCAGGTCCCCAGTGGGGGGTGTGCGAGAGGCAACAGATAGATATATCTCTCACTCATAGATATTGCTCCCTCTCTTTCTCCTTCCCTTCCCTTCTCTCTAAAAATAAATAAAATCTTTTGTAAAAAAAGAGGAAGGGAGGCTTTTCACTGTATCTCATTTTGTGCCCACTGACATCTTTTCAAAAAAATAAGGAAAAGTAAAGATCCTAGAAGCTGCCACTGCTAAGGCCCAAGGACAGACTGAGCCTTGCCAGACAGATGGCTGAGAAGCAGCACAGGGTGCCGGCTCGTTTACAAAGATGTGAAGGGCAAGGGGACACAGGGCCTGGTGCCACTGCCTAAGGCCGACAGCAGCCGCAGACGCTCCTGCTCCCCTGGGAATCCAGGAGAGACTCCCTGGAAGAGGCTGCCTGACGGAGGCATTGACCTTCCTTCCAGGGTCAGAGCCAGCCTGGGTGACCTTGCAGGGAGGACCGCAGGGGAATTAGGGCAAACTTCCCTCCTACCCGCCCTTTGATCTCTCCTGGGCTCCTCATTGGCCAACACCAGAAGGCAGCCGGAGGGCAAGGGCCCCAGTCTTGCTGGATCAGTCACAAGGGTGGGCCTCCTCCCGACCCAGGGCGGGGTGGAAAGGGTGGGGAGAGGACCTTGAGAGGGGCGGGGACGATCTCTGAGACAGCTTGGAAGCCAGAGAGCCAGCTTGCCTGGGCCTGTGGCCCAGCTCCACCACGTCCTACCGGGGCATCCTTAGGCATCGCGATGTGGGATGCGGGGTAAAATCCATACCTGTCCCAAAGGCCGTTCTGAGAATTAAATGTGTCAGTATCCAAGTGAAGTGCTTAACACAGTGCCATGCTCATGGGAAACACCAACCTGTGAATTGTGAGTATGATTTATTAGAGCCTGCCGAGTGCGACTGAGGCAGGATGCAGTGAAGCCGGTGCCTTGTGGGAAGCATGAGGGGGAGCAAGCAGTGAGCGTCCAGATGAGGCCGGCACCTGGGAGCAACAATAATGGCCATTCATCAAGCACCTCTAAGTGCCAACATTGTGCTGGGCCTGCTGTGTCCATTGTCCTGAAGCCTCACCACACAGTGACAGGGCCTGGCAGGGGAGGGGAGGCTAAAGCTCAGAGTGGGGGCTGCCCCGGCCCAGACCACACAGCTAATAAAAGACTTCCTCCCAGCCACACTCTCACCCCATAGACCCCTCCCAGCTGCGAAGTGTGCCTTTGAAATGCAAAGCCCATGAAAGACTTACCAACTGCAATATAAAAAATCAGAATTGAAAGTAGCCCCTACTTACACAATTACTCTGAGCTTACCAGGTAACTCAGCATGTAAATAGACTAAATTCTCACATAAAGGTATGGTCTAGGCCCTGGCCGAGTAGCTCATTTGGTTAGAGCGTTGACCCGATACGCCAAGGTTGTGGGTTCAGTCTCCGGTCAGGGCGCACACCAGAATCAACAAGTGAACGCAGGAATAAGTGCGAGAACAAACCAGTGTTTCTCTCTCTCCCGTCCTCTCTCTCTTTCTCTCTCAAATGAATAAATAAAACATTTTTAAAATATGGCCTACGGAGAAGGGTCATTTGAGTGTCAAAATGTCAAATTTATTAACTTGAAAATGCAACTTTAAAGGGACTTCCAGGCAATTTTATGGAAAATTAGAAAAATAAGCCCATGTTGAAAGGAATGCATTTTTCAGGAAAATGTCAGTAACATGGTATTTAGAGACAGATATAGCTTTTAAAGTGGTTGAAGTACGGTAATAATATTAAAGTGATTAAAGTACCAGGAATAATATTTCTCTTTTGCTATTGTTAAATATTGGGATAACCAATATAAATAAGTTTTTATCTGCTCCAATGTACATATTATCTTGTAAAATAATCTTTATTTAAAAAAATAGTTTTAAAATACATTATCTTATTTATTTTTTAATTTTTCTAAAAGATTTATTTATTTATTTCCAAACAGAGGGGAAGGGAGGGAGAGTGAGAGAGAGAAACATTGATTGGTTGCCTCTCACACGCCCCGCACTGGGGACCTGGCCCACAACCCAGGCATGTGCTCTGACTGGGAATTGAACCAGGGACACTTTGGTTCGCAGGCTGACACACAATCCTCTGACCCACACCAGCCATGGCTAAAATATATTGTTTTACAAGCTCACAAATATAATAAAATCATTTTCTTAGTCAAAAAATACTTACAATTTTTTTGAAGTCCAAGGGCACCCTGAAACTGGAAAAGCCAGTATATGTGCCGCCTGTCACCACCAGACCCAATTAAGTAGAGACAGGGATTGAATCTTTATGGGCGATTTATTCAGATGGCTGGCTGTGGAGAGCAGGACCAATAAAATGGCATCGATCCAGTCAAGCTAGCATAAAGTATATAAAACAAAGTGGAGTCCCTCATGCCAACCAATACGGCTGTCAGTCAGCCATGCCACTTTGGTTCAAGAGGGAAGCCACCTAAGTCAGAACAGACACATCTGGCAAGGAGACACACCTAAGATATCTGCACATGTGGTCAGAACAGCCGGGTCTGCAGAGCGGGACCACCCATAGATGGGCTCCTGGGGATAGTCCCCACTTGCCAGCGGGGGTCCCAAGATACTTATCAAGAGACCCAGAGGGTGGAGCACACCACTCTCAAGGTATAACTGAGGCAGGCTCCGGACCGCTGCTGAGACAGCTGAGCTCCACTCACCAGAGTGCTGCTCCATGTCACGCCGATCTCCCTTGTTATCAGTCACCAGAGGTTCTGCCCTGCTGGACTGAGGACTTCGTCTGTCCTACTGCCTCCCTGGCTCTGAAGAGCCTTCCTTGCAAGATGTCTGCCCTTGCCCACCGTGCTGTCTCTGGGACCTGCAGACTGAGACTCTGGGACTCAGGTTCATTATCCCCTGTTGATTGCTGTGATATGTGTGTATTTTTCTCTTAGACTGTTAGAGTGCGAGTTAGGATATTGATGTATATTGATGTTCTCCTTCGAGTGAACCTGCATTCAGTAAGAGCTGAATGAATGGCATAGTTACCGTGTGTGACTCTTGTCTGTCCCTTGGTGCCGGGCTGCTCCGCAGGCAGCAGCCGAACAGTTGGCCAGCTGACTTATAGGGAAGAATGTATCACCAACCTACACTCGTGACACAGCCTGAGAAGACGGCAGGTTATGTACCCTAAAAGACCATCTTACATTTCCTTTCAAGCCAGCCTTTTTATAAGGGTGGTGGGGAGTGGAGGTAGGGGATTTAAAATTCAGGAAAGAGGTTAATCAGATATAAGCTGCAGTCCAGCAATTTCCCTTTCATCCCCTTTCATCCGCAGGATGGTGCTTCTTTACCTGGGTCCTGGGTCCTGTGTCCGGGGTGATTTTCTTTATTTGTGTCCTGGGAGATGAGATGTCTCTCTCAGGCACACAGTGGCTCGGACACCACCCTGAATGCGGTTCTCCGGGAGCACAAAGGTGGAACTGCCTGTGTCTCCTGGTGTCAGTCTTCAGTTCCCGAAACAATAGCTTTTTATGTACCTTAACTACCAATCTTATTAACTATTACCTAAAACTGAAATTTCCCAACTCTTGAGTTCCCCCGTTCACCCCACATGCCAGCATCTGTCAATAGGTATATGGGTCACCTCCTTGCTCCCTGTCCCTGTCCCTTCACAGAAGGGAAGACAATTTCCATCCCTATCAGTGTCTAGTCAAGGTAAATATAAATGAATGAATGAGGGAATGGACAGATGGGGTGTTTGAAGGACAAACAGACCAATGTGGAGAGTCCTTGGTGAGGAGGCTGGGATGCCAGTGGGGCTGCATGGGAAGGGCTCTGGCAGGACCTGAAGAGTTCATGTTTTACCCGAGAGGCAGAGCAGGAAAGGGATGTGCCGCAACCTGGACGTTAAGGAACACCTACCTCACTGAGGGCTCAGGAGGTGAGGAGAGGTTAGAGAAAGATGGTGTCGGAGTCAGCATTTGGGGGCTGGAAGTGTAGCTCCTTTGGGAGGGGCAGAGGGCCAGGAAGGAAGTCTCTGAGAGGTGCTAAAAGGGACTGACAGGACCTGGTGGGTGCCCGAGTTGGGAGCCTGGGAGAGGGAGGAGTTGCGGATAAGCCAGCCCCTTTGGAAGTACCAGGGAAGCCCGGCTATGGGGAAGAAGGCTTTTCTCTCGGCATGGAGGCTGTGCCGAGGGTGGGTGTTAAGACTCACTGTCGGGTCAGGACCCTGAGGCTAGACATGGCCCCGGTGCCTGGAGTGGAGGACACCGAGGTCACAGTACAACCACATTCTCTGGTTCTGACCCTATTTCCAGGGCGAGGCTCTGTCCCCTCCTGAATGGTTTATGGGAGGCATCAGGTTCTTCCTTACAGTCCTTGGGACTTCTCCCAAGCAGGCAGACCCTGGTCAGAACATTCATCTGTGTACCTGCCCCTCAGTGTGTTGCTTCCAGGGTACCCCGTAGGCAACTTCTCAGCCACCTGCGACCACCCTGCTGTGCTGATTCTTGAGATGCTGAGATAGCACTAGATTGTAGATCATCTCTCCCTTGCTCTCCTCACTCCTGCCTTATATCCAATTGAACTGGACATAAGGGAGAAGTAAAACAAACCATAAAGGAAGGAGCTACCCTTCTAATTCATGCACACAGAAAGGCATGCGGGGAAGAGGCCAAGGGGCCACAGGCCAGGAGCTTCTGATTCTTGTCTGCAAGGCCAGCACTGGACGTTTGGGATCTTCATCCACAAGGATGTAGATCAAGTGGTCCAGCAACCACTTGATGGCCAAGTGATAGCCAAGATATGGAAGGAACCTAGATGCCCTTCAGTAGGTGACTGGATCGCCCTGACTGGTGAGGCTCAGAGGGTTGAAAGGTCTCCGTTTCGCAGGTCAGGGCACATGCTAGGGTTGCAGGTTTGGTTCCAGGTCAGGGGGAGTACAGAAGGCAGCCCATTGATGTTTCTCTCTCACATCGATGTTTCTGTCCCTCTTTTTCTCCCTTCTTCCTCTCTCTCTAAAATGAAAAATAAAAGTAACAAAAATAAAAACGCTAATGGAATCTAACAGGTTTGAGACAGTTTGTTCTCTTGCAGACTCAGTGTTTGCTTGCCTGGCACTAGCATCAGGAATGCATAGAATCTGGAAACAGCAGCTTAACGACTACATTATGTTCCTACTGCTGCTGCTACTGACTTCTTAGAACACTGCACCAGAATAGATTTACTTTGAACATTGAAATTTGCAGCCCTGGCTGGTGTGGCTCAGTGAACTGAACACCGGCCTGTGAACCAATGGGTCGCCCGTTCGATTCCCAGTTAGGACACACACCTGCGTTGTGGGCCAGGTGCCCTGTTGGGGGTGCATGAAAGGCAACCACACATTGTTTCTCTCCTTCTCTTTCTCCCTCCCTTCCCCTCTGTCTAAAAATAAACAAAATCTTTAAAGAAAAAGAAAGAAAGTTGCAGCAAAACTTAATACAACAGGATTATTCAAAGTACACATGGACTAAAAAGAAATGTTTTAGAGTAATAAGATGTATTTTGTCTTTGTTCTTTATGTCTTTATGTTGAAAAACTACCATTCAAAACCAGATTAATTTGAGATAGAAGGGCCTTTTGTCTTTATCCTTTTTTAAAAAATGTATCATCTTTATTATATTTTTTTACATTACCATTTAGTCCCTTTATAGTCCCCGCCCCCCTACCCTTTTCATATACAGTCCACGGGAACTGGATGAGAGCTTTCTTGTATTGGCCCGAAGAACTGTGTCAGTTATACAGGCTTTCGTCGGTATCTGCTGCCCGTGCAGCTCATCACTGTGTTCGGCTTTCCTGATAACTCTTGTATAATTACCTTTTCAAATAAAATATTATAGAAAAGTTGTTTGGATTTTTAAAATGACTTACCATATAGCTGGAGATTGGGTTTTATTTTTATTTTTTTGTAATGAACAATAAAAACAGTAAATTTTAAAATTTAAAATACAAGTAAAAATTGGTACATATATACAATGGAATATTATTTAACAATGAAAAGGGATGAAAGCTTGCCATTTGTGGCAATATGGATGGACCTAGAGGATATTCTGCTAAGTGAAATAAGTCTGAGAAAGACAAATACTGTATGATCTCACTCATATGTGAAATTTTAAAAAGCAAAGCAAATGAATAAACAAAATAAGATAGGAACTAACCCATAGATATAGAGAACAAGCTGATGATTGCCAAAGGGAAGGTGGGTGAGGTGGTGGGAATAAAAGATAAAATTAATTTAAAAAAAGAGCAGTGAGACCCAGAAAGGGTGGCCCCCAGCTTACGAACCCCTCAAAAAATTTTTAAAAAGTTGCCCTGGGAGGGCTGGTGCTCTGTCTGTGTGAGAGAGAAAACCGAGGTGGTACCAAGATGGAGCCCACGACCGCTCCCAGCCAGCTGTCCCTAGGGTGAAAAGGGTTTGCTCCTGTTCTCTTCCGCATAGTCCCTGAAGTGACAAGCTATGGGCCATTATTTCTCTAAGTAGGGTAGGGTCCTTGGGGACATGTGAGGAGATGCTATGCATTTGGAGCCTTTGGAAATTATGGGGCATTGCCAGGGAGTGACAGGCTTAGGTAGGCCTCAGAGGAACCCAGCTCTTTCCCTCTCCAAAGCTTCGGCAGAGCCTGGAATCACCCCTCGGCCTGGGGCGGTGGCCACTGCAGGCTTTGGAACACACGTGGGCCAGGGGAGGCCCTTGAAGTCCTGGTCAACAGGTTCCTCAAAAGCAAAACCACTTGAAACATCACTGGGGTCAGCTGAGGACCCTGTGGCCAACCCCCAACAGCCCAGGAGGCTTCTGTTGTGGAAATCCCCCATCGCCAGCGAGGGCAGCTGCTGGGCTGGAAAGGCCCAGAGATACACCACCCCTCCCCTATCCCCTGCAGGGTCCCTGAAACAGCTGAGACCAGGGATGAGGAGGTGACTTTGGGGAGACGGCCAGTCCAAGGCTGCCTCTGGGCCCTGGGACCCAGCCCCGAGCTCTGGCCTCCATATCTTGGCTTTGTTCCCCTCTTCTGTTCTCAGCTCTTGCTGGTCCCTGAGTGGAGGAGGCTGGGAGGCTCGGCTGCCCTCAGGCACTGCCAATAAGCGTAGAAGGCTGGGGCCTGGCAAGCACGCAGTGTCGGCTCTATGGGCTACGGGCCTAATTATCCTCAGCTGGCGGCAGGCGGCTGGGGAGTTTCCCAGCTTGCCTCCTTCTTTGTGGTAAACACTTTGGGGAGGTGTGGGGACAGAGGGCAGGGAGGTGTTGGCAGGAGCCTGAGCCAGGCCTTGAAGAGGAGCCAGATTGGGCAGCCTGGCCAATCGCTGGCTCTATCTAGCAACTTGACTTAGAATCCTTGAACGTGGGGCAGGTCCAGCCCCTTCCAGCGTCCAGGGTCCAAGGTCCTACTGAGGCAGGGAAGTAGCCCAGGATTTGTCCAGCTGGAGCCAGAATGGGATGGAATGCTTGGGGAACACCCAGAGCCGGGGCCTGGTGTAGAATATACTGTGTATGCCTTTCCTTTTCCTACAAATCTTGGGGACTTTCCTGAGGTCAGAGCTGCAGCGTACAGCTGTGCAGGTGTGGGCTGAGGTGTGAGTGGGACTCACCCAGCCTGCATTGGGCTGTGTCCATCTGGAAGATGGGTTACCTTTTTCCAAAGTACACAAAGGCCCTGTGCAGGCCAATACCAGGTGCCCACCAGGCTGGGGTCAGAGGGCATTGCTACTGAGAAACGAGCCCTGTGCGTTCCAGTAGCTGCTGGCCTGGGCTGCTCCTCCCCAGAGGACGGGACGACACTCTCAGGATGGCACACCTGACCTGGTGCCTCAGTGTTCCAGGCTCTCAGCTCAGAGATGACCAGTGGTCTGCAGAGCAGCAGCCTGAGGCCCTGGCTGAGAAAGCCCAGACCCCTCTCCTCCTTCCCTGGCTGTTTGCTTCCTGTGTAGTAACTTCGGCCACTGTGGCAGGGTCACCTTCCAACCGATTACGTGTCATCCCGAGTGGCTTGAGTTGTACACGGTCAGAATTCGGCATAAGCCTGTGGGCGTCGAGGTCAGGAACGGGTAAGGTAGCTCTACCTGTATTTCATCTGAAAAGTACCCACCGTGAGCCGTGAGGGCGAGTCTCCTGTCAAACGAGTGCATTGGGGCAGAAGGGGCGGTTTGATTTCATACCTCTCCTTACATAATTCGCAAGAAAGGTTAGATTACAAAAACGAATCTCAAAGCGCTGTTCCTTCAGTGAACCAACATGAAACAGCTGGGGTCTCTGAGCCCTGCCGCCGCTCACAGGTGGCGGGCAGACGGCAGAACCCAAGCAAACAGTCAGTGAGATCTGCACAGGGAGGAAGTAACATGCCACAGGAGAGTGATGGGCCTACCTGAGGTGTTGAAGGTGTGGCTGAGCTGGTCTTGCTTCACTTTTGAAATAAGATAACAGAAAACCCACCCAAACCACTGTCAGTGGGAAAACAATCCCCGAAGTCTGTCCAGACCACAGAAGCAAATGAGGAAGGACCAGCTTCCCTGCACACCTACTCTGGGCTGCAGCTGCTTGCTGAGGGAAGGCCTGCAGGGAGGCCTAGCAAGCCTACAGCAGGGCCCTGGGACACGAGGGGCGTGACCACGGATGCGAGGGACTTGCCACCTGTCAGGCCCCACAGGAGGGAGAGATGCGTTCTCTGTCAGGAAGGGTGGCTGGAAGGATTCATAGAAAACGTTAGGGAGCTGAGATCGGTTTTAAAAGATGAATCCAAATTTGCAGGCTGGCCAGGGGGGTGTCTGCCTTAGCACAGAAGGGCAGAGGAGGGAACGGGAGGGGGTAGTGCTCTGGAATGGGGTGCAGGGGCGTCCTGAGGAGAGAAGCGCAAGGCCTCTCTCTGCCTGGGGGTCAGAGAGCACCCCGGGGTGGGGGAGCTCATTCCCAGCCTCCAGGGCACCTCCCACTCTGTCTCTTCTGGGGCGCCCAGGCTCCCACGGCGTTTTCCCACGCTGTCAACCTGGCCCGAGTCCCGCAGGGCAAGGTCCAGGCAGAGTTGTGAGGAAGGAGGGCTCTGGAGCGGGGCCCTGGGGGACAGGCGGCTTCTCAGGCCTGGCCGCTCACTGCTCTGCAAAGAACGCCAGGACCCTGAGCAGTGGTGCTGCTGCTGCTGCGGAGCGTCCGCCACGGCCCAGTGCCGGGAATTCGGGGGTTGGGGGAGCCGGTTTGGGCAGAGCAGACGGGCTCTGGGTGTGGAGTCGCCCCCCGCCGGGTCTGACCTGAGTGTGCCGGGCAAAGGTCCTCAAACTTGAGGGTACAAGAGTCCCCTGGGGGCAGCGGAGTCCTTCCTCCCCTCCTCTGGGATCGGAATGTGTGGGGTGGGACCCGGGAAGGTGCCATTTTAAACAAGCACCCAGGAGGTCCTGCTGCCAGCAGCCAGTGCGCCCAGAGCTCTGGGGTTTGGCCTGCGTCGGCAGGACCCACGGGGGAGGCTGGGAACCGGTGGCTCACCATGGGGCGTGGCGGCCCGAGACCCCAGGGCGTCCCCTTAGGTCCACACCAGCCCCCCACCCCTCTCCCTCTGTCTTGGGTTTCAGAAGGGGTCTTCCTCTCACTGGCCTCCTCACCTGCTCCACCTGCTGTGCTCCAACAGACAAAGGCCACACTGGAGTCCTGAGAGCCCCTCCCCACGTTTCCTCAGTAATGGTTTTTCCGCCAGAAAACCAGCCTGAACAAATCAAATGTGAGATTTACGGTAGCCTCAGGTCTGGGAAATCCAAGGCTGAAATGCATTTTGCCTACATGTTAAGTCCTTGGCTTCTCAGCACACACACCTGATGGTGATGGTGTCAGGGGACATTCCAGAAGAATCAGCTTGAAACCACACACACACCAGAGTTCACGGCTGCTAAGAACCCAGAGGCATCAAGGCTACTCCCGCAGCTGTTAGGCCACAGACAAATCGGCAGGGTGAGCATCCTGATTGATGAAGAAGGTTAGAAGGGGGTGCAGTGGCCCTAAGAGGACCTTGGGGAGGTCAAGGACATTGTCCTCAACCAGCTACCCCTCTCAGGTGCCTCTCTGTGGGTAGGTAGGCCTCACTGCACAAACGCTCAGGACTGAATTAAGATTCACACTCACTTGACCTTTGCTTTCTCCTTGATGCTGAACTGCAGCCTGAGAATGGTGTGGGGGTGTCTGTCCATGGGGCTGCCCCAAGGCCACCGCTGAGCAGCAGAAGGCCTGTGTTGGTACTTGCCAAACTACACCAGTATTTCAATGTCCTTTGTGGGAGTATTACAGAACTCAGGGGCTTGCCACTTGAGTGCTCTATTCAAACATCAGGGTGGTTGTTGCAAGGTAGTTTCCTTTACTTGCCACAAGTGAAGGAGACAGGGAATTCTCATCCAAAGCTCTGCCTCCCAGAAGGGAGGCTCAGCCATTGCTTATATATACTATTTGGTCAATTACATGTTGATTATAACTGGCTACACTTACTGGGTTGGGCTCTTATCAAGCTTTTTCTGTTTACAGCTGGTCTGCAATATACTATGCTACATTTTAACATTTAGCAAGAGTAACATTTAGTGAGAATGGCCAAGGTCTTGAGACCCTTGTCCTGTCTCACAGGAGGAAGAGATTTTGCCCTGATAATTCTCTCCCTTTTCCAGCCCCCATCCTAGCTCTGCCTGTGGCTTTTCATTCCTTGAGAGCTGCCCTGTCTGAGTGGACACGGGCCCACAGCCTCACCCCACAGCCTGAACTCCACCCGGCTCCTAGCCAGTGAGAGCCACATAGTTGGCCAGGTGAGTCAACTTAGCTGGATAAAACCATCCAGCATGAGGCAAATTCTGCTTTGAAATCATGAGGCCAAGTTACTTTGGCTTGCTTCTTGTGAGGCCTGAGACCTCATTTGGTCTTCACCCCAGTTTGGAGGGCTCAGCGTGTAAACCAGAAACCTTCGCCTGCTCTATTATTCTTAACCTGTCATTGCTGGTTCCCACCAGTCAGTCCCGGGCCAATCCAGAAAGCTGAGCTGGATTCAAATACCTGGGTCTTCAAGGGGCCTCAAGAGAGTCTCTGGATCCGTTTTATGGGGGCAAAGATGCTATGAGACTTGCAGTCTGGAGTGGAGCGAGGATTTCACAAGGTGAGAGCTGCACATTCTGATTCACAGCAGCCATGTAGCCTGGAAAGACTCCATGGGCACTGAATTCCAAGCAGACCTGGTTTTGAATCACACTGGCCACTTGTGTGACCTTGGACAAGTCACCAACCTCTCTAAGCCTCAGAATTCCGCCTGTCAATTGGCATGAAAACATTTACCTCATAGGATCGCTATTGAGAGAGTCAACGGAGGCAATGCTTATTTTAAGCACCAGTCCGAGAGCCCGCCTGGCACACAGCAGATGGCCAAGGGTGTCCCTGCCACAACTCCTTTGTTGGGAGTGAGAGCCTCTGCGATTCCATCTGTCTGTCAAGCAATCGTGGCCCCGTTGTGGAGACAGCAGCAAGAGAGGAGAGCAGGGGTGGGGCAGTGGGGTGGGGGACAAGTAATGTTCTTATCAGACCCTCAGCCCGGGGACTGCAGGTGATGGAGAGGCCAGGGGTAGGAAGGGCTGCAGGGAACACATGACTGAGGGGTCTGGTGTCAGTCCCTCCTGCCTGGTCACTGTGGCAAAGTCCCCACAGCCCATTCCCCTCTGGCAACGGCAGTCCTTGGGCCACCTGCGGGGTCTCAGCCACCGAGACCCTTCCTCCTGCCCCATGCCATGGGGGAAGGGGGTGCAGCCGGGAGTAGCCGGCAGGATGCTGCTGTTGCTCTTTCTCTGGTCACAAGCTCCTTGTCCCAGGGTCACTGGCCGCTATGACAGAAGGGCATATGCCAGGGCTTGGCCCCTGAACAGCCGCACAACCGGGATTTACTCGCTGCCCTCCTTTGTGTCCCTGCACTTGTCACTGCTCGAGTCTGTGGGGCTTGAAGGTGTTTGTCCTGCACGGTGGGTGGCTGGAGAGCGGGCACCAAGCGGCACAGGCCTGGCATATTCTGCGGAGTCGGGACTGCTGTTGCCTGGGCAGCCGCAGGAGCTCATTTGCATTATTTCATGGCAACAGGCAAATTTCCTGGTGGGGGTTTTTGGAAGAGCTGGGAGCCGCCCAGAGGGAAAGCCAAGGAAACAGGAGATGGGAGGCCAAGGGGGAAACACGCCTGGGCAGAGAGGCAGGAGGTGCAGCAGCAGGAGGGGTGGGGGCAGGAGACTCGGCCTTGGCCTGAGGCTTCGGCCTGAGGGACAGCTGGAGACCTGACCCCTTTTCCATCCTTCTGAGCTGCAGAGGGGGAAACCAGGACCCCAGCAGGCCCCGGCACCACCTGCACGCCCTCTGCGTCCTGCAGGAAAGCTCGCCCAGCCCAGCCAGTCCTGTGTCATTGGCAGGGTGATGGCCTCAGGAGGAGCCAGCCAGGCTGTAGAACAAGGTGGAAAATTCCCACAGCCTCCTGCACCTTAGGCTGCACTGGGGCGGGGACGACGACACTCTGTCCCCCGCAGGCCCTGGCTGCTCGGGGGGAGGGGCTGGCCTACGGGCTTGGTGGGGCAGACTCTGGAGGGGCCACAGCAACTGAACAGCTCCAAGGGGAAGGGGATGGTAGCCTGGCCTCTGCCCTTGCTCTTTGTTTTTGTGACTTGGGAACCAGCCTCACTACAGGCTTAGTGGGTGGGTGTGCTGGGTGGGGGTGAGGCGGCCATTGGGAAATGAGAGCAGACAGACCTGCTTTCTGCATTTAAAGAAGATCCAGCAACCCTCCAAAATAGGCTGAGAATCTGAAAAAAAAAAAAAAGGGCCATGTTGGTTTAAACAAATCAAGCAGCTTTACACACGCATACCAGGATTTTAAATGTAAGTCACTGTTAAAGCTCAGATGTGGACATTCTAAGGTTCACCCAACACAGTGCCCTGGCTGGTGTGGCTCAGTGGATTGAGTGCCGGCCTGCGAACCAGAGCCAAAGGGTTGCTGGTTCAGTTTGCAGTGGGGACACATGCGTGGGTTTCGGCCGGGCCCCTAGTGGGGGGCGTGCAAGAGACAACCACACATTGATGTTTCTCTCCCGTTCTTTCTCCTTCCCTTCCCCTCTCTCTAAAGAAAAATAAATAAAATCTGTAAAAAATAAAAATAAAAAAAAAGAAAGGTTCACCCCCAACACTGTTGAATATACACTTTTCTGGGCCTGGGGCCTTGAGGAAAAATGTCCACGGGGCCCCTGCTGAGTGCTGGCACGTTTGTGGTTGGGGAGACCCCCCTCACCCCTCACTCCTGCAGGCCAACATGCCTGATGCAGTACAAGGCAAGACAGAAATGCTCCTGCTCAGTGTTCTTCCTCAGTTTCTCCCAGAAAGCCAGGCTGGGGCAGGTTGTTCCGAGGCCTTGGAAATGTAGGTGTTTTCCATTCAGTCGGTGTCCAGTACAGAAGCTTCATGTTCCCTTTGCCCCAGGAAGATTAGCAGAATCCAGGTGTCAGGAGGAGTGTCCTCTGGACACTTGGCTGGGAGCCCAGGCCCAGAAAGGCCTCCCCACCCACATGGGGCCCAGCCAGAGGGAGGAAGGAAGGAAGTCATGCAACATAGGATTTCCCCAGCGCCAGGCCTGCAATCTTCCCGGCCCCAATCAGCTGATAAGCAAGCTAGTTTGTTAGCTGACCTGGAGTTTTCTACAGGTGACAAAAGCCACTGAGAGGTTGTAAAATTCCTCCCCTACAAATAGACTTCAAGAGGCCGCTGTTGCATCGAGGGTATGCGGAGCAGGTGAAAGAGCCCCAGACATTTGGTAGGGCTGTCTCACTTCGGGGAGCCCCGGTGGGCCCAGAGCTACACAGAGGAGTCTCCATCTCTCCTCTTCTCTCCACTTCCCCCTAGGGCTCCACCGCCTGTGCCCCTCTCTCTCTGCTGGCTTTGACTCTCGTGCTGCCTGGGAGAGGCCAGGCCCTCTGGCCTCCCTCCACTGCTCCAGCTCCACCATGCCCCCATGCCCCCAGGACACCGGGCGAGGAGCTCCTGGGAAGGCAGGCCAGGGGTCTCACATTCTGTGCTGGAGTCCAGCTGAACCAGGACCATCAGGGCTCTTGAGGACGCTGCAGTCCCTGGAACTGGTTGGGGGGGGAGGAGAGCCCATCCGAGCCCAGGCTCTCCTCGGAGTTCCTGGAGATTGTTTTGGTTCACGGGGGGCTTGAAAGCAGTGGGCTTCCTGATGCCATCTGGGTTGTCCTCCCAGAAGAGAAGGCTCTAGCCAGGGCAGGAATTGCCCTAAGGGCCAGGCCCCTCCACGGGGAATAGCCGAGGCCTGTGCGTGTCAGGAGCAAGGGACAGAGGGCCCAGGAAGGTAACTTTTCACCCAGAAAGAAGAGGGAAGTCGGCTCCCTGGCTGAGCTGCAAGCGTTTTGCCGGCACACAGGGAGGGCCACACTGGCTCGGCTCCGGGCCCGGGGTGGGGCGGGGGTGCAGTTTAACTGCAGCCTGCCTCTGTCTTGCTGACCCCACTACTTGGGTGGAACTGTTTTCAGGAAATCATATTTTGCAAGGCCAAGATGCTTTAGAAACTTGAAAGCATTTAAGAGCCGTTCTGGGGAAGTACATCACACTGTTGACAGAGTGGATACTGTTCTCTTGAGCAGCTAAATGCATGATGTCATTTAATTCTCATAGCACCCCTTTGAGATCTTATGATTTTATCATTTTACGCAAGAGAAAATTGAGTCTCTAAAGAACTCAGCTGTGGATTGAGAACTCAGGGAGGCTCTTCAGGGGCGAGTTGAAGTCCTTAGCACTGGAGTGTCATAGATGGAAGCCTGGGATGCAAAGGCCCCTTTCCCCACATCCCTAGTCAGTGCCTCTGTCACCTGGGTCTCCTCCAGACCCAGGGGCACCGGAGCAAATGCAGGGCTGGGACTTTGGTTCCCAGTGTGCAGTCACCAGCAGCTGTTGGCCATAGCCTTTTCAGCAGGATCCTCCCACACCCAGTTTGGCTGTGTTGTCTGGTGTCCAGGTACCTGGACAGGGGCTCCTGTGACCACTCACCCTGCTCCGTGGAAAGCTGCTCCCTCCGGGGCCATCAGCTCCCTCCACTGTGTAAAGGGAGGCCCTGGAGGGGTGGTTTTCAGAAATGTGAAATCTGCTGTGCGTACCTGCTGCCCTCCCTACTTTAGAAGAAACTGCATATACCACGTTTCCCCATGTCCTGTTTTTGAAGAACACAGAGAAAGAAAGAAAAAAACCAGAAGGGATCTCACACAGTTGGTGGCAGGAAAAGTGTGCACTGTGTGTGTCAGAGGTTGGACTTGTTCAAGGCATCTTCTCCCCAGTCAGCCGCCGCTGGTCGCTGGGAGCCTCTAAGGCACCCATTGGGAAGGAGGCCTGGAGGCTGCTTCTGTGGAGGGGCCAGCCCCCACCCTGCCGGACGCAGGCAGGATGTGAAGACGCCACAGATGTCTCAGTGGCAGCACCGAGCAGATCCTCTGCCAGAGATGCAAGAGCTGCAACTCTAAGTTCCTGGAGAGGACTAGCTCGTGTGGCCTTGCTCATCATTGGGTTCTGTGTTTCCACACCCAGAAACACAGCCTGACTTGCGTGAGAGGCTCAAGAGTATTTGCTGACCAATGAAAAGAACTAAGAGAATTTTCCGTTCAGGGACAGCAGCTGGTGCAATAGCACGGCCGCTGCACAGCTCTGCCTGGGCCTCTCCTGCAGCGCGTTTTCTCAGGTGGCTGGTGGACACAGAGGCAGAGAGAAGCCAGAGGCACTCCAGGTCACCTGCGACGGTGAATCCGTGCAGCCATTCTGTTAGGATCAAGGAGCTACGTTTTTGGAGAAGGTGATGTTGTCCCGGGTTGTGCCCACCATCACTTAAGAAAGGCCAGCAGGACCATCTCCACAGAAGCTTCCATCGCCTTCCTTCCTGGTGAAAACTTACATAAGCTCCCGGCCCCAGCAGGTGGGTCCAGTTGACTGGCGCAGGGCGCTGGTGGCAGTCGGCAGCCAGAGAGCCAGATCCAGTTGATAACAAGTTGCTGCTCTCGGCCTCTCTCCCTGGAAAACCCCAGCTGGGCCGGGCACTCTGAGGCTGTTAGCTGGGGCTCCCCCCAATTCACCCCTGCTCTGCCCAGGGAAACAAGGTCTTTCCTGTTCTTCTGCTTCTCCTCCCAGTCATCCCAGTCCCCTGTGGAGCTCAATCACTGCACCTCTTGGTAAAACCTACGCCACTGGGTTAACTTCGTGGTTACCTTCACCTCCTGCAATAAGGTCAGCTGTTGGTTTCTGTGCAAAAGGACGCTCTGATGCAGAGAGTCCTCTTCTGGTAACTGCGCAAAAGGGACGTCCAGCACTTCAGCAAAGTTTCTGTACCACCACCTGCCTTCTGGGACAACGGCACCTTCCCTTCCCCTAGTGTATAGTTCCCTGGATTCCTGGGAGGGGCCTGTGGAAAGCCCTGTGGCATCTGCCCTGAGCCCTTGCAAGGAGAACCCCAGAATGAGGTTGCTGCAGGCTGGGCTGCTGAGAGGGACTCCTTATTGTTAGACATTTGCATTTTCTGTCCCCTTGACTGGCTTTAGGAGTCAAGGATGAAGTCAGCAAAGGCACAGATGACATGAACCTAATGCACGGGGTCACTTTCTGAAAACCTCCTGAATTCCTCAGCACAATCATATGCCTCCCACTGACCAAAAGAGGAGTAGAGCCCTGGCGGGCGCTTCAGTTGGTGGGAGCGACGTTCTGTACACTAAAAGGATTCGGGTTCAGTTCCCCATCAGGGCACCTACTTAGGTTGTGGGCTCAATCTGCGGTTGGGGTGGGTACGGGAGGCAACCAATCGATGTTTCTCTCTCTCCCCCTCCCCCCCTCCTCTCTCTCTAAGATCAATAAAAATATGCCCTGGCTGGTGTGGCTCAGTGGATTGAGCTCTGGGCTGAGAACCAAAGAGTCACAGGTTTGATTCCCAGTCAGGGCACATGCCTGGGTTGCAGGCCAGGTCCCCAGGAGGGGGCATGAGAGAGGCAACCACATATTGATGTTTCTCTCCCTCTCTTTCTCCCTCCCTTCCCCTCTGTCTAAAAATAAAATAAAATCAGTAAAAATATCCTCAGAGGAGGATTTTCTTTTTTTAAAGAAGAGGAGCAGACGTGGGATAAGTCCCAGATACACTTCTCTGTGATCACGCCACCTGCACTTACATCTTACAGTTACTTCGAACCAGCAGCAAACACCAGCCTTGACTGAAGAGCGCCCTCAAAATGCCTGTGCCCAGAGCAGCATTCTGGGAGCCTCTGATCTGATAGATGAAGGCCAGGGGCCAGGCTTCAAAAAGGTCCCCTGGTGGTTGTGTTGTGAAACCCTGGCTAATAACTGCAATAGAGCACATTTCCTTTTAAAAGTCTTCACTGCTTACCTATGTGGGATGTGGGCATAGAAAGTGGTATTGCACAGAATTTCAAACCGTACTGAGCTCAGTGATCTCCTTGTTACGTAGAGGGGTCAAGAGGCACGTAGAGTTTTTTGTTACCCAGGGAGCCCTTACTGAGACAGAAGCAGGCCCCAGCACTCGAATGTGTGCTTTTGTTTAAAGCTAAGGGGAGGCAGGGCCCTAGAGCTAGAGGTGAGGCCACTCAAATCTGCAGTCAGCTGGATCACAGGTGAGCAGGGTCAGATTGCATGGAGGGAACTTTGTAGGCTGTTTTGCCCATGTCGGGGCACTTGCGCTGTGGGTACCCAGATGATGGCTTTCACCCAGGAAACGTGAAGACACTTCCTGCATGAGAAGAGTTTGGACCACATAGGTTAGGGCTTGCCTGTGGCCCTGATCTAAGGAAAACCAGTGCCCCTCACAGGGTTTGAACAACGGGCCTTGGCCAGCTGAGCGAGGCTCCTCTCTAGCAAACCCTATAGAGGGATGTGGGAACACCTCCAAAATGGGTAAAAACATCCAAACCTTCACTTTGGTCTTGGGTTGGCCAAGAAGTTCATTTATTTTTTCCCCATAAGATGACTCTAGTAGCGCCTAGCTGTCTTTAACTTCATTCAGAACAATTTTGTTAGATTGTGTTATGACAGTTGTCATATTAGCAAGCATTAAAAAAAAATCAGAATTGGTGAATTTTTGTGTAGTCATTTTATTATTGAAGATGAAAGAAAATAAGCACAATTTTTGGCATATTATGTTTTATTATTTCAAGAAAGGTAAAAAAAATGCAACTGAAACACAAAAAAAGATTTGTGCAGTGTATGAAGAAGGTGCTGTGACTGATTGAACGTGTCAAAAGTGGTGTGCAAAGCTTCGTGCTGGAGATTTCTCGCTGGACGACGCTCCACACTGACGTTGATGGCATTCAAATCGAGACATTGAGAACAATCAGCGCTCCACCATGCGTGAGGTAGCCGACATGCTCAAAACACCCAAATCGATAAAGTTATTGATGAAAATGAAAACATATCTTCTATTTTATGGAGAAAAAACACACACAATTTTTAGCCAACCTAATATTTTATTGGGAAAATTTGGGCCTATTTATTCATAAAAAGATTGAAACTTTAATCAGATTTTTTAAAGTCTATACTTTTCAGTATAGGCTTTTAGAATTCAGGATTTGATTTTGGTTTGATTCTGTAAGTTAATATGTAATACATTTAAAAAGATTTGGAAAATACATTAAAATATAAGAAATGAAAAAAACTATTCATAACCAGTGTGAACATTCTGGATTATCTCTCGAGAATGTCCTCATACATTTAAAAAAATAGACTTTTAGTGAGCTAATATGGATACATTATTAGGAACTAAGGTCAGTACTTTATATTGAGGGTTCACCGTCTGTGTTGCACATTTCCATGGGTTTTGACAAAGATGTCGTGTCCTGTATCCACCGTTACAGTATCAGATAGTTCCACTACCCTGTGCTTCACTAGCCTTTGCACCCCTTGCCCCTGTCCCAAACTTCTGGCAACCACCCATCAGTTTTACTGTCTCTATAGTTTCGTCCTTTCAGGTTTTATAATTGGAATCAAACTGTATCTAGCATTTGCAGACTGGCTTCTTTCACTTACAATACACATTTATGGTTCTTCCTTATCTTTTTGTGACCTAATAGTTCTTTTCTTTTTTTTATAGCGCTGAGTAATACTCCATTGTCAGGATGTTTCAGTTTGTTTTCCATTCACTTGTTGAGGTACCTCTTGATTGCTTCCAGTTTTTGTCAATTAGGAATAAACCTGCTATAAACATTGTGTGCAGGGTCTTGTGTGGACATGCGGTGGGCCTTTTTTTTTTAAGATTTTATTTATTTATTTTTAGAGGGGAAGGGAGGGAGAGAGGGAGAGAAACATCAATGTGTGGTTTACCTCTTGCGCGCCCCTTAATGGGGACCTGGCCTGCAACCCAGGCATGTGCCCTGCCTGGGAATTAAACCAGTGACCGCTTGGTTCGTAGGCCAGTGCTCAATCCACTGAGCCACACCAGCCAGAGCTACTGTAGTTTTTTTTTCTATTTAATCTTTATTGTATTTTTTTTCCCACTACCATTTAGTCCTCTTATTCCCGTCCCCCGCCCTGCCCCCCATCACCACTTTGTTGTCCATGTCCATGAGTCCTTTTTCTAACTGGCTTATTCCAATTAGCATAATGTTCTCCAGGTCCATCTATACTGTCACAAAGGGTAAAATCGCCTTCCTTTTTACTGCCGAGTAGTATTCCATTGTGTAAATGTCCCATAGTTGTTTTATCCACTCATCTACTGATGGACGCTTGGGCAGCTCCTGTATTTTGGCAACTGTAAATAACACCTCAATGAACAGAGGGGTGCTTATGCTCTTTCAAATTAGTGTTTTGGGGTCCTTCAGACATATTCCCAGAAGCGGGGTCGCTGGATTGAAAGGCGGATCCAATTTTAATTTTCTGAGGTATCTCCATACTGCTTTCCACAGTGGCTGCACCAGGCTGCATTCCCACCAACAGTGCAAAAGGGTTCCCCTTTATCCACATCCTTGCCAGGACTTGCTTGCTGATTTATTGATGACAGCCATTCTGACCGGTGTGAGATGGTACCTCATTGTGGTTTTCATTTGCATCTCTCTGATGATTAGTGATGTTGAGCAACTTTTCATACGTCTATTGGCCATCTGTGTGTCTTCTTTGGAGAAATGTCTATTCAGGTCCTTTGCCCATTTTTTAACTGAGTTGGTTGTTTTGGTGTTGAATTTTTAAGTTCTTTATAAATTTTGGGTATTAACCCCTTATCAGATGTATCAGCGAATATGTTCTCTCATTTTGTAGGTTGTCTTTTTGTTGATGATTTCCTTTGCCAGGCCCATTTGTTTATTTTTTCTTTTGTTTCCCTTGCCTGGGGAGATATCTCCGGTAAAATACTGCTCTGAGCAATGTCTGAGATTTTGCTGCCTGTTTTCTTCTACTGTCTTGACTACTGTGGTTTGTAGTATGCCTTGATGTTAGGTAGTATCAATCCTCTGACTTTGTTCTTTAGTGATGTGCTGGCTACTCTGGGTCTTCTGCCTTTCCATGTAAGCTGTAGAAAGTTTGTCAATAGCTGCAAAATAACGTGCTGGGATGTTGATTGGGATTGTGCACAATCTATAGATTAAGTTATGAAAAACCGACATTTTGACGATTATTGATTCTTCCTATCCATGCACATGGACTAAATATTTAGAACTTCGGATCCTTCCGTCAGAGTTTTATATTTTCCTTAAATGGTGGTGGTGTATTTTTAATTTTAAATTCCAACTATTCATTGCTGGTATATAGAAAAGCAATCGACTTTTGAGTATCAACCTGTACCTTGTAACCTGCCTGTAACACTTATTAGTTGTTTTTTCTCCATGAATTCTTTACATTAGTGAAGTCATACTTTGTAAACAATCCTTTTTTTCTGAATTATGTCATAAGCATTTTAAATGTCATTTTAATTCTTTTAAAACATTTTTAATGGCAGCAAAATATTTTGAGCTATCATTAGCTAGCATAGTTAACACATATTTTTAACTTCTTCATGCATATTATTAAAAAGATTATGAAGAATAAAATGTGCTCTGATTCCACCTTAAATAACCAAAATAATTTCCCCCAGAAATAACCACTGTTCACACTCTATTGCTTCCTTCTACTGTGTCCTTTCTGCCAGTGGTTCTCCTTTGTTGGGTAAGACTTTTTTGAATATCTGATGAAAGCTCTGCATGGGTCTCTCCCAGGGAATTAAGACATGCACTAAATTTTGCATAGTTTCAGACTCTATGGCCCATCCCACAAACACACCGTAAGAGGCTGGGACATTTATCTGCCAGTTTCAGTTGGCATTTACACCACACCGGTTGCATTAGGCTTGCCCAGACTGAGCACTGAGGTTAGGGAAGCAGATGAATGCATGGCGCACTGGAGGTGGGCTACTGCGGCGGAGTCAGAACTGTCCAGAGGGAACGAAATGTGTACCAAAAGTGCTGCAGGGATCTCACTGTATAGTTTATATCCTGTTTCTTCCATATTACATTGTAAATGTTTTCATTAAATATTCTTCAAAACTGGTGTTTTAATGATTGTACATTCCACAATATTAGATGCAATGTAATTTATTGTTGTACATAAAAATTACTGATGTAGTTCTATACCTCTAAGTTCATCCCCAGGAAAAATTCTTCTATTTTTTGTTCTTGATCCATATTTTCAAGTTTCCCTTCAGAAAGTGACTGTTTATCCTACCACCAGCTGAATGAGTATGTGACTTACAACACACCTCATCATTCCTTCGTACAATATTGAACAGTTGCAATATGCCAAGTACATTATGTATTATACTTTTAATTTAATGTAAAGGTTATTTTGTAATCTGCATTTTAAAATTGAGATTATTCATAAAATCTTAAAAAAGAAAAAAAAGCCCTGGTTGGTGCAGCTCAGTGAATTGAGGGCTGGCCTGTGAACCGAAAGGTCGCTGGTTTGATTCCCAGTCAGGGCATGTGCCTGGGTTGCGGGCCAGGTCCCTAGTTGGAGGTGAGAGGCAACTGATGGATGTCTCCCTCACCTTGACACTTCTCTCCCTCTTTCTCCTTCCCTTCCCTTCCCTCTAAAAGTAAATAAATATAATTTTTTAAAAAGTAAAATTGAGATTAATCACTTTTTCAGGCCTATTGACTAGAAAATTTTTGTGACCTATGTTGTTAGTACATTTTTCTATTGGTGTTCTCTTAATTCATTAGCTGGATTTTCTAGAACACAAAATAAATGGATGCTAACAGCCATTCTAGGATCATTCCTAGAATGATTTCAATGGAAGTGCCTGTCACTAATTCACCATCCAATGTTTGATGTTTAGACTTATTTTGGAAATGCAGTAGCTGGTCAGAATATATTCAACCTTAACATTTCTGAGTGATTTCCTGAAAATCCTTAATGGAGTAATTTGGTGTAGCACAAATCTGAATCTTGAATTTGGGGGCTGGTAAGGGACTCAAGTACTTGGTTTGTGGTTCACTTATAACCCAAATGGTTCAAACTGTTTCTTCATAAATATGGGAACCAAGAGAAGGAAAGCCAGATGTCTGTCCAAATAGCTTCACATCCAGGAGTGCCTGGACATAGGAGCGTTGATAAAATCCTAGTAAGAAATATAAGAATTCATTTATCAGAATGTCCTTTGGGTAAAGATATTTAAAATTTTAAGATTATTTTTCTTAGCAGTTGTATAAAATTTCTGCAAACTCCTATTATCCATTCCAGACTGTCTGCGGTAAAAAACCCCAAACAGATTTAATGTTCACATACTTAAATCATCTTCTTCTGGTTCTTTTAAGCACAACATAAACAATTTAACATACTTAAAACTACTTTATAACGGGTTAAAAAAACTAATTCACCTAGATTTCACATTGCAACTATAAAACCTTACTTTTCTAACAAGGGGAATTTTTGTTTTCTATCGCTACAAAGTATTTTCTTATAGAAAGACCGAATTATTTGCTAGTGTCTTAGTTCACAATCCCAGAAAGGTAGTCAGTCAAGGCTCTAAGGTACAGAATTTCAGTCTGTTCAGGGAAGTAGGAGGACTACTTCCCTGATGGAAGCCTCTTTGCAGAGCCTAGAGGATTCGGATGGGTAATCCCAGAGCAGTAGCCCCTAAACTGGAAGAAATCCACTTCCCTTTTAGGACACTTTACAACTCATGACTCAGCCCTGAAGAGGATGTGGTTGGTAAAGTTTCCTGCTCCTAGTGGTCACAAGTTCACATGGCCTCTCCTTTTGTGGGCCTGGTGGCTACAGAAACAGGGGCAACTGACTCCAGGGACTGGTATGTAGACCAAGAACCACACCCACCCACAGTACCAGTCTCATTCAGCGCCGATGCGGACATGAAATGTATCGGCCTTAGACATTCCAAGATTTTTGGATCATCTGTTAATAATTAGGTCACCAGGGAATCACTCTGGGAATTAAAAAAATTTAATTCTGTACACAAATAATGATTATTCTGGTATAAGCACAAATGCAGTAATGGCTGAAAGTTTCTCTTTTGTAGTAAATAATTACTAGGGCATTTCTCTAGGGCTGAGAAACAGAAAACAATTTATAACTAAAACATGGAATTTTCTAATTTGTGTGTATGTACGTAAAAAAATATTATTCTGAATATAGAGCTTGCTCTTCTTTTCTTAACATTGTTTATGGTATTTCTACTATAGAGCAATACTTTAAAGTCAACTTTAAATAATCTTAAGGCAGCAAAGAAAATACACATATTCTACTTTTCTAGCACTGTTTCCCAAAGGTAACTAAATTTCTGCTCTTACAAATAGTTTTTAAAAAAAATATTTTATCTTTAGAGAGAGAGGAAGGGAAGGAGAAAGGGAGAAACACCAATGTGTGGTTGCCTCTCACACACCCCCTACTGGGGACCTGGCCTGCAACCCAGGCATGTGCCCTGACTGGGAATTGAATCCGCGACCCTTTGGTTCACAGGCTGGTGCTCAATCCACTGAGCCACACCGGCAAGCGTGAAAATACTGGTTTTTATTGTGTATCTCAAAACCACTGAATATCAATAATGCTAATCTTTTTACTACAATTAAAACCTCCAATGGAACTTGGAGTCCAAGTGCAGAACACCCCATTTGCATGAATACGGAATTGTAAAATAAAGGCCTTGCCTCACATGCCAACTTACAGTCAGAGAGTTTGAAAACTTGAGTTTTAGTTTGCCATTTGTTAATTATGCCATATAGCTATAGTTTATATTTCTGGCAGTTAAGTTCCTTAAACCACATAAACTTAGATCTCCATTAACAAAATGAATAAGTTACAATGTAAAGATGGTGAACATGTAACAGTCTGCATGTATTAAAGGCTTAATACCTAAAACTGGAGGTAAAAAAGACAGGATGCAATTATTTTCCAAAAGCACTGTTTTTATTTGTATAGAGTCCTAACCACTTCAGTGGCAGGTGGAGAGGAAGAGCTTCCTTTTTCAATCCAGGGGCCTCCATAATGTTGGTCTGTAGTTACCAAACACACAGGCAAGTGGCGTCATGGATTTGGTAAACTATTCAATGTTTAGTCTCTCTCTGCTAGAGCAACAAGGTGAGCGTCAATCTCTGCTTCTGTAAGAATCCTAGAAAGCAAAGGGGGAAAAAAAAACCCAAACCGTTTACTTTTTGAAAACTTCTATCATGCAAAATTCCAAACACACACAAAAGTAGAATGGACAGTAATGAACTCATGTGTACCAAACACTCAACTTCAACAATTATCAATTTATAGCTAATCTTTAAAAATTCTATATACCCACTACTCATCCCTTCAGATTATTTTGAAGGAATTCCCAGATGTCTTATCAACTCCCTCTATACACAAAAATGTTTACTTGACATCAGATTTATAATTAGGTCTTTTGAAAACAAAACCCTTTTAGTTGCAGCTATGATAGAAAATACTTAAATATAAAGCTAGACTACACACAAAGCATTCTATTCTAGCTCCTATGCCCAAATGCCTTTATATCTAGGCTAACTTGTTTGTATCAGCTGAGACATAAGAAGACATTCCATGCTGAACATATGGTATTTTCTAAATGAAGTTTGCAACAAAAATAGCAATTGCTTGGCAACCTTTAACGTGACCTATTACATCTAGACTTCTAAAAAGTGAAATTTGTCAAAGTGACATTATTTAGTGCAAATTGGGGCAATGTAAGTAGCCTATATAGTTGTTGATGTCTGATTATTTATGCATATTTACTATGACAGAATTTATAAATGACACAAGGGCTTTTTGAAGGTGCAGGATCTTTGGTTTCTTATCTATTTAACTAATTGGAAATAAAAATTTTAAAGGTTATAGGAGGGTCTCAGAATAGAAAACAAAAACTAATCACAAGTCCTTTAGAGAGATCTGTAAATTGCTCTTGATGAAATTTTACTGTTTAAAAAAAGACAAACTTTTCCTACAGAAAAAAAAAAGAAGAGATTTTTTTTTTAATTCTATAAAATTTTCTTAAATCTTTCATGTTTGTATCACTTACCTACAGGCAATAAAAAGAACAAATTAGAAAAAAAAAAGGCACACTAACAGAAAACTCCTAAAGGTCTGGTTAAGTTTAGACTATTTAACCAACTTTTTTCTACCCTGAACCT
Organism: Desmodus rotundus; assembly: GCF_022682495.2. NCBI lineage: Eukaryota > Metazoa > Chordata > Mammalia > Chiroptera > Phyllostomidae > Desmodus > Desmodus rotundus. The sequence continues at coordinate 52,163,239 of NC_071393.1, forward strand.
ACAAGCATGTGTCCTTGTAATTGTGACCGAGGAGCAGATACATATAAGAGTTAAGATGCCTTCTACCAGTTCCTTGTATCTGTGGACCTAACTCAAGTATTTTCCATTATTCAAAAAAGCAACCGAGTTCATGGTAAATAACAACCTCATAGGTTGCTGGGAGGATTAAGTGAACTTGTATGTGTTGAGCACCCAGTACAGATTTGACTCATGGAAGCTGCAAGGTTGATTTGTGGGAGTTAGTCACTTAGCTCACTTAGTAAAAACAGACAGACATCAAGTATCTGCAATTCAATGAGCTGTATTCAAAATCTGGGGCTTCCAAAGATCTCCAGATAGGGTTCGATGTCTATTAGTATTTCATCTTACTCTTCCACTAAATAACTACTAAATAACCAAGGCTCCACCTGAAAAACCTGAAAACTACTTTGACATTTGGAATTTCTATTGACCTTAGGCTAAAAAAAGGAAAACACTTATGCCTACTTTACTCCTTTACAGAAAAGAGGTTATTTAATGTCACCTCTGGCATTAGATACAAAATCAGTCTGAAATAAGAAGAAAAGCAGTTATGTCTCTCTTCAAGAGACACCTAGTAAATAAGTTGGGTTTTTTGGGAAAGTGTTCATTACTACTTTTATTTATTTAGTATTAGTTATTATTATTTTTAAAAAGTTTATTCTGACATCCAGTAAGTTTTAAAACAGATGCCTCAGGTGCTAAAGAAAAAAACTGTTATTGCAGTTTAAGAAAATGTGGTTTTTTTCCTCCCTAAGTATAGGACAAATGGGCCTATATCTTTACCTTTCCAGGCTGGAATTTATCACTTGGCAAACTTCTTTAAGTACCTGGCTGACAACACAACTCACCTGAATTTAGGATTTTCAACTGTAACTACTCCAACTTCTATTTCTGAAGGTTTGAAATCAATTGATAGAACAGTAGACAAGCATGTAATTGCAGTCTGAAAAAAAGTATCAACATTAAAATACAGTATTTTCCAGAGATTCTAAGCTTATTCAAATCATGAATTAACAACAAGGTATTCATTCTTGCTCCATGTTTTGGTGATATAGTTCCATAGCCACACATTACTACCAGACAGCTTAATTCTATCAGATCACCTGCCAGTGATAAGAAATTTGTTTATGCCAATCCAGCCATAAATCAAAGGGGTCCTTCAAACAAAATAGGAAGATTCACACAAAACTGTCTACTCGGTTGATAATCACTACATGGTAGGCACTATGCTTCGCACTTGGAGTGAGAGAAAGCGAGGATAAACATGAACGATACAGTCTTCTTTCAAGGAATTTACAGAGTAACAATTTAAGAATGTTTTAAGTAGTTCTGTATCTGATGTGATTAATTACTTATGTAATTGTGACTTGCAATAAAAAAAAACCTTCAAGAAACATTTAAACAGAGTATAGTACCTCCGAGATGAAAACTAGCTTTATATCCCGTGTAAGTATAAATAATATTGCCAACCAAACATTAAAATATTAGATGGTAATTTTTCTTTTGTCATTTGTCAGAATTATGTTGTTAGTCTTCAGAAATGGCTATAGCCCAGACCCTCATTCCAAAATCTAAAATAACTTCTTGACAATAAGAGGCTTCTTGAGTCTAATGTTACTAAATATTTGTGTAAGAATTTTATCTTGTTCTATCAATGTAAAAGTTCCCAATCACAATAAATAACCCCCTTCAGAACCCTGCATAGAGCTAGCTCCAATTCTGCGTCCCAGATATAATTTCTCTGCCAAGTCACCCTGGGACCGCATTCTTTGACTAGGAAGATGTTTGCTTCCGCTGAGAACGTGGTGTGTGGCTGTTTATTTTGCCGTTAGTACACCATAAGAGCAACATTACTGACTCAATTTTTCATTTTTGCTACCAAGAAGCTTACAACTAATTTCAATCATAACTATGCAGGTCTAGACTTGATTCCTATTCTTAGTTATATTTTTCCATTTTGTATGTGTTCTGTTGAAAGCAATTTCACATACATTATGAAATGAGAATCGGAAATTAAGTGAATAAAAGCAGTCCTCATTGTTTCCATGTCAGCTGAATGACATCAGTTTTACTACTAAGCTGACAAACTTGGATCTTGTGATATAACCCGGGAATAGTTTACAGACGGTCAAGTGTGCAATGCCCTTCACTCTTCTACATGGCATAGCAAACTCAGCTTCTTTTGCCTTACTTACTTCCACTGTCTGTTCAAATGTCCAATCAAATTTCTTCTTCACTTTTTTTTCAAGAAAGCTGGTTGACTCGGTCTGTTTTACTCCTGCTGCAGTGGCTTTAAACCCACAGTAGTAACCTGCAGGATCACACTTGTACACCTGAGGGCCTTGTTCTTCGTCTATACCAATTAAAATCATACCTACAAAGAAAGAAAGACCCTCATTTAATGTTTTACACCTTTATACAACAAAATTTCTTAACCACTGTTGTTAATCATTGCTCTGGTCAGCTCTTTTAGAATACGTGTTTTGCTTTGAAAAAACTGATAAACAAAATACAGGTTATCACCACACATAAATTAGGTAACAGAAATTTCCATTTCTCTAAAGGTTTTATCCAAATTTTTAGAAAGTTCCAATTATCACAAATGTAATTTACAATTTTTTGAATCCTTGCTATTATTCAAAGCATGTTCCTTTGAACTCCAATAAATTTGGAAAAATTACTTTTCATATAATTCTAAAGTACTTTGCTATAGGTTGACCTACTTTTAGCTCAGTAGTGCTCACTTCTGCACTGCCTGTCTTTGCTCCTGTTGGTCTGTACTCCCCTACTAATCAGTATAAACTCAATTCCACCTTCTGTACATACATTTATTACAAATTAATCATGTTATTAGAATGATATAACAATTAAAATAGCCACTGCCACCACACTTCGACTCCACAGAGCAGGTCGCAAAGTATTAAGAATGGCTTAACTCCTGCTTTCTTACATCCTAGATTTGACCTCTTTTTAAAGTGTTTTCTTCTAAGATGTGGTATGAACTATCACATTTATGGATGTTTTACAGAGTCTACTAATGAGGAATTTTCAACCCTACTTTATCGACAAACACTGTGACAGGGATCAGGTATCTGCTTTATTCAAATGCTAATCTTACCCTGGAATTTTCTTCACATTTTAGAGTTTAATGTATACAAAGTACCAGGGCAACACAAGAGAGGTATCCACTGACTGCCTGGGGGAAGCAAGAAACACTTTCCTACTCCAGGGTCTTGCAAGATGAGCAGGGTTTAACAGGCGATAAGGACGTGAAGGGCAATCAGGGCAAAAGGAGTAAGGACACAGAAAGGTCCTGCAGGGTACACCCGGGAATGATCTGCATATTACCGGGTCTTCAGATGAGGGAGGAAAACAGTACAAGAAAGAGGCAACTCTGGAGTAAACTGTTAGGGGGCCTGCATGTCCTGTTAAAGAATTGGGAATTACAATCTAATCAATGAGAAATCATTTTTCCAAGGGAGCAACAACCAAAATTTGACTTCGGGATGACAACTCATGCAGCATTATGAAAGGCTAGGAAACAGTGAGGAGGGAGAGAGGAGAAAGGTAAATTTAGTGGCAAAGGCAAGAGATGATGAAAAATCGACAGAGGAAACTGAGAAGGAACCCATATTCCGAGGAAAAGCTCGACGATTGATCAGATGACCAGGGAAGGTGGGGTGGGACAGAAAAGGAGAGGATGAAGCACTGGGCTACATCTAATGTGGGAGTGACTGGCATGCAGGTTATAAATGAAGCCACGAAAGTAGGCGAGACCACACACACAGAACAAAAAGGGACAGAAGACCCAAGGAGAGAAATCTGGTGAGCAACTGCACTGAGAGCACAGCAGAACAGGGCGAGCTAAGGAAAGTGAAGTGGAGAAGAGAGTACTGAAGAAATCAAGGGAGAATTTTTAAGAGAGATCAAAATATAGGACTAGATGTTAAAGGAAATCATTATGTTGACTGCTTTAATTCTCATAAATGAATGACACTATGTCTGAAAAAACATACTGAAGTTTTCGGGGTAATTTATTTTATTAAGTCAAAATCAATAAACCATATCCCTCTCCCAATAAAATTTTACTTGTTTTTTAAAAAGAAATTTACTCTAGCCCTGGCTGATGTGGTTCAGTGGATTGAGTGCTGGCCCAAGAACAGAAGGGTCACCAGTTCGATTCCCAGTCAGGGCACATGCCTGGGTTGCAGGCAGGTCCCTGGTTGGGGTCATGTGAGAGGCAACCGATTGATGTATATCAATCACAATGATGTTTCCCTCCCCCCCTTTCTCCCTCCTTTTCCCTCTCTCTAAAAGTAAGTAAAATCTTCAAAAAAAAGAAAAGAAATGTATTCTAAAAATATGAATCACAGGTATATGCGTGTGAGCCTGATTCTTTAGGGTGGTCAAAAACAAACAAACAAACAAAAACACAACTACATTGTTAAGACGCCCAGTTCAGGCATTTCCTTTGAACTAGTAATCTAGAATTGCTGTGGAATCCACGTTGCAACAGCCTGATATAGTAACAACTTGGATCTTTCAAATCACATACCCTAACTAGAAATATTTTGATAAAAAGACTAATAGCATCTAAAGCTCAAAAATAATACTGTAAATACTGTTGTGAAACCTATCCTTCATTGCTGATGTATTATAAAGATTTCCTCATCTTATATAATTTCTAAACCATATATTCAGAACCCAGGTGTTACTAAAATACCTTTCGTTATGCATCTTCTCTAAAAAAAAAATCTAAATTCATCAATTATTTGGGAGGCTTAATATACTTACAACAACCAAGAGGCCTCATTTCAGCATTCTGTGTGTAGACCTGAGAAATATCAGCAATTCTTTTACACAGCATGTCCACAGGAATCTCATAGCCGTACTTGTATTTCCAATTAGCTGCCTCATAGCGTGCCCTCTGCACCTGGGATCTGCTGTCAGCTAAGAGCATAAAAAAGATTTAGTTCTTCACAAGGAAAGAATGAACCTCCAAGCCAGACAATTTTCCACATTTATGGATATATATCTCCATTATGTCTTAAGGAAAACAGAAGTAGTGCACTATGGCTTTTTCCCCCACTAATGAACAGTGAATGACTCAGCAACAAGAACATGACAAAAATAACCAATTTTAAGATGAAGTTCTATACACAGCACTGCCTTTTTATTCTGAGCCCTTCATCAGTTGTCAAAATACTATCTATAACTAACAACTCCCTAAAAACACGTTTTAAGGAGAGAGAATACTGGTTCTCTTGATATTTTTTGGTAAGCTTGAATTTTCCCTAGATTTCAGAACACAGAAACCCGAAGTAGTATTTTATAATTCTCACCTACTTCTAACCAGTATCAATTTTACCTGGTTTAAGATATACTGATTTACATCCCCTTAAACTATTAACTAACTACATCTGAAATACATCATCGATGAGAGGGCCCTCAGCCCAGTTTCCCTAACAATATTATCAATATCTAATTCTATTAGACTCATGATTTTTACAAAGCTCACACTACTCTGAAGATACTGATACTTAGCCTTAGAAAACTGCAAATCTACTCATATCACTTGAAAAATAAGGAACTTCCTTTAGTATTAAACTAGTAAAAAATTAGTATGAAACTCAAAAATATTTTGTAGAAAATAACAAATCTGAGTAGGTATCAGGCCAATTACCTGTCATTCCTGTCATCACACAGCCAATGTTTTCGGTTATCTTGAATAAGTGAGTCACTGTGCTGGAATCCAGTAATTTATCCTAATGAACAAAATAAATCAAGATAATGAAAATCACAGGTCTCTGTGTAGCGATAAAAATAAGGATGGAATTATAACAATACATTATATAATAAATGTCTTCTGTTCACTCTACAGTTAACACCAATTTTTGAAAAAGGGAAGGGGGACCTGGTTTTCCTGTTTAAGATGAAATGTTTCCTGGGGGAGCACAACAGCTCACCAAAGTGAGTTTCAAGGTCCACCATGAAGAAAAAAGACCTAGAAATCCCACTGTGCTTTTCATCATATCACAAAGTTTAATATGTTGATTCTGTCTACTCAAACGGTCCATAGCTGCTTAATAAATACTAGGAAAACAGAGTCAAAGCAAGAATAATGTTAACATATATAGGTAATAATATACCTTTGTACAAACTCGTGAAAAATTCCGGCATTACATTCTGTAACAACTGGCTGTCTGGGCAGTATTACTTACAGGTACTTTCTTCTGTGTGACAACTACTGCGCAGTCTTTCCCTCTGACGGCTACCGATGTAAGGCCACCCTGGTTAATAGCCTTAAAAGCATATTCTGGAAAACAGAATAGTTTTTTAAAAGGCAGAATAAGTTATCATAGATTCATGTAATGGGATAATAAGCAGTTATTAAAAAGAATGAGATAGACCTATAGAAGCTAATATGGAATAGCATCTAAGACATGAAAAGTCAAAATAACAATAATAAAAAATCATAGTTAAAACAACTCCATTTCTTTCTATTTTAATTTTACTAAAATCAGTTTTATCAGGCTCAAGTAGCAGATTTCAAATAAAGATTAAATAAATTAATTTTATCAAATAATATTTATTAATTATGTTTCATCATTTTATTTTTAAAAACACTTTTATTTATTGATTTTAGAGGGAGAAGAAAGGGAGTGGAGAAGAAGGGGGCCAGAGAGAGAGGGGAAGAGACAGAGACAGAGAGAGAGAGAGAAACATCGATTTGTGGCACTCATCGGTTGATTCTCGTATGTTCTCTGACCAGGGATTGAACCTGGAACCTTGGCATATCAGGAACAGTGCTCTAACTAACTGAGCTACCCAGCCACAGCTGTTTTATCATTTTAAAACTTGGTTTTGTGGCCATTATTTCTACTATGTCTGGTTTAGCTGGGTCAAACTAAGTTGCTCAAAGTTTTCTCAAGATTTTTTCTTTCTGTTAATTTTTGGTCAATTAACTAATTTGACCATACGCAGTTTTAACTGCTTAGATTATTTTGCACTGTTTTTTCCCTACCAAGCTGAATTTTTCTAGATCATGCCTTTTGCATTTTCCCATGTTACCTACAACATAGGATTCTTTAGTTTGTCTATAACAAACTTCAGCTTGTGTCCTTCTAGATGTTGTCAAACCATTACCCAGGTTAAAACAGCTGGGTCAAAACAGTAGCATGAAAACAAACTACTTGGCACCATGCAGTTTAGTTGATAATGGCTGCCTTTGGAGAAGAGAATTATAGATGAGACTATCCCTTTCTATGTTATGTATTTCCGCAATATTTAAATTTGACATTTTGTACTTGGGAAAATGGCAACAGAAATTAATATATACTCACTGCAGGAAATATGAAAAGACGAAAGATAAAATAAAAGAAAAAATTATTCATAACTCTAATCAGTATCTACATTTTCAAACATACTTTAAAATTCTGTCACATATTACTCTGGGCATTGGGTCTAAGGCCTGACTCATTTGTTCAAAAAGCCATTGGTGATGAGGACTAGCTAAGGAATTTCCTATAACAGAAGTTATAATAAAAATCCTTTATCAAATATTTCTAAATGGCTATCTATTGAAGAGAGAACAAGAGTAAAGACTCTAGAAAAATCACTTTATTTTTAAATTAGTAGTATTTTTTTTTAAGATCTTATTTATTTATAGATAGGGGAAGGGAGACAGAGTGGGAGAGAAACATCAATGTGTGGTTGGTTGCCTCTCATGAACCCCCTCTTGGGGACCTGGCTGGCAACCCTGGCTGGCATGTGCCCTAGACTGGGAATCAAACTGGTTACCCTTTGGTTCATAGGCTGGCACTGAATCCACTAAGCCATACCAGCCAAGGTATAGAAAAATCACTTTACAGGAAGTCCTTAAATCTACCTCAGATTTAATTGGCTAATTCTAATATTTTACCATCCCATTACACCGCAAATAACTTTTAAAATATGTTTCTAAATGCTTCTCAGTTCTGTTTCTCACGTGGCCAAGAAAACTTCTACCAGATCATCCCTCCACAGATTAAAAAAACTATAAACTCTGGGCAAAACTGTAACTACCCAAAGAAATAAGAAAGTAATCCAAAGTAGGCAGATTCTAGAGGAAGACTCAATGTTTGGAAGAAAGGAATGGCATGGGGTGAATTTCCCAGTTTTGTGGTTTATAGCTCCAGTCCACGCTCCAGTCAGGGCTAAACACCCATAGAAAACTCAGTCCTTTTGGCCGAAAGAACTAGAGAACAGTATAGGGTAGGGGGTAACTACAGATGCTAAAAAGCCCCCTAAGGGAGAAAGATAAGGGAGCCAGAGAGGGAGAGCCCTAACTTTTACATATAAACATTGCCCAAATCTCTAGCTGATTCCATAACCACACATATACAAGGGGAGACCCAAAAAACCCAGGAATTATCTTTTGAAGGGTAGTACAGGCCTCCGTCGCTAGGTCAGTGTACCAGCTAGTGTTGTGAGAAGTTGTGTTCAGCTTCAGTGACTTAAAAAAAAAAAATTATTTACTTTTAGAGGGAAGGGAAGGGAGAGAGAAAGAGACGAGAAACAGCAATGTGTGAGAGATACATCAATGAGTTGCCTCTCGCACACCCCCAACTGGGGACCTGGCCTGCAGCCTGCGCACGTGCCCTGACCAGAAATCAAAACGGAGACCTTTCGGTTTGCATCCATCACTCAATCACTGAGCCACACCAGCCTGGGCTCAGTAAACTTTTTTTAAAGACCCTTTCAATGCGCTTGGCCATTTCATGATGGGTTGTTTCTGAGCGCACCTGCCCACACTGCACTGAGCATTAGGCAGTTTTTGATAAAAAATAGCATGAACCCCAATGCCCCACCCTCCCCATTCTCCCGATCTCACCCCAAGTGATCTCAATTTTACTGGGAGTGATCTCAATCTCACTCTAAGGTACTTTTTTTTCTTTCCCTGGATGAGGAAAGTCCTCAAAGGGAGACATTTTGCCAATGTTGGAAGAGGTGAAACAAAAAACGGCAGAAGCACTAAAAGGCATCAAAATAGATGACTTCAAAAAACTGTTTTGAGCTGTGAAAAAAGTCTTGATAGGTGTACTGTATCGAATGGAGAGTACTCTGACGGTGCCTGAAGTTTTAACATGTAAGAATAAATACACATTTCTATATACATAAATTCTGAGGGTTTTTTGATCCTGCCTTGTATAAGACAGACTCCAGGCAGCCCAGCTAAGGATAAAAAAAAAGTGAGATTTTGAGCTGCCACCCAAATTAAGTGTCTCCTAGAACAAATCAATACTCTTTAGAGGAATATAACAGAATCCAGTATTCACAACCTATCATTCACAAATGTTCAGAATGTTAATCCAGAATTATTCAACATACAAAAATACACAAACAAAAAACAAACAAAAACCAGGAAAATGCGATCCATTTGCAAGAGATCAACCCTGAGATAATCCAGATGTTGTATCAGCAAACAAAGTTATTTAAACTATGCTCAAGGCAAAATATTCTCAAAATGAAATGAGATAGGAAATCTCAGCAGAGAAAGTACAAAAGAACCAAACAGAAACTGTAAAATTGAAACAAATAATTGGAATAAAAATATTAACCAAATGGACTCAACTGCAGAATGAAGATAACAATGAATAGATATAAAAATTAATAAGAGTACAAAAGACAATGTGGGTCAACATCAAAAGGTAAAATATAATGTGTCATTAAAGTCCCTTACGGAGAAACAAAAATCTGCAAAAATAGTGGCTAAAATGTTTCAAATACAGCAAAAGATATAAAATTCAGACAGAAGATTTGGCAAACTCTAAGTGGGTAAACACAAAGAAAACCACATGTAGGTTCACTACAGTCAAATTCCTGAAAACTAAAAACAGGAAAAAATTTGAAAACCGAAAGAAAAAAAAGATTATACATACACAGGAGCACAATGATTTGAATTCTGCAGATTTCACCAAAGACATCATTAAACCTCATTAAAGTGTGGAAAGAAAAACCATCAGTTCTGAATTCTATAACCAACAAAAATACCCTCCCACTGCTTGGTTTCCTTCTGCTATGAATATGCATGTCCAGCTATCTGCTTCTTAGAGCAGACATGACCTTCGTCTTCCACCAGCCACTGGAGGAGGACTGGGACCCCACGGATGATTAATTTGACCCATTCTAGGGGGTCGGGGGGAGTTTCCTGGGGATCCTCTTCCATCATCATACCTGGAATCAGATGAGTTTTGGCAGCCTCTTCTTTTTTTCACATCTTGCTGAAGCCAAGTTTTGAAAAACAAAACTATGAACACACCTATTCCCCAGAAGAAATCTATTATTCAAGATAATCCCCTTGAGGGCTGACACCAGACGTCTAACACTGTCCACGTGAGATGTAAACCATCTTGCTCCCAGTTCCCTGCCTCTGGAGCAAATGAGCAGTCGGACCCCTTCAGACAAGATTTTATAGTCTTAGAGAAGATTTTATGAATTTGACCCCAAAGGCAAGGGAAGTAAAGGCAAAAATAAGTGAATGGGACTATATCAAACTAAAAAATCTTCTGCACAGCAAAAGAAATTGCCAACAGAACAAAAAGGCAACCAACCAGAATGGGAGATGGTATTTGCAAACTACAGCTCCGACAGGGGGTTAATATCCAAAATATATAAAGAACTCATACAACTCAACACCAAACAAACAATCCAATTAAAAAATGAGCAGAGGACCCGAACACTTCTCCCAATCACACATACCAATGGCCAACAGATACATGAAAAGATGCTCAACTTCACCAGCTATTAAGGAAAGGCAAATCAAAAGTACAATGAGATACCACCTGACCCCTGTGAGAATGGCCATTATCAACAAGACACGTAATAACAAGTGATGAGGCCTGGCTGGTGTGGCCTGTGAATCTAAGGGTCACTGGTCTGATTCCCAGTTAGGGCACATGCCTGGGTTGTAGGCCAGGTCCCCGGTGGGGTATGCGTGAGAGGCATCCACACATTGATGTTTCCCCTTTCTCCCTCCCTTCTCCTCTCTAAAAGTAAATAAATAAAATCTTAAAAAAAAAAAAAAGTGTTGAGAGAAGTTGTGGAGAAAAGGGAACCCTTATTCACTGCTGGTGGGAATGTTAACTCCCACAGCCACTATCGAAAACAGTCTGGGGGTTCCTCAAAAATTTAAGAATAGAGTGACCTTATGACCCAATAGTCTCTCTTCTGAGTACCTACCTGAAAAACTTGAAAATATTTACTTGCAAAGATACATGCTCAGCTATGTTCATTGCAGCACTATCCACAGTGGCCAAGACATGGAAACAACTGAAGTGTCCTTTGATAGATGATTGGGTAAAGATGTGGTACATGTAATATATACTTAAGAGTACTCCTCAGCCATGAGATGAAATACTGCCACTTACAACAACATGGATGGACCTTGAGAATATTATGCTAAGCCAAATGAGTCAGTCAGAAAACGTTAAGTAACCCCAATAAATTTAATTTTTAAAAAATCCTTCAAAAGTGAAGGTAAAATACACTTCCAGACCTGCAATAAGAAATGCTAAATGGAAGGTCTTTGGGCTAAAGGAAAAATGATAGCAAATGAAAACTCCAATCTTTAGAAATGAAGAACATCAAGAATGGTAAATATAAGATGCTTTTATTCTCTTTAATTCTTTTAAAAAATACCTAACAGAAACCACAATATTTGTGGAGTTTTCAAAACACGTAATTTTGCCTATATATAGAAAGGGAGTAAATGGACTTATAAGGTTTAAAGGTCTGTACATTTTATGTGAGGTGATAAACATTAACTCTAAGAAGACGGGGAGAAGTTAAGCATGTATATTATAATCCTTAGAGCAACAACCACTAAAAAAAAAAAAAAGCAAAGTAGCCAAAAAGCTCAGATTAAAATGAAATTCTAAAAAATATCCCAATAACCCAAAAGAAGGCAAGGAAGGTGGTACAAAGGAACGAACAAAACAGAGAAACAAATGAATAATAAAACAATAAACTTTAATCGTGTTAACAACTGCATTAAATGTCGATGGACAAAATATCCCAATAAAAAGCAGAAATTGTCAGAATGGATGAATAAGCAAGACTCAAATACATGCTGTTGCCCTGGCTGGTGTGGCTCAGTAGATTGAGTGCCAGCCTGCAAACTAAAGGGTTGCCGGTTCAAATCCCAGTCAGGGCACATGCCTGGGTTGTGGATCAGGTCCCCAGTGAGGGGCATTTGAGAGGCAACCACACACTGATGTTTTTCCCCCTCTTCCCCTGTCTAAAAAGTAAATAAATAAAATTTAACAAACACGTACACAAAAGTAGACATATATGACATGACCCACATTATCAGCCACCTCAACCCAGTTGCTATCTGAATACTGTTGGGAACAACTAAAGAATATACAGGCATATGATATAATGGTGTAATATAAAGGCGCACAGTTCCTATGTTAGGCCATAAAACAAGTCTTGATAAACTAATTTAAAGTACTGAAATCCCTAAGTATTTGCAATTTAAAAACACTTCTAAATAATCCACGGGTCAAAGAAGTAATCACAAGGGAAATTTAAAATTATTTTGAATTGAAAGGTAATAAAAATATAAGAAAATCTGTAGGATGCAGATAAAACAGTGTTCAGGAGGGATTTTATTGCTATGGTGATAGACCCTAAGGTGGCCTCTCCACCACAATCCCTGCCTCCTGGTGTTCACACCTTTGTGTAACCCCCTCTCCCTGAGTGTGGGCAGGACCTATAATCTGCCTTTAACAAACTGATTATGGCAAAAGTAATAGGATATCTCATTCCTGATTACATTATATGAGACTGTCTTGCTAGCAGACTCTAGAGATTCTTCTTGCTGGCTTGGTAAGGAGCTATACGGCAATAAACCCCCTGTGAATAGCTAGCAAGTAGCTGGGGTCCTCACTTCCCAGAAAATGAATTCTGCCAACAACCTCAGTGAGTCTGGAAGCAGATTCTTCTCCAGTGGAGCCTGAAGATGTTAACAGAGCTTGGACAGCACCATGATTGCAGCCTTGTGAGATCCTAAAGAGAGGACCCAGCTAAGCCGTGCTTGGACTACTCCTGTCCTGAAGAAACTGTGACATAGTAAGTTTAGTAAGTAAGTGTGTTGTTTTAACCTGCTACACTTGTGGTAATTTTTATGTAGTGTAGAAAACTGATACATAGTCCTGATATGCCAAAGGTTGCAGGTTTGATCTCCCATCAGGGCACATACAAGAAGCAACCAATGAATGCATAAATAAGTGCAACAATAAGTCTGTTTCTTTCTCTCCCTTCCTCTCTCCCTCTTAAAAAAAAAAAAATCAGTAAACGAAATAAAAAAAAAACCCCTGATACAATAGTCTTGTTTATATTAGAAAAGCTCTAAAATCAGTGACTTTTCACTTTAAGAAGCTAGAAAAGGATTAGATTAGAAGATTAGAAGAAACAATAAAGATCAGAAATCAAAGAAATAGACAAAAAGAGAATGTCAGTAAAAATTTGATTTTTTGAACAAAAATAATAAACCAACAAAATTATAAACCCAAATGTCCCCAAATGATACCCATGTCCTAATCCCTAGAACTTGTGAATACTACCTTATGTGGCCCCCCAAAAAGGGTCTTTGCAGATGTGATTACCTTAAGAACCCTGAATCCAGAGGTTATTCTGGTAGGCCCTAAATGCAATCATATGTATAAGAGATGCAGAGGGAGTTTTTACACACACAGAGGAAAAGGTGCTGTGAAGAGGGAGCAGAATGAGATTTGACAATGATGTCAAAGTCTGCCGGCAGCCTCTAGAAGTGGAAGAGGTGAAGTATGCACTCTCTCTGAGAGCCTCCGGAGAGCACGGCCCTGCCTGACCCCTTAATTTTGGTCCAGTGATACTGACTTCGGACTTCTGGCTTCCAGGATGGTGAGAGAACAAATTTCTGTTAAGTCACCAAGTTTGTGGTAATTTACTACAACAGTCACAGGAAACTAATACAAAACCCTAGCTAGACTAATCAAGGAAATGAGAATACAAATCACCAGTATCAGGACCAAAAGACAGGGTTATCACTATAGATATTATAGAGGTAAGGAACAATCACTTCTATACAGATGATTCTAATATCTGGGTCACCATTCTTAATTTTGCCTAATTTCAGTACCACATTTTCAATTGCCTGCTTTTATTACCCAATTGTTCACAACACAATTTTGGCTTAAAAAATATTCCATTTATGGCCACAGAGAGCTATTAGTTTATAATACCAACTCCTCTCTTATATTACCATGTGTACTCACAGACCTTGATCCTTCCCACATGCATGCCTTTGCTTCTCTGTGTCCCGCCTGGATTGCCTTCGCACTCTTATATCCATCTAGCCAAAGCCTGCCCTTCCCCCTTAAGCCTCTTTCATTTCCCATGGACTTCCTCTGATTGTTCCAGATGGCATTCTTCAACCCTTTCTCTGAATTTTTATAACAATTCCTATTTCACCACTAATCTTAGCATTTTAAAATGTGCACTTCTATCCTCCATATCCAGACTGAAGAATCCAAGAAAGTAGGAACCAATGAAATGAAAAAAATTAAATTTGCAACTGGAAGATACTAAGTCAAAGGTTGGACCTGAACCCAACCCAACTTAAGTTGGCTTAAAATACAGGGTTTCCTAGAAAGATTTTATTTATTTATTTTTAGAGAGGGGAAGGGAGGGAGAAAGAGAGGGAGAGAAACATCAATGCTCGGGAGAAACATCTCTTGGTTGCCTCTTGCACACCCCCAACCAGGGACCTGGCCTGCAACCCAGGCATCTGCTCTGCCGGAAATCCAACAGATAACCCTTCCGTTTTCAGTATGATGCCCAACCCACTCAGCCACACCAGTCAGGGCTCTAGAAAGATTTTAATTAAAATGGATTTATTTATTTATTTATGTATTTATGTATTTACTTATTTATTTATTTTAGGGGAAAAATTTCTGTTAACACTTGATCCTCATTCACACATACCAAAACCTTGTCTCATAAAAAATATTTTACACATTAAAAAAATGCTTCTCAATAGAGAATGCACCTGTGAATTAAAGGGGTCCTCTTCCCCTCTCCCTCTCTGTACAGACTAGTGCTAATCAACAGAAGTTTCTGTGATGATGGCAATGTTCTATATTAGCACCGTCCAATATAATTGCCATCAGCTACCTATGGCTACTGAGCACAAGAAATGCGGCTAATGCAACAGAGGAACTGAATTTTAAAGTTCTTAAAGAATTATCATTCCTACTGTTCATCTTTTACTTCTCTGAACTTCTCAGTCATGATCACTACTCCCATTTATCTCTTCAGCCAGCTCCTTAAATATTAGTATTTCCCAGGCTTCTGTCTTTTCTCCCTGTCCCTGGATGATTTGATCTTATCACTGCTAACTCTGTCATCATTAGCGTTTAACCCATACTTACAAATGTCTATTCTGTCCACGGGCATGTGCAAAAATAAACGCCTCTCTCTGTAAATCTACTTTTCTTATAGTCCTTATCTCAAACCATGGTATTCCTAACCGCTCGTTTTTCAAGCTACAAACCTGGGTACCATCCTTAATTCTTCACCTCCTCTCTCAAATGTCCACTCTTAGATCTACTCAGTTTCCTCTTCCTCCTTCTCTGTCAATACCTTTGTTCACTCATTAGGATTTATATAGATTAATGAACAAACTTCTCCTGATTGGTTGTCCTGCCATTCAACTCTTCTGCATTCTGACTTAATAATCATCCTATCTTTCTAAAAGACTTCTGCTAGCTACGCCCAGGGGACAGAATCCAAACTCTAGTGTGGTACCCAAATCTCTTTAAAATTTTTGCTACAATCTGCTCTTCCAGTGGTCACTGTCTATGCTCCAGTCCCAAAGGCCTATGCACTGGTCCTCCAGAATTTCCTTATCTAATCTCCATCTAGATCAATTCATCTTCTCTGAGGAAACTCTCTTGGCTCTCCCTGGCAGTGTCACTTCCCACAGTACCCTTCTTTGTACTGTCATTTTAGTACTATGTTGCAATTTTCAATAAAATTCTGCATAAATCACAGGGGGCAAAGACAAGGCCCGCAGGCAGAATCCAGCCCTCCACCTTGTTTTTTCCGGCCCAGCACCTTTTTTCTACCCAGCGGCAGCTCCGAGCTCGCACTTAACTGTTAAGGAGTAGTTACATTTATACAGTCCTAAAATTATATTCGGCCCTTTGAAGGCAACTGCGAGGCTGATGTGGCCCCCAGTGAAAATGAGTTTGATACCCCTGGTATAAATGAACCACCATTATAACACTATTCAATAAAATATATATTTTGTAATAATTCCCAGAAAACTGGAAACTGTCAAGATAAAAGGATTTAGAGATAACTTCATAACTAAAGAAATACTGGTAGGGCGCTGGCTGGTGATGCTCAGCTGGTTGGACTGTAGTCCGAGAAAATGAAAAGTTGCAAGTTTGATTCTGGTCAGGGCACATGCCTAAATTGTGGGTTCAATCCCCAGTCAGGGTGCATACAAGAGGCAATGGATGGATATTTCTCTCCCGCGTCACTGTTTCTCTCCCTCCCTCCCTCCCTCCCTCTCTAAAATCAGCGAGCAGGTCCTCAGGTAAGAATTAAGGGAAAAAGATACTGGTAGGGTAAAGAGTAGTAAGACAGTATATAGCAGAGGTGAGCAAAAGGCCAATTAAGAAAAAATATAATGGTTTTTGGGCAGCATTTAAAAGTCTTGCTTATGTATTTATTGAAAACATATTTAATTAAAAATATTTTAATCCTCACCTGAGAATGTATTTATTGATTTTAGAAACAGAGGGAGAGAGAGAGAAACAGCAATGTGAGGGAAAAATCGACTGGTTGCCTCCTGTATGTGCCTGGACCAGGGATCAAACTCTTAACCTTTCAGTGTATGGCAGGACACTCCAATTAACTGAGCCACTTGGCCAGGGCTATACTTATTTTTTTAAAGCCAGAATTCAAATGCTAGAAATAGTAATTATACACTTTATTTCCATCACTAAAGATTTTGGGGGTTTTTTGATAAAAATTCCAGAAACTTGTAAAACTAGTAAACACTATTATGTTAATCTCAGTAATCTGTTCTTGAATGTTCAAGATTATGCAGGAAAATGATAACTGATAGCCCATTTCCCATTTTTAAATCGGAGAAATTATAATGGATTATCCTCAACCATGAGTCACCAATATCTTAAACTGTAACTTAAATAAACAGTAAAATACATACCTACATATAAGTATTTGGTTGAACCACATGAAACAGCCATTTTATACGTAAAAAAAGGGCAATATCAGCAGTTTTATATGGTTCAACCTAACAGCAAACTGTAAGATTAGAATGTAAACTGCTTCCTTCATTACAAACAAAATGGTTAATAAATAGTTGTTTTGAATAGAGATCTCTTTTTCTCAGTAATCTCATACTCACTTAGCTTCCTTCCCTACAAAAATTCCCCAACTTTCCTGGGACTCATTTGTCTAATACTAGGAAAAAACAGGGACTAAATATAAAAGGCACTGCGGCAGAGATCGGGACAAGCACACAACGCCACACAACCGCTCACAGTATGACCTGCTCGATGTGATGCTAGCTAGCAACAGCGGAGACACGCATTCCTGGTACGGATGCTCATCAGCATCTACAGGTGATTCTGAGGTTCTGCCTACTACAGGAATGTACCTCAAGCTTTTTCTCACTCATAATTTTGTTTAAAATGCTGTACTGAGTTTTGGGAGATAAAAAACTTTTCTCCCTCCATAGAAACATGGACTGGGAAAATGATCCATATAGTCTATGAAGTTTGGTTATTAAAAAAACAAGAAATGTTCTCCTGGGGAAGGTAGGATATGTCTACATTCAATTTTAATGCTGTGTGACTACAAACATTTTGTTATTAAGATTTTTTGAAGTTGTTCATTCTGTCTTTCCTTAACATTATAACTTAACTGGAAAGTGTGTCTCATTTCATGGTGCCTCCAAATGTTACACTTTCAAACAGCGATCTTCAAGTGGATGGAGTCACTAGGAAGCTGAGTACTAGTGCGAAGGCGAGTATGAAGTTTCAAAACATAGCAGTGTTTGACCACATTACTTTTTTGTGTAGTTACGTTAGGTATGCATTTATGCATCTATACATATGTGTGTGTGTGTACACACAGACATTTAATTTCAAATCAGAATCAAGGAGGGCATGAGAACTCTGGGTTGAGAAACACTACTTTAAAACAATAATTTTTTAACAGCAAAAGAGGCAAATAGTAAGTACCTCTCAGTCCATTTATTTGTAAAACTCCTGATTCCATTTTTATCAACAACTTGTCTCTTCCTGACAGCATCCTTCACAGAAACAATTACTGAACACTTACCATGCGACACTATTCTTAAGTACTTTACATCTACTAACTCATTAAATCCTTACAGCCCTATAAGGTAGGTGTAATTATTATCTCTATTTTACACACAAAGAAAGTTCTCATAGTTGGTGTGGAACAGGGACTGAAACCCAGGAATCCTGGCTTCAGTGCACAATGCCACTTCTAGATTAGAAAACTGTCCTCTTTGGTCTGTCTCCACCAGCCCATTTCTTTCCTGTTCCTTATCAGTACGCTCCCCTCTTAGAAGCAACCAGGCAGTGCTCACATCCACCTGGCAAGTAAATTCAAGGACTGCTCCTCCCTTCTCTTGCCAAATCTATCCAACAAAGAGCAGCACGCAGAAGAGGAGGGCTTGAAAGTAGCCAGGCTTATTTGCTCCACTTGGGCCTTAGTTCCCCTTTTGATAACTTGGGGAATTCCTAAAATGAGATTTCAAAGCTAGATGCTCTGTGTATAGCTCTACAGTTTTTCTGCGCATGTGCGCGCGCACACACACACACACACACACACAAATTGAATACACATGTCAAAAGAAATTTTTCAATAGTTACAAAGGGTACAAATGACAATCAAAAGTCTCCCTTCTCCCTGGAAGCACACACTGTCAGATTTGTTTATAATTATAGTTAGCACTTTAAATATATACTTCTATTTTTTTGATTTATCAACTTTAGACTATATTTATCTCGAATCCCAACTACAAAAGATGAGGAGCATACTCCTCTTTCCATTAATCTTTCCCCCCTTTGTCACCTCCTCATTTTTGTTATGTTATTTTTCCACTGTCAGTGTTAAAGTTTGCACTCTATAATTTTTACAAGCTTTCTCTTAGGTAGATTCCAAAGTTTATAAACTATTGGGTTGGCCAAAAAGTTCATTTAGTTTTTTTCAGTATGATGGCACTAGTAGTACTTAGTTGTCTTTAACTTCATTTGAAACAACTTTATTAGATTGTACTGGGAGAGCTGTCATATCAGTGTGCATTTAAAAAACACTTATCAAAATTGGTGAACTTTTCTGCAGCCATTTTAATGTTGAAGATGGAAGAATATATGCAACGTTTTTGGCATATTATGCTTTCTTATTTCAAGAAACATAAAAACGTAACTGAATCGCGCGCGCAAAAAAAAAAAAAAAAAAAGATTTGTGCAGTATGTGGAGAAGGTGCTGTGATTGATCAAATGAGTCCAAAGTGGTTTGCAAAGTTTCTTGGTACTAATCACATTTTGGCCAAGTAATTCTTTGCTGTGGGGATGTCTTATGCTTTGGAAGATGTTTACCAGAATCCCTGGCCTCTACCCACTAGAGGCCAATAGTGGGAGATAACCCCCACACTCAAAATATCCAAATCAATAAACTTACTGGTAAAAATGAAAAATGTGTCTTTTACAGAAAAAACTAAACAAACTTTTTGGCCAACCCAGTAACAAACAGCATGTACGATATTATGGTAATATACATATATTTCACTAGAGAACTAAGCATGGATGGGAAATATTCCAGATCTACTGAGCATCTAATCTAACAGCTCCCTCCACTCCAACCCCCTCAAAAAAGCCAAAGATTAACAGGAATCTAGTAACATTTACTGAGCACTTAATACTGTGCTAAGCACTGTACATACATCATCTTATTTAATCCTCAAAACCACCACATTAGGAAGGGATTATTAGCCCAACTTTGCAAAGAGAAACTACAGCTAAAGTTCTATCACTTGGCAAGTATGGAGCAGAGCAGGAATCTGAATCCAGGTACCGGCTCCAGGGCCTGAACTCTTCATCACAATACTGCTTGCTCATACTAACTATTCTTTCACTTTCCTTTCCCTAGCACTGTCTAATTAGAGCCCTGAATAGCAAAGAGAGTGTTATTCAACAAGGCAGAGTTTAAAATCATCCTGTCTAGATATTACTGATCAAAACATTGACTGTATCTTTCAACTGGGGATGAGTTAAAAGGGTTACTGAATCACCCAATATGATACTGTTTCTTGCTATATTATGTACAGCATGTAGCCATACCGTGGACTGGTTTCATTCCAAATGACCTTTAACGCTACTTCTGAAATTTACAGACGTAAATCGGGTTCTCTTGGTATTCAGTTTTCTATGGCAAGAGGTTAAGAGTCAGAATTATAATCACAACCTAAACCCTGACACTATTTCCACCCTACAAAATACACTGTTATACTAAATAACTAGTTTAGACTTTCCGCTGAAACTTTCTTCAGTAAACAGCTAGTTCACCACACCTCATCTACAGTTCAGAACCAGCTTTTAAACTACAGGAGCAGTCAAACAGATGTGGGTTAAAAGTGGATGTTCGTTTCAAGAGCAGTTCATTCTATCTTCCAGTTTTCTAAAGATGTCCTGAGCTCTGTAGATACTAGCAATTCAGCATTCCCCTTGTTCTTTTTATCCGTTTGTTTACGTTAGCTGCCACTCCCTTTAAGTTGTGAGCTTCAGTATGAGAGGGGCTGACACCTTGGCATCCCCTAGGATCAGCAGTGTCTGGCACTTAGAAGGCTCTAAAGGTCTGTGTGGAAACCACCACAGAAAAAGAAGTGCACGCTACAAAGAAAACCGAGAGAGGATGTTGTAATTGGGAGGCTAAAGAACCAATTACTCTTTAGAGAAGTACAGACGTTGGGTCCACCTAAGCCTAAATGTAACAAGTGAACAGGCGTCCGGAAGTCGGAGTCAGATACTACGGTCCTACCTTACTTAGCTCTTTATTGGGGTGAAGCCGCTCGCCCCGAATAACAAAAGGCCTTCAGCCTTCGGGTCCGTGATCCCTGCCTTCAGACTGTGGTGAGACCACCACGCGACGTCAAGCCAGACTAGGCCCTTCTCCTGCCCCAACTCTGGCCATGCTTCGGCACCGGACTAAACTCCAGGCCGTAACATGACAGAGCAATTCGACTGGACCAAAGGCGCACCTGGTTCACTCACCTACTTGGTAGAGCCGGCCTTCAGGTGAAAAAATGGTAATGTGACGGTCAAAGCCGGCGCTGGAACCACGGGACATGTTGGTGCATCCACTACTTCAAGAACAGTATTTGGGCCCCGGAGCTCCCGCATCAGGCGCTTGAACCCCTCCGGAAGTTGCAGTGACTGCTTCCGGTGCACCGGCCGGCTTCAGCGGCCTTGACGCGCGGAACTCGCGACTCCGGCGTCAGCCGCCCCGCGGAGGGAGCTCCGAGGCCCCGCCCCGGTAGGGTGAGGAGCGGAAGGACGCAGGGCTTCGCTGTGCGCTTGCGTCAGCCTCCCGTCTGCGCGGCTGCGCGGGACCCGGTGACACCTGGGCGGCAGTGGTTTAGAGCTGTCATCTGGAAAATGAATTGATTATGGCAAAAAAGAACTTTCTGGGGACCCAGAGTAATGATTTGCCGTTCCGTGTGAACTAAACGGATCGTGTCGTTCCCAAGTCTCTCGTTTTGGCACCTGTATAGCCGGCGTGCAAGATTGCTGGCGTCCTTTCCAACCTTTTCATTATCCACCCACTTGCCTTCCTACTGCGGGGAGAAATGGATGGCAGCCGTTAATTTTAGGTGCAGAAGGGAGCGGGTTCTGGTAGCCACTGGCAAGAGAAGAAATTTCTTCTGGCTGGGCCAGATCTTTTGGCCAGCAGCCCTGACAGTTTTGTCTTGAAAGTGCAGTTAGAGTTGAAATACAGAGATCAGGGAGGAATTAGGAGGTTAAGAAGCCTTGATTGATAATGAACAAGAACACAAGGCACGGGGCTCGTGGCAGGCTGGTGCTGGATGGACTGAGAGTCATTCCAAATAGGCGAGGCTGCTCTGGGGTGTTTTTTCGAACTGTAAAACTGTGCCTGTTTTGCTTTTACCCCAAGGCACGCTCCTACTTAAGGAATATAAAACGCAAAACATGATGTTAGGCTTGTGGGCGCCCCCTCCCCACATAGTCTGTGCACCAGGAAAGCCAGATATACCAAGGCTTCTGACACTTTAATGCCTGCAGTAAGTACATGCATAAGTAGGGATTCTTATCTATTTAATGTATTTTCTCTTAAACTCACTTTCCATTTAAATCAAAAAAATTTGTAAGAACCTCTTAAGCAGTTTCTTGAGGAAGCTCCAGTTTGAGTGTTTTTGAAAATTAAACTTCTATTTTATTAACCTGAAAAAAAATTCAAAACTGAAACATGATCGAGAAAATACTAAGTGCAAACAGCATCTCTGGCACACAGGGTACTTTCCAGCTCTGGCTAATTCCCAAGTGTGCTGATGAAAGTGGGCCCTTGCTCTGGTTCAGGTCCCTACACTCATGACCAACTCCTCCAAACCTTTTGAATATTTTCCCTCAGACTCTGAGTGAGCTTCGTGTATTGTAATTCCTACAGTTTGCCTGCATAGTCACAGATCAAAAGAGTTCTCTGTAAGGCCGCTTGGAGGGTGAACTCATTTAGTTCCACAGCCTCAACAGCTCTCTCTACTCTGATGTCTCCCAAACCCAGGTCTTTAGCGGGACCTTTTCAAATGCTGAGTCTTCTCTAATTGTCTATGAAGTATTTTTCACATTGAGACACATGGTACCTCAAAACCTAACTTGTTGAAAACAGAACTCCTTATCTCTTCCCTCCAAAGCTAGTTCCTGCCTCTCACGCCACACTGTCCAAGTCCTCAGAGCCAAGTCCTTACGGCAGTCTTCAATTCTCCAAAACTTCCTATTCTGTCCCCACGTTATCGTGGTTCTTTTTCGGCTCTCCTTTTTTGTTATATAATTCATAATTTTGTTCACTGTTTACTGTTCCCCACCCCCTCATCCTCCACCAATCTAAGCTCCATGAAGGCAGGAATCTGTTTTGTTCAGTGGTCTAGCTCAGGCAACTTGAAAAATACCTGGCATATACTAAGTGCTTGATAAACATTATTCGAATGAATGGATCCCTTATAGCACAGGGGTTAGGAATGCATCCTTTTCTATGTAAACCTGAATTTAAACCCCACTTTTGACAGTTACTACATGTGTGACTTCATGTGACCTTCCTAAATCTGCATTCCCTTATCTGTTAAATTTGGATAGGATCTACTTCACGGGGGCTGTTGTGAGGATTAAATGAGAGAAGGGAAGTGAGGCACTAAGCAATGTACCTAGCACATAATAAATACTAATTAAATAGCTGTTATTGTTGTCTGGTCAGTTCCCAAGTTCTGTTAATTACTCCTATAGGATGACTATCTGCTTTTCATTTCTGCTGCCACTATCCAAATTCACACTCTTTTTTTACACTCTGCCTGGTCTGGCACAGTACAGTCTCTTATTAATCCACATTCTTGGAATCATTTTTCTTGAGCAAGATCTCTTTGGGCTGCTTCTCTGGGTAGATTTCTTTGGGCTACTGAATAGAATTGTCTTTACCATAGTGTTCAGTTTTCTACAGTTCACCTGTACCCATCTTTGCAGCCTTCTCTTCCATCTCTCCCTCCTGTTTCCCTTCTCAGGCCACCCCCACAGCACTGCTGTGAGCAGCACTGCATGCCACTCCTCAAACTCCCCATCTCCTCCACACCCCGATTCCTCCAGTGCGCACCACTCATTCCCTTCTCCTCTTCTAAGAAGCTCAGATCCTCCAATTGACCTCTTTGCCCCTAAATGCCCAGTGCATAGAATTTGAATCTTATTGTTGCCTGAACCTAATGAAATGGCCATTTTTGTAGGTCAAAATGCTCAAACATTGGTAATTATATGGTTTAACTTAAAAAGTTGCATGCCTGGGCTTCACCAAAGATTGGCTGGGCAGATGCTGGGTAACTTTCATTTCTGTATCCTCTGTCAACCCTGGCATGGAGCTTGGCTTTTTAAAGTTCAATAAATGACTGTTAAATTGAACTGAAAAACTGTAGAAAGAAAGGGCACTAAGAAATGTTTTCATAGCGGAAACGCTTTCCTTCTCACACAGGCATGGTTGCGGTAAAGCACCTCTGGATAGCGACTGCCGGGGGGTGTTTGCAACCACACTGCAGGCCGTGGGAATTATCTCACACATTAGACAAATCCCGATTCCTCCTTGAGGTTGCATTTAAGCTGAGCCCTGAAAGACACAGAGGATTTTGGATGCTATAAACACTTTAATACTCTTAAGGATATTTCCTGGAAGGATTGACCTCATTTTCAGTAGAAACACAAACTGAAAGTTAGGACTGGACGTGGCCGTTGCCCTCTGATTAGAATTGTTTTGCTGCCCAGTATATCCACACTGCCAAACGGTGCCTGGCATAGAGTAAGTACTCGGTTCATTCCCTGAATGTGCGTTCTCACTCTCTGGGTTTTCTATTATGTTTGTTTTTTATTTGAAGAGATTTGTGAATAAATGAGAAATCCAGATCTCAAAAACCTAAAAGGTCAGAGATTTTTATATTAGAATTTCAGATTTTTCCACAGAAGCAAATGAATTCCTCCGGGAAATCTTTCAGAAAGACAAAACCTTCTGCTGATTCCATTGCTAAGGGAAATCCCCTGGAAGCAGATTTCACGAATATGTGCCACTGGGTGCCAAGTAGCAGCTAAACTACTCAGCCAGGTGGACTTCCCCTTGGGCTGGGGAGCTTTCACCAAAGGCTGAGTACAAGTACTCCTGCAGCTTTAACACAAGCCTATGGGGGCAGACTTGCTGTGTTGGGATGGAAAGTTTGATCTTCCTTTCTGTGGGGCCGTCAAGTTAGACTTTTTGAAATGACTTTCTGGTTTTTTGAAAAATTTCAGAGATGACTTGACATCTCGTGAATCTTGGAAAATCTCCTGGGGGCCTCCATTTGGCAAGGCCCACATTCTCCCCTGGGGGTGGAGGTAGGTGGAAGGTAGGGGTTACCCATAAGGCAAAGGTAAAGAGTGGCAGCGTAGATTCCCAGTGACTGCAGACATGCTGAATGACATGGCGTTTAAAGGCAAGAAAGGAATATAAAAATAAAGCATTTCTGTGTTTCCATGGGATAGTAGCAGGTGTTGAAACACAACGTCCTGTGCGTTGGTCGTAAACACTGGTAATAGAGTATCTTAGGAAAGTTAGGATTCCCCACTGTTAAGGGGCCCCAAAGGTCAAGTGTGGTCAGGATAGAGCTTGGGATGTAGCAGCTCTGGGTGAACAGCTGGAGGGAGGTAGAGCCTTGCCCACCTCCCTGGCCAGACTTTCATCAATCAGATGCCTCCTCAGGGGACTAAGGGTAAAACCTGGCTCCCTTTGTATCTTTCCCTGTGACTATCTTTCTCACACCAGCCTCCGTCCTGCAGTTCTTCCTGTACCCCAGCAGCTTTGGTTGGCTGCCTGGATGTCATTCTGGCTGAGTCTCTGGGAAGCAGAAAACGGTGATTTCTCCATACTCCAGTTCTATAATTTATGGGCAAAAGAGAGGGGCAAGTGAGAAACCAAATGTGGGGTGGGGTGTGCTCACATGAGGCACTTGGTCATGTTACTACTCAAAAGCTCTTCAAACCCCCTCCCAGACCAGATTCCAATAAAGCAACACTTCCCAGCCCCCTTGTCCATAACATCTAGTGTGGTTCTCTCCCCTCCACTACCGATGGTGGGTACAATACGGTGTCCATCAACACAGCGGTCACACAGCTGTCCTTTCCCTTCTCCATCCTTTCCTTACCAGTCAATAGAATTCTGTGCCTGGCTTATGTCAGTCATCCCCCAAAATAATGCTGTCCTTTGATTTGAAAGGGAATAAACTTATATCAGCTCAACCCAAAGGACATTTGACTAAAACTACCCCTTCTTTAGAGCCCAAACCTTTAGCTTTCCGTTTTTTTTAGCTGTAAACCCCTTGATTTTTAGCTGTAACAGCTTCAGTATTATCCTCTTACAACTTGTGATGCTTCTCTTGTTTTTCACATCTCCCCCTTAAATGAAGACCCAATGCTCAACCAACCGACTGACCTTTTGTTTCTGGAAGCCATGGACTTTGAGAAACACTGAGAATTCTCATGGGTTTGCACAGAATACTGGAGGAATTAATGGAAGACCCCAGCTGGCTTGGGCTTAACCGTTGGTGGTTTTTAACATGCAACTTCCCCTTACGCATGCTAACACAGGAAACCCTTCACAGCTTGAGAGCCCAGCAAACGTTCCAGTGAAAAGTGAGATGGGGAACCGAGGGGCCTGAGTTTTGAATAGGGTCAGGCTCTGCACCAAGTGTCAGAAGCACTGGATTTGAATTTGAGCCTTGCCACGGGCTACCTGGTGACCATGGCCAAACAGGTGAGTGTGCTGTACCCACCTTAAAGGTATAGAGGGGGAAAAATATTAACCACTACAGTGAAAATAAACCACCTCCTAGTAAACTTGATCTCAGCTTCTGTCAGTGAAAGGAAGGAGCACTAGTGAGGCCTGCATATGCTGGCTATTTTGCTTTGATCTACCCCGAATACAGAAGGAAACCAAGTATTGCACCAGCCTGCACTGTCCTCTGCTGTTGCTCAGAAGTAAAACTCAAACTGTTTTCTTAACTTGGAAAGCAGCTAGTTCTTACCCACCCTGTCCCATACACATCATGCGGCCTCACCCATGACTGGGGATGGGAGGATGGGAGTAAGAATCAAATGGTTCACCGAGAAGATTTTCACACCCACGGTGCTTCCCTACATCTTGGGGCCTTTATGAATGTGACTTAACTTTATTCACCCTGTTCACCACCATTACCCTTGCCCTTACTCCATTCCAACCACTTGATCAGTTGCAGGGAGGGAGGTGCAGAGGTTGGCCAGGAACCAAGAAAGTGAGTCAAGAACAGAGAGGAAATAAGACTTGTCAGCCTTCCCTTTAGCCTAGAGATACTTCCTCTTCCTTGAGGTTTCCTAATTGGCTTCCCCTAAATCCTATTTTCTTACCACAAAATTAAGTCATCTCTGATGCTCACAAAGAGCCAAGTTCTCTGGGGATAATGGGAGAGAGCAAATTAATGTTTCTGATCATTATCACCAATATTTTAAGTCACTAATTTAGGAACCGGTGCTTGAGAACTCACTTGTTGATGGGAAAGCAAGAGAGTGCTTTTATTTTCTAGTTGTATTCTAGTTTTGTTTTCTGCTTGCTGTGAAAGGACTTGACGGACCTGAGCTAAGGCCCCCAAACGTCACCCAGACTGAATTTCATCCACACCAGTGAAACACAGGCAAGTTTCAAAAATCAACTGCAGATAACAGATCTAAAACATTCCCAAGATTAAGTACAGCATAGGGAATATAGTCAACAATATTGTCATAACCATGTGTGGTGTCAGGTGGGTACTGGAAATGTCGAGGGGAACACTTTGTAAAGTACATGACTGTCTAACCACTATGCTGTGCACCTGAAACTAATTCAAAATAATATTGAACATAAACTGTAACTGAAAACTAAAACTCAAAAATATCAGAAAAACAGCCCAGGCTAGGGTAGCTGAGTGGATTGAGCACGGGCCTACAAACCAAAGGGTCGCTGGTTCGATTCCCAGTCAGGGAACATGCCTGGGTTTCAGGCCAGGTCCCTGGTAGGGGGCGCACAAGAAGCAACCACACACTGATGTTTCTCTCCCTTTCTTTCTCCTTCCCTTCCCCTCTCTCTAAAAATAAATAAATAAAATCTTTAACAAATATATCAGAAAAACAAAAAAAATAATACATTTCCAAGATTAAAAACTCTGGAATTATGTCTTATAGGTACAGAGCAAATTTTATTACAGTTTTTTATTATCATAGTGCCATGCACATAGTAGATGCCTAGTAAATATTTAATCCATTTGAGACACAGGGGAGTTGAATTGGTAAAACTGTGGAGGTGACACTGAGAAGTTATTATGTCCTGAGAATCAGTCAAAATCTCAGACTGCAAAGACTGTGTTCCTGAGCTAGCCAGAGCAAGAGGGGAATTCACGAAGAAGTGGAAATCAGGTAAAAATCCGGAAGACATTTTCAAACAACTCCAAAGCAATTCAACAAACATTTACTGAGCCCCTTCCATGGGCAAGAAGCTGGGCTGGCTGCTCTGGGAGACCCCACATGGGGTCCCCACCGGAGTTCAGTGGGGAAAACGAAACATGAATGAAAGCAGTGCTCACTGAGGCAGCTCATGGTGCGTAAGTCAGGGTCCAACAAAGCATCACAGATGGGAAATTACCTTGGGCCACGGGGAGTGCAAGCTGCCTGCTAGGAGAAGCATATCTGAGCTCAGCTTGGGAAGGGAAGGACTCTGACAGGTGTGTCATTGTTAGGAGCAGTGTGGGTGGCATCACAGTGCCACGTGGAATGGGAGTGGTATGAACAAAGAAGCAGAGAGGGGAGAAGCCTGCGTTTAGGGCATGGCAATAGCTTTCTGTGACCAGGACACAAAAATGTTCCGGGTTAGGGTACAAATGCAGGCAGGAGGACTCGAATGTCTAGCTAAGGACCTTAGGCTCTGGTTGAAAGGCAGTGGGCAGCAGGATTGGACTTATGCTCTGGGACTGCGATTTTCAACCTTTTTCATCTCACGGCACACGTAAATTACTAAACATCTGCGGCACACCAAAATATATTTTTTTGCCAATCTGACCCCAGAAAGTATAATTTTGATGCATTCACACCAGAGGCTATTATTGTGTTGGTTGTCATTGTTTTTTTATTTGACAATCTAAGGAAAAAGAAGTCAGCGCCCCTGACTAAAGAGTCAGCTATTGCATGCTTTAAAAATTCTTCTGGCAGACAGGTTGAAAGCTGCTGCTCTGGGAAGATAAACCTGGTGGCAGTATTTGATGAGCTATAGACAGAAGTATCAATCAGGAGGCTATTGCTAATAGTCCCAGTGAAAGTTCTTCAAGGCCTGAACTGAGGCTGTAGTAATAGGAGTGGAAAGGAAAGAATATCTGCAGGAGATTTTTCAATAGCTCTCCCCCAATATTAAACATAATACACTGTTCATCATAGCACTCTTTGTAATAAGCCCAAACTGGAAGCTATCCAAATGCCCATCAACAGTAGAATGGATAAATTGTGGTATATTCACACTATAGAACATTGTATAATAACAGTAACTAACGAAGTACGATTACTTGTAACAATATGGATGAACCTCACACAAAGTTGAATGAAGGAAGCCAGCCACAAAAGAGCACATCCTGAATGACTGCATTTATATAAAGCACAAAGACAGGCAAAATGAAATCTATACTGTTAGAAGACTAGAGAGGGGTTACCTTTGTGGGGTCAAGAAGTGATGGAAGCAGGCACAAGGGGGCATCTGGGTTCTGGTAACAAGCACAACAGAGATCCTGATAAAACCACAATTTGATTTTTTGTTCTCCCATTCTTCCTTTAATTTCTTGCTTCTAATGAAAACTCTGGCAGATCCCATTACTTCTCTATTCCTTTAGATAACATGCAGTGCTGTGGTCAGTTTAAGTAACAAACGCAGTCCCATTTCAGAAATTAGAGGTCCTGGCTGGGTAGCTCAGTTGGTTGGAGCGTCCTCCTTGATACGCCAAGGTTGTGGGTTCGATCCCCTGCCAGGGCACATATAAGAAACAACCAATGAAAGCATAAATAAGTGGAACAAACAAACTGATGTCTCTCTCGCTCTCTTTCTCTCTATGAATAATTTAAAAAATAAGTTAGAATATTCTGTTCTATAACAATAAAAATTCCAAAAAAAGCATTGCATCATTTCTACTCTGCCAGCTTAAGTTGGTTTCAGACTAAAGCATCCAGTGGGGGCATGGTTGGCTTTTCTTCCCTAATCACTTCTAGCTCATCCCCTCACCCCAGTCAGTGTGGAGGATGCGCAGTGGAGAGCTAGAATGGGGAGGATAGTTAGGGGTGGGTGGCTTAATGCTTTCTAGGCCTGGCAGATGATTAAAACTGATGCTTTCCCTTGGCCACTTTTCTAAGTTCTTCAGTGGTTCTC
This sequence comes from Desmodus rotundus, assembly GCF_022682495.2. Classification (NCBI taxonomy): domain Eukaryota; kingdom Metazoa; phylum Chordata; class Mammalia; order Chiroptera; family Phyllostomidae; genus Desmodus; species Desmodus rotundus. Next base: position 52,193,551 of record NC_071393.1, read on the forward strand.
TATCTTCATATGTAGGTGGCCACTTGCAGCTCCTTCCTCAAATCCCAGGCATCCAAAAGTTCTCCTCCAGCCCAAGACAATTCTAAGGAAGCTCTCTCCTCACCCATCTGACTCCCTCTGGCTGTCAGGAAACCCGCAGTGCAAACCAATTCCAAGGCATGAGCCCTCCCTGCCTCCTTTTCTGATGTCCTGTATCAGCCCTTAGTCATCCTCTAGGTTTGCAGGCAGAGTCAGGCCCCAAGCACAGAGATTTCGGTTTTCTCAGGCAGCTGGCTAGGGCCTCCATGCTGCAGGAGGGGCCCCAAGTCCTCCTACTGTGGCATCTTTCCCTGAGCCCTGGGGTCAGAGGGGACCCAAGGAACTTGGAGTCTGGCAATGGCTCTTTCCAAAGAAACATCTTTATCCTTTACTTTCCTTTGATGTTTTTATATCTTTGGCTTAGCTGAGGGGCTGGGAGCTGTGAGGCATATGTTCCTTTACTCTTTTTGTAAATTCTGCATAGGTGGTGTCTGCCTCACACTCACCTGGGAATCTTGCTATCTTCTGTATTTGTGCCTCAGTGGAAACTGAGGCAGGGAGAGTCCTACCCTAACATCCTATTACACACACTCAAACAATCTCAGACTGTGCGGAAGATGAAAAGAAGGCAAACATCATCTACAATCCCAACACCCCAAAGTACCTATTAACATTTGGAATCAACAAAATGATATTTCTTTTAGACACTCTTCTTCAAGTATCTCCTTCCTGCCTTCCTTCATATTTAAAAAATGGGATCGTACTAGACATATCATTTTGTGTAGGCTTTTTCATTTAATCTATGCCAACACACTATCACTTTAATCACTGTAACATTTAAAATTATATTTACTTCCTCCTTCCTTTGTTTTGAACATTCAGTTATTTACAATTTTATCATTATCGACAATATTGTAAATATCTTCACGTACAAAGCTTTTCAGAAAAGGATTATTTCCTTTGGAAAAGTAGTCAAGAGTTGCCTAACTAGGCTGCAGCGGACATTTTGCAGGTAAAATCAACACAATTAGGTAAGCAAGTAGGGGAGAAGTAACAGGAAAAAGAAAGTAAGGCAGGAGGTCGTTTTGTTAGGGTGAAGATGAATTGTTTTCAAAGTGGCTGAGTTTGTGGGTCCAGTCTACCCACGTGGAAATGCTCAGCTACGAACATGGAATTGGAAAGAAACCAGAGGTAGAGAAGGCTTCTTCCTCTGAGAGGTTTGGCTGCTGAACTATCCCTAAGGACATAGGATTTTGTCGGGGTAGACGATTAACAATATTTATAGTGAGATGGAAAGAGAGCCAGTAGGAAGGGATTAACTGGGAGAGCAAGTTCTCAGGTTATCAAAAAGGGATAGTATGGAGGCAGGTAGAAAAGTGACCTAGAAAGGAAAAGGGTAAGGATAGTAAAGTTATTGGAAAAGGCAAAAATCCTGAAGAGGCCTATCACACGTGACTTTTCGTTGCTGGTTAAGTCATCTGCTGAGAGTGAGAATGATGAAGTTATGACTCAGGACTTGGAATCGTGAGTGTTGTATTAGTATTAGTATTAATATTAGTATTTTTATTTTTGAATTATATTTTATTGATTACGCTATTACAGTTGTCCTGATTTCCCCTCTTTGCCCCCCTCCATGCAGCACCCCCCCACTCCCTCAGGCAATCCCCCCACCATTGTTCATGTCCATGGGTCATGCATGTAAGTTCTTTGACTACACCCTTTACTATACTGTGCTTTACATCCCCATGGCTATTCTGTAGCTACCTATATGTACTCTTAATCCCCTCACCTCCTCACCCATTCTGCCCTTCCCCCTTCCCATCTGGCAACCATCTGGTGACTAACTGCCTTTCTCTTGCTGCTTTTAAGATTCTCTCTTTATCTTTAACCTTTGGCTTTTTAATAATAATGTGTCTTGGAGTGGGCCTCTTTGCATCCATTATAATTGGGACTCTCTGTGCTTCCTAGACTTGCATGTCTATTTCCTTCACCAAATTAGGGAAGTTTTCTTTCACTATTTTTTCAGACAAATTTCCAATTTCTTGTTTTCTCTTCTCCTTCTGGCACCTCTATGATGGGAATGTTGGACCTCTTGAAGTTGTCCCTGAGGCTGTTTATACTATTCTCATTTTTTTAGATTCTTTTTACGTCTTGTTGTTCTGCATGGTTGTTTTTTGCTTCCTTATGTTCCAGATCATTGATTTGATTCTCGGCTTCATCCACTCTACTGTTGTTTCCCTGTAAATTGTTCTTTATTTCAGTTAGTGTATCCTTTGTTTCCGACTGGATCTTTTCTATGCTGCTGAGGTCCTCACTCAGTTCCTTGAGCACCCTTATAACCAGTGTTTTGAACTCTGAATCTGATAGATTGCTTATCTCCATTTTGTTTAGTACTTTTTCTGGAGTTTTGATCTGATCTTTCATTTGGGCCATGTTTCTCAATCTCATTTTGGCAGCCTCCCTGTGTTTGTTTCTATGTATTAGGTAAGAGCTGCTTTGACTCTGTGTCTTGGTAGTGTGGCCTAATGTAGTAGGTGTCCTGTAGGGTCCAGTGAGACAGCCTCCCCTATCACCCAAGCTGGGTACACAAGGTGGCCCTTTGACGGGGCTAAGTACTCCCTCCTCTTGTTGTTAAGGTTTGGTTGCTGTTGGCAGATCAGTGGGAGGAATTTACCCACGCCAGTCAGATGAAAGTGATGGGAAAATTTTAGTTTCAGGTACTAGCTAATAAGCTTAGTAATGCACATACAAAGTATTGTTTCGGGAACTGAAGGTATGACCCTCCCTGACTCCAGGAGACCACGAGCAGTTCCACTCTGTGCACCAGGAGGACTGCAAGCAGTCAGGATGGTGCCTGGGCCCTTGTGCTCCAGGCTGAGTCGCCCACCGCCCAGGACACAGGTAAAGACCACTGCCCAGGACAGAGATGAAAGAATGCTACAGATTTTCATCTGATTAAATTTTCCCCTGAATTCCAAACTCCTTACCTACACTTTTCTTCTCCTTATAAAAAGGGTTGGCCTAAAATAGAATTTAAGACATTCTGTTAGGGTACAAACCTGCTTAGACCACCAACCATCTGAATAAAGCACCAAAAAAGACTCAATCCCTGTCTCTGCTTATTGGGTCTGGTAGGTGACTGGCAACATGAATGCTGGCTTCTCCGGTTTCACAAGGAATGGCCGTGACCACTGACTACCAATCTCTGCATCTGTGGAGGATCAGCTGTGCAGGGGCAGGGTGGTGGTACTCCGACACGGTCTGTAGCTGTCCACTGGGTGCGCTGGCCTGGGGGTTTCCACGATGGTGCAGACCAAAGTGTTTTGCCTGGGGCCACCTTGCCTGAGCTGTAAAGCAATCTGAGACTTGCACTGGGCTTGGAGATTCCCAGGTGCAGCCAAGCTGTGAATCTAATCTGGCAGCTGCTAAAGCTCACTGAAGCCAGCTGTTACTTGTTTGATAGGATTTAGGAGTCAGAGACCAGCCATTTGAATGGAGAAGCAGCTTGGGTGGGTCCATAGGTTGGGTGGGGCAGTCTCTGGGGATCTCCAAGGCCAGTCATATGTGTTAGCCAGGTTGATGGAGTCTCAGTTATGGCACCAGCTTGCTGGCTGTGGGGGGAAGGTTTAGAAAAGAGACAATGGCCTCTGCTCACCTTGATGCCAGACACTTCAGTTTCTTTATATACCAATGGTGCCTTTCAAGCTGCTACCCCACTGCTGGAGCTCAGAGGGAGTGAGTCTGAGTAGGTGGTTCTTTAAGTTGAACTGCTTGGGGATCCAGAAGTTTCTTCAACCAACTCAATTCCCACTGGTTTTTGCAGCCAGAAGTTGTGGAGACTTATGTTACTGGCACTGGAATCCTGGGTGGAAGGCCTGAGGGCCTGGTGTGGGTCTGGGACTCCTCAGTCCTGAAATATCCCTCCCAAATTTTTATCCACCACTTGTGGGTGTGGGACCAGCCTGCTCCGTGTCTGCACCCCCTCCTACCAGTCTGGATGGACGTGGTTTCTTTAATTCTGTAGTTGTCAGACTTCCATTCAACTCGATTTTGTGGTTGTCAGACTTGCATTCAGCTCAATTTCTGATGTTCCTGGTTGTTCTGAGTGATGGTTGTTCTACGTTTTAGTTGTAATTTTGATGTGGTTGTACAAAGAGGCGAGCCATGTCTGCCTGTGCCACCATCTTGACTGGAAGTCCATTATTAGTATTTTTAAATAACCTTGGAGCATATTTGAGGCTACTCAAAATACTACTCAAAATACGGTCTACAGCGTTGGAATCAGCAGGCACACCAGACCTGAATCAGAATCAGCATTTTAAACAAGATTCCAGGTTGACTCGATGCCCATGAAAGTTTGAGACTATCCCTGTAAACCGTCTTTCCCACTTTAGAGAAAAGGAAACGGAGGCTTCAGGAGATGAGCTACTTTTCAAGATAAAATTGCAGAGGCTAGGAGAGTTCCTTCAGGAATTCACAGGAATTCAAAAGGTGACTAACAGGGCCTCACACAGGAGTGAGGTTCTGGGGGCACAATTTCATGACTGCTCTAGCGATGGTACGGTGTACGGGAGCGAGGGAAGGGCAGCGCCCTGGGTTTAGAACGCTAAGATGGCCAGCACAGAGGTAAGTGAGTGAAAGAATCTGCAGTGGTAGTGAAGCCACCCGGAGATGAATGCTGTACGAGCGGGGTGGGGTGGGGAAGAAGGCAAGTGAAGCCACGCGGGAGGGACAGCAGAGGGCTGCAGGTGAGGAAGGAAAGGCCGAAAGCAGGCTTGGGGGCTGGCCGGTGGGAGTAAAGAGAGGGGCGGGTCAGAAGGCTGTGGTCAGTATGAAAGTTTGAATGCCCGAAACTGGAGCACTTTTCAGTAATTTCAAATGCCCAGGTTGGCCATCTCACAGAGGCCCCAAAACCATCAGTTTAAGAAGAAAAGATGAGACCAGAATATGGAAATGTTGAAACCTCTGTGGCTAATGGGAGTGGGAGTGGAAGGAAAAAAACAATCAACCTTCATAAAGCACAAACTGTTCAATACTGCTTCCCTCACATAAACTTCCCCGTTACGTCAACAAATAAGAGACACGTGATTTGTTTTTTTTTAAAAAAAAAGCTCTTTATCTGTGTAAAGTGGCAGTTCTTCCTGAGACTGTCTCTTCAAAAAATGGGTCTGACCAGAGTGTATTTCTTTAGGAGTTCTCCAACTCAGAGGGCCTGACTTGGAAAAGACCCGTTTCTTCAAGGATTTGACCACTTCTGCCAGAACAGGACTAAGTGTTAAAGGACATGACCCTTAATTTGAGCCAGTACTATTGGAGGGACAGCTTTCTGGAACACAAATTTCCTTTTGAACACAAGGAAGCCTTGAGGAGTTGTTTGTATGGAGTAATGTTTCACGGCACATAGCAATGCGCTGGCTTCACCTGGCTGCCCCTCTTTATAAATTTGCATGATGGCGGCAGCACACTGGGAAGAAGTGGTAGAAGACTACTAAGGACAAGGGACAAGTTTCATTTTCTGTCAGGTAAAAATGTGCTACAAAAGTCTACGGCCATACCACCTTGAACACGCCCGATCTCGTCTGATCTCGGAAAAATGCTACAGAAGAGTTTACAGAGATAATCCTTAAAAACATACATGTATTAGCCCTGGCTGGTGTGGCTCAGTGGATTGAGCACTGGCCTGTGAACCAAGAGGTCGCCGGTTCGATTTTCAGTAGGGGCACATGCCTAGATTGTGGGCCAGGTCCCCAGCTGGGGGCATGAGAGAGGCAAATGATCCATGTTCCTCTCACACATCAATGTTTCTCTCCTTTTCTTTCTCCCTCCTTTCCCCTCTCTCTAAAAATAAATAAATAAAATCTTTAAAAATATATATATATATAATGTAACAGGCATACAAATATGTACACATTTAATAGCAACAGAATGCTCAGGCTTGGAGTATAGAATAGAAGAAAAAATGCAACTTTGGATTCTAGGCCGAGGTTACTGAAAAGAAGAAGAAAATACAGAAATGATTCATTTTTAAAGAATTACCAATACAGTACAAGAGTATATCTTAAGCAACAAGCGTGGACAAGGGACCTACCTTTTGGAAGACCTGCTGTAACAACTGCCAAAGGAACCTGTTTGTATGGAGCTGGAGGCCCCACTCTGCTCTCCAAGGGCACCGCTCTGCCCCAGAGCGCGCAGGAGGGGCAGCACTGTCAGGGAGTTCTGTCGGCACCTGTCAGGAAACTGACATTCTGTGTTCTGATGCAGCCAGAGAAAGCACAAGAGACCTGTTTTAATAGTGGACTTTAAATAAGTAGATGTGGCCCTGGCTGGTGTGGCTCAGTGGATTGGCTGCCCACCTGCGAAGCAGAGGGTTACGGAGTTTGATTCCCAGTCAGGGCACATGCTTGGGTGGTGGGCCAGGTCCCTGGTGGGGGGTGCATGAGAGGCAACCACACACTGCTGTTTCTCTCCCTCTCTCCTTCCCTCCCTTCCCCTCTCTAAAGTGAATAAATAAAATCTTTTTAAAAAATGTCGATGTGAACTGAACTTGATACCTGGTAATGTTCTAGCCCAGCTGAGAGTGATAGAGCTGGGGTCTCTTTAAAATGAACCTATGTCTTTACCACCTACTATGATTTCCCAAATACCTGCTTCTTGGGCTGGATTTAACTAACACTGAAGAGAGGACTAGGGTAGTCATTTTAATGTGGTTGAAATAAATTCTCTACATCAGATTTCTTGTCAGAAGCTACAAAAAACCCCTTCATATGACACTGTTATCTACAACAAATACAACAAATTATCATGGTTATCTCAATAATGTAATCCTTTTGATAACAGTGTAGTTTGAGAGTACTCTGGTAGCAAAACTATTTTTAGCTGCTATCAGTAACTAGATAATTGTCTTCCTGTTTATTTCAATTCCCGGTTGAAAGCTAGTTGTTTATGTAGTTTCTGGAAACACCCATCAGATTAAATGTCAACAAAGAACAAACTTGGGGAGAAAGGGCTTCTAGAGAATCTTGAAACACCATACAATACACATGACGAGAGAAAATCAAAGACCTAGCCAGTGTGACTCAGTTGGACATCATCCAGCGAAGTGAAAGGTTGCCAGTTCAATTCCTGGTCAGGGCACTTTCCTGGGTTGCGGGTTCAGTCCGGGTCAGGGTGCATACAGAATTCACCGATCTGTTTCTCTCTCACATTGATGTTTCTCTCCCACTGTCCCTCCCCACTCCCCCTCTCTCTAAAATCAATGAGCATGTTCTCAGGTGAGGATAAAAAAAAGAGAGAAAATTAAAGATCATTTCTCAAGATTTACTACATTGACTCTCTGGTGTCCCTGTTTCCTGTTTTCTTTCATCCCACCGTTTTCAATGGTTTCCTCTTAGCAGATCTCTTATCTCTGAGCGGAAATCCCTTCATTTATAAAGCATAGACTCAAGCAGACTGCTTTTCATTGACTGGGACAAAGCAGGAAAAAGCTAGTCTTCTCTCCTTTCTCCCTGCTCTTCTTTCCTTACCCTTGTTCCCCTCCTGCCTCCTGCAGGGCTGCTGGGCTATTTGATGCCCCATTTCCCACTTCCCCTTCCATGTAATTCCCACCTAGGTTGGGAGATTTAGCAAATAAAAATAAAGGATGCCAGTTAAATGAGAATTTCAGATAGACACTGAATATTTTTAGTTTATATCCCTGTAATACTTGGGACATATTTATACTGAAAAATTGGTATTTACCTGAAATTCAAATGTATCTGACAACCCTACTCTCACCCTGTGGCCACAGGAGGCTCCAGCAGCTGCCTGGTCGCTCTTACCGAGAATTCTCCCTGCTTAAGTTCTATCCTGGAAATCACATCCAAATCGAAGGTCTACCATCACAGTGGCCTGCATTCTTATGCTTCCAGTCATTCCACCAAGGCCTCCCTTAGATGTCTTTCCATCTGTGAACTACAGATTGCTTAAGCATGGGCAGAACGCCAGATCTGGGCCCTATGTTGCTTTGCCCTCCATTACCTCAATAATTCTGATTTTTAGCAAATGAAGGTAAGACTCACCGTGATGGACCCGAATTCAGGTGCCTGCACAACACACCCTTCCCTTCCATGCCTGATTTAGAATGCAACGATCAAGGGAAAAGAAATCTAATGTGAACAAATGTGATGCATTTCATGGTAGCTTAGGACACTGTGTTTGTTTTTAATCCTCACCCAAGAATATGTGTTTTATTTTAAAATTGATTTTAGAGAGAGAAGGGAGAAATACTGATGTGAGAGAGAAACATTATTGATCAGTTGCCTCTCCCATGTGCCCCAACTGGGGATCAACCAGCAACCGAGGCATGTGCCCTGACTGAGCATTGGACCCACACCCTTTTGGTGCATGGGACGGGGCTCCAGCCAACTGAGCCACCTGGCCAGGGCCTTAGGACAGTTTTTTAACAAGTTAGAAACCTGCCGCAGGACCAAGGAAGTACTCATTGTATTTAAGTGCAAACTTGAAAAGTTGGCTTCAAGTGAAGAACAAGACCCCTGACGTGAGGTGGCCCCAACGCACCCGAGAGAACAAACTCAGGCTTTTCCTTTGAGATTTTCTCTTTATTAAGTCTAAGAACAGCAGGAGGAAATGACAGTATAAATTCAGAAGCATGACAGAGGGCAGCACAAAGCACTCTGGAAATATTTTTCAGTGGCAGAGTCAGTGCCCTTTCAAAATGTCGTTGTCTACGGCTGACTTTTAGGACACTACCCAATCCCCAGGACAGCTTTTTAAAGAATTTCTTCTTTCCATAGTGTCTCGGACCTTGTGTGACAGGTAGCTTTTTTCACTCAGGTGACCAGAATACAAAAAGGCAGCCTTTGTGTTTGGTACGAGCTGACTTCACTCAGAGAACCCTGCGCTCCCCAGAGTCCTGCAGCGGATTTACTTGAGTGGTCCTAGCGTCGTTCCCCCCACCCCGGACAAAGAACAGATGCACCTTAATTTTCCTCAAGCAGAAATTAGAGTTTTGTTTTTGAAAGCTATTAAAGAGTTAAAAAATAATGTAATTTTCCTACCGCAATTTTCTACACTGAGGGCCATTCTGGAAATGTGGGCCCTTAGAGAGGTGCTCCCTGCTCCCTTCCTCTCATTCTCCCTGACTCCTTATCTGGCTAACAAAGTTTCTAAATGTAAATACTGGATGCTCTACCACTCAGCCTTTCTGAGTTTTTCTGAACTACTCTAGCGTAAATCAGAGTAAGAGTTGGGTTCTGGTTGAAATGTCTCCACTAAGTAGCTGTGGGATCCAGGGAAGCCTTCCATCTTTCTGCTGTGTTCTTCCTCTAGAAAACACTACTTACTGTTGGACTTCGTGTTCTTCAAGGTTCATTCCTGCTCTAAAGTTCTAGCTTCTTTTTTGTGTCCTCCCCCATCTCTATGTGTTCCTTGTGAGAGATATGCATTAGGCTTTTAGACAAGATTATTATTTTTTTAAGATTTTATTTATTTATAGAGAGAGGGGAAGGAGAAAGAGAGGGAGAGAAACATCAATGTGTGAGAGACATCAATTGGTTGCTTCTTACATGCCCCCACCTGGGGACTTGGCTCACAGCCCAGGCATGTGCCCTGACTGGGAATTGAACTGGTGAGTTTCTGGTTCACAGGCTGGTGCTCAATCCACTGAGACACACCAGTCAGCACTAAACAAGATTATTTAATAAACACTTTTTTCTGTTTTAAAATTTTCTTAAAATTAAGATAGTTCCTTTAAAAAAGTTTAGCTGACGGAAAGCACAATTTTCTACGTGCGTAGTTTATGAAATTTAGAAAACAAACAGATTGGATTTATGAGTGCTTTCTGATTCTCAGAACCTTTGAATGCTCTCAGTTTAGCGGCTACTTGCGTGGAGAGCTCTTTAGGTGTGCAGAAATGCTGGCCCCGGTAAATGGTTAAGGAGATGAAACATCCCCCCGTTTATCCTGGATTGTCTCTGTCCATAAGACACACCCTGCTTATGTGCATGTATGTTTTCACGTAATAATTATTGTCTTACGCTAACCCAATTTTCTGAGGCACACTGTTGTAAATGCATCAATTTGAAGTTTAGAGTGACGAATTCTGACCAATGTTATACACTTGCGCTACCATCACCCAGAACTTCCCATCACCCCCAGAAAGTTCCCTTGTGCCTCTTTTCTCAGGCAACTACTCTTCTGATTTTTATCACCACAGACTGGTTTTGTCTGTTCTTAAATACTAAATCACACGGTACGTAGCAGTAAGGAAATAACTACCGTAAGAGTGCTACAGATAGGAATATTTTCAGCTAGAATCAAGGCCCAGTGATGTATCAGCGAAGGGGTAAACCAGAGGCAACTATTAAAACTTAATCACTTAGTTAAACTAAGTCACACTTCACTGACTGGAAAGAAGCTATATATGTAACAGTAGAAAACTAACGGTGGGAAATTGTAGCCCACCCACCATTCTTTTGACATTGTTTCTCTAAGTGCTGACTCTGACTAATGGGTGGCTTATCGATGAACAGCATGTTTTTGTAAGAATCCTAGGAACTAGTTTCAAAAGATACAGACTCTGCCCTTCAAGCATTCCAGCTCCAGGAGATTTGCCAACCTCCCTCCCTGGAGCCAGGGCGACATGAAGCTGGGTGACGTGAAAGCATCATGAGTAAACCGGATGCCGCACACGGGCCCGTCAGTTGCCTTGCTGGAATGGACTGTGCTCGTCAGCACGTAGGGAACTTTTCAGGGGATCTCTTTGTTCTGTTCCCCTCTCCCTCCTTCTAAGAAACCTCTGCCTCCACTGAGAGGTGGAGATGGCCTTTGAGTCATGAGTCCCCATCTTCCAGGTGGCCGGCATCTGCAAATACACCACCTTCCTTTAGATCAGCACAGGCCTCTCGAGTACTGGCTTTCGCAGCGGCGGGCCGCAGGACCTGCGCTCGGTGACACGTACTTTGGGGAGCCTGCCTACCAAGTGATGACGGAATTAATAGTGTTCACAAAACGTGGAGCCAATTTGGAAAAGGCATCATACAATGAAGAAGACAGATCACAGTGTAAGAGAAGGAATTGTCCCCCTTTCCTGGAATCCAAATAGTTGGGTGATAAGTAAGAGTTGCTAACAAGCCTTTAATATCTTGCCAGTTTATCAGAGAAGACCGCAGGTAATGCAGTCTGGGTAACAGAGAACATGTAGAGGATGAGATGGTCTTAGAAATGGGAGAAGGAATTTAGAGACAACCAGGGCCACATGGATTGGTTCTCCTATTGGTGGGAGGTGAGGTCAGGAGTAGTGAAATGAATATGAGAAGCGCCTGTCTCCCAAGTATATAAGTGAAATAGATGGCCCAGTAAGAGAAATGTGGACTTCATTCTGCACTGAGTTCCCTAACTCTGGTTAAGCCTCAAAAAAAAAAAACAAAACAAAAACCCCCCCCAAAAAAGTGCTTAGGGGAAAAAATGCAACTGGTTATGAAAAGATATTATAACACATTTAATTAAAAAATCAATTTGTTGACATACAGACCAATGGAACCAAACAGGAAAAACTGATCTAACAGGGCAGAAGCAATGGTCGAAACAAGCATCAAACAAGAGCTCTGAAGGCAACAGGAGGGCGCCCAAACTCAACTTCAGCATGGGGGCGAGAGCCTTCATGTCTTCCGGTGAAGGCAAAGCCATTTGGTGGGTACTTCATAGGAGTATCTTTCCACCAGGTCTTCATCATACGGTATGTGCCACGAGTCTCCAGTTGTCTGCACCACTGTGTCATAGCTGAGAATATGCTGTTGGATTGAAAAGGGAAGCAAACACTGAGAACAACACTAAGGGGATACCTGGCCATTTCCCTTTCTTTTCTGACAACTTCTCAGTTTGCTTCAGAGACATATTCTCCGTCTTACTTAGCAGTGGATTTCCAAGAAGCAGCTAGCTCTGTAAAAATGAACCCTGGTACTGGGATCTCCTTTTCCTGGACAGTCTTCACGTTTAAGGTTAAGGACTCTGTAGGCACACGCACGCACACACACACACCGTACACACCAAAGTATTCCCATTGTTGCCTTTTTCAGGTTTGTATGTGACAGAGAAAAACTCAAACACACAAAAATAGAGAAATATTGGTAGTATAGTGAACCCTATGTATCCATCAATCAGCTTTAACCATTATCAACTCAAGGCTAGTTTTATTTCACCCACCCACTTCCTCTACTCTGCCTGCATCCTCCCCCGCCCAAGATTATTTTGATGAAAACCTCAGATATATCATTTCTTCTGTAATTCAGTATGTACCTCTAAAATATAAAAACTTATTTTGTAAATATAATACCATTATTACAACTTAAGAATTAAAAATTCCTTAACATCATCAAATTTTTGTTTCCATTTCCAATTAATATTTTTACAGTTTGTTTGACTAGGGATTGAAATAAGGTTATCACATTGTGACTAGCTGAATTCTCTTTCAGTTCTCCTTTAACCTAATGCATACCTTTCCATCTCTATCATTTTTGCAGTCTTTTGTTGTTGAGGAAACCAGATCAGCTGTCCTGTACTGTTCCGCTCAGTTTTGATTAGGCCGATTGCGTTTCTGTGGTATCAGCTGATGCTATATTTCCTATAAATTTGTTTTGTATATTTTTGACCATTAGACCATATTTACCATTGGCCAGTGTATTTTTCTGTGATAACTCACTTTTGGATTTTCTCCCTTTGCTTTCACACAAGAGATATCCTAGTATGTAAGACAGACACTAGAATCGAAGGAGAATTCGGCTGAGACCATGCTGTAGAGGTGGATAAACGGGACCGTGGAGCTACTCAGCAAAAGCATAAGTATGACTAACCATAGGGATAAATGATTTTGAGTTCTTACAAATACACAGGGAAATAAAAACCATATATGAATATTTGCAATTAATAACATCACTGAAGCCATAATTGATGACATACCAGGTGTTTGCAATATGTCAGTTAAAGTGGGCTTGGCTTAGAAAAATGTTTGCTCTGGCAGACTTTCTGTTTCAGGAAATGGCTAATTCTAAACTAAAACTGAGAAAAATAAAGCACTTAGAACCTTCAACAAGTTGCAACATTCTTTGATCGTACCACCTTCTTACTAGGTACTTGACTCTGTTGACATTATGTAGAGAACAGGTGACATACCTGAAAGGTTATTTTTGATCCTGGAAACCTATTAGTAATCGCCAGCTGATGTCCCTGTTGCCACTTGAAGAACAGGTGCTGGGTCTTGGCATCAGGGAGGCAGGCCTTATGGTCCCGCAGCAGATCCTTCGTGATAAACTTGCAGTGGTTCCCTGAGTGCAGGGTGGCGTAGAGAAGGAACGGATCGTCCTCTGAGCTGAGTCAGGCACAAGGAAGGACACAGTCAAGCACACCCTCGAGGAGGCAGAGGAGAGCACTCTTCACCATGCCTTTTCCCTCTTACTCTTCCTTTGCTCAGAGGTGCTCTGCATTCTTAACTGACATGGCCTCAGTGATACTCAGGAACGACTTTAGCAGGTAGGCAACAGTATCGAGAACACCCATGGAAAGTAAGGGGAAGGGAATGCTGCTTGGGACTCTTCATTGCTCAACTGGACTCTCCCATTAAAATGAAGGATTATAACAATAATCCTCTCCTCACATTCAAAAGTGGGTTCTCTGTGTTCCCAGGGCATTTTTCTTATTTGCCTCATTCACCCCAGAGCACCCCACCCCTTTCCTCACTCAAAGTCTGGAACATTCATAATACTGATAGGGCAGGATGACACTTTCTTGCAAGCCCCCCAAAATAACAGGCTGCCCTCAAAGCCGAAACTGGATCTCTCAAGGCAGCTTCTAGGTAGTCACCCCGATCAGCGTCTGAAGGCCTCTCCTGCTCTGAGAAGAACCAGCAGTTCAGTCTCCAACGGCCCCTCAACGCCAGCACTTGCCACCTCAGCGAGTGTGCTGTGAGAACAGGAGTAGCCCCTCAGCTCAGGGGAGTCCAGCTGCAACATGCGCTGTAAACTTCTAACTCCATCCGAATGGCCCAAAGTAGGACCATGTGTTTACCTTATACTGAAGTATTTCAAGTGAAACGATAAAATGACTGAAATCTGCCTTAAAAGTCTCCAGGAAAAAGAGAAAGGGAAAGAAAAAAAACGTGGGGGTGATATAAACCAAGATGAGCAAATGACGGTAATTTTTGGAGCTGGGTGACAGTTAGTTATGCGGGTTCACTATACTATTCTCTCTCCTGTGCGTATGAAAAGGCTTCTTTGGCATATTAATGGAAAAAAGAATTAATGTTAAGAATTTAATATTCAAATCCAAAGCCATAGAAGGCCACTGAATCAATCTTTACAAATGGGTTCGGAACTTCAATGGATACAGTAAATACAGGTCCCAAGTCAAGCACCAAACCATTTTAAACAGAGTTAGTTCTTGGTTATAATACTCTGCATTTATCTAATTCTTCCACGAAAGAAAATAATGATGATGACAGCAATTAACATATATACTTTCCATGTACTTGGTGCTGTGCCAAGAGTTTTACATGTACTATTTACAAGTATTATCTCACTTTATCTTTACGACATCCCTACATAGGTTACACGGGAAGAAAAGAAGACACAGGTGGGAAGCGCCTTCCCAGGTAGGAAGTAGCAGGGCCGTGGTGTGAGGCGGGGTAGACTCATTCCCGAGCCTGCCCTCCCAAAGTCTGCCCAGTATTGCCTGATGTGGTTACAGGGAGGTCATCATATCGTCTTCCACTCAGAGAAATGCAAGCATGCCCCACCCCATACATAAATAAGAGAACTTAGCTAAAGGAAAAGGGGTTTAGTTTGGGATCTGAATGAGGGGTTAGTCTCTTGTTTCATGTATCGAGAGGCATTTCACCTTTTTAAGAATAAATGATTTGGAGGAATATTGACAGATCTTGAAGTTACCACATTCAACCTAATGAAACCCCGACTTGGGCGGAGGCACACACGTCGCCCGCGCAAAGTTGGAAACACACTTTCGTCAGCACACAGTATGAAAAACAGAAAGCAGTCACTTGTGCTGTTGAGGGTCTGTGTTCCTCCTGACTAGCTGCGCTCTTCTTACTGTGGACACGGTGCGTTTTGTCCCTTACCATGTTTTCCATATTCCTTTGGCTTCCTGGGAAGCTGTTGTTCATGGAAACATTCCTTTTTACATTTAGAATAAAATCCAGGTCCCTTGCTTGCCTACCAGGGCCCACAAAGTCCTCTGTAATGTGGTCCGTCCCTGCCGTCTTCTCTCTGACCTCAGAACCTACTACGTTCCCTCTTGCTGCTACAGCCCATCTATACTGGCCTGCTTGCCTTCCTCAAACATGCAAGGTCATTCCTGCTTTTTGAACATTTGATGTTCCCTCTACCTGTTATGCTCTTCCCACCACCCCTCCCCTTTCCTCAGATGACTCACTCCTTCCCTTCAGACCTGCCCCGCAAAGTCCTTTCCTGATCGTTCCACCCACTCCCCGAGGACCTACCACTCACTACCTAGTCCCTTTCTATCTACTTACCCTGCTTTATTGTCTTCATAGCACTGACCACTGCCCGGGATTACATAACTCGTTTATTTGTTTACCTGTTTATTGTGAATCATAAGATACCAGAGACTTATTAGTCTTGTTCACTGCTGTTTCTCCAAGAACACAGAAAGCACCCATATTTGTAAAGTATTTGTTAAATGATCTATTTAGGGCCTTATAGCTGCCTCAAATCTTTTTTTTTTGTTTTAAA
The DNA here is from genome assembly GCF_022682495.2 of Desmodus rotundus. Lineage (NCBI taxonomy): Eukaryota > Metazoa > Chordata > Mammalia > Chiroptera > Phyllostomidae > Desmodus > Desmodus rotundus. Next base: position 52,209,327 of record NC_071393.1, read on the forward strand.
TAAGGATGAGTATATATACATACGCACTTTAAGAAATGGTGAAAATAGCCCTGGCTGGTATGGCTCAGAGGACTGAGTACTACCAGCCTGTAAACCAAACGTTGCTGGTTCAATTCCCAGTCAGTGCACACCTGGGTTGCGAGCCAGGTCCCCAGTTGGGGGTGAGTGAGAGGAAGCCAATTTTCTCCTCTCTTTCTCTCTGTTTCTTTTCCTCTCTTCCTCCTTCCCTTCCCCTCTCTTTAAAAATAAATAAATAAAATATTTTTTTAAAAGATGGTGAAAATAGGTAACTACCAAGCAGATGACAGGTGCCTAGTGTAATTCAACTATTACCTTCAGTACTTACATGTTGTCAGCAAAGAAACAGCTGGCTAGCTTTTGCACCTCTTCCATCTCATTCTTTTTCCACTGGGCACGTGAATTTAGCATGTGCTTCCGGCCCAGGACCAGCACTCGCAGATTCTTCTTGGCTAGGTGAGAGACCACACCCAAGAGCTGAAAAACACAAAGCCGGCCCCCGAGAGGGTCACAGAAGGAAGAATCTCAAGTAAGTGGGGTGATTCTTCCAGCTGGTAATCTCATCGGTGAAACACTTTTCTGGTAAGGAGTGAGAAAACATTCCTTAAAATAATTTCCATCTTTGTAAGTCTGAGGAAAATGCTTCTTTTTTACAAATTAATGTCTAACACTTGCCCAATGATCAGGCTCTACTGGATCCAGAGTTTAAAAAACATTTTTCTAAATAAGTATAAACTAGATTTGTTTTTAAACTGTGTTCCCTAGAATCTACTGGGGTAGAGATGGGGAGGCCCAGGAAGATGGGGTTTGGCTCCTGTACGAGCACATACCAACTCTGTTTCAATCAATATAGCTCAGCTTTCGTACATTTATATATTGGTATTCTGCATGTTTCTGTGTTAGTAAAGGTTTCTGCTTCTTATTTTTAAAGTATGTAAGTAGCTGGAATTTTCAGCTAACTTTTCCATGTCACGATTCTGCCGAGACTGCTATTTGCATTAGAATTCCTTTTTCCTTCCAAAGGTCTGTCAATTTCCATCTTATAGCCTGTTTTCCAGTCAATGAATTTACTCCCGTTCTCTCCACTTCCCACATGTCTTGTGTTCACAGGAACTCCTTTTAAAAGTCTAGACTTGGATTTTTGGTAAATCTAGTACTTTGGTGAGCTTGCCTATAGTCAGTCTTTTGTAAGGAAAAGTGTAGATATTATTTTCACGTGTAACCTATTAAACTAAGCTACTATATAAAATGAAAGAAAAGCTACTGAAAATTATAATTTATGTTATAATAGTATACTAGAAATATAAAAGTTCTTTAATTTATAAGAATTGCCAAGCCTTCGAAAATCACAAGTTCAAAGTCATTGAAGAAATCCTTAATTTTCTTGGGTCTTAGTTGGAAAGGCACTGATTTTAGGCTAGCTTCTCTTTGCTCATAATTTCTTCCCATGCAGATTTGCAGGATATTATTTAAAATTCTTTTTTAAAAAAATCCTCAGCTGAGGATATATTTATTGATTTTAGAGAATGAGGAAGGGAGGGAGGGAGAGAGGGAGAGAGAGAGGGAGAATGTGAGAGAGAAACATTGATTGGTTGCCTCTCATACACGCTCTGACTGGGGATGGAATCCACAACCTTTTGGTGTATGGGACAACGCTCCAAACAACTGGACCACCCGGCCAGGGCTTAAAATTCTATAATCAATAAAATTTCATTCACTTATTTGGTCAGCTGTCAAATATTGCTTTAGTACCTCTAATGTCTAATTCACCTATAGAAAATAGTGAGTTAGTAAGGGCTAAATTTTTGAACTACTCTTTAATGCTTTGGATTTTTATATATATCCATCCTACTAGTCTCGTTATTTTAGGAAAGAGTAGTTGGTTTTACCATGACCAATTATTATTGTAGAATTAGGAGACAGAATAGATACAACTTGCCCACTGAATGTGAGTTAATACTCACGCAGAGAACTATACACCAAGACAAGTGTGAGGACTCTAAACCCAAAGCTTTACAGCTAGTAAAATATAATTCTTTTCTTCAAAGTGCGTAATAATGGCTTCTGTGCTCATTCAGCAGTTATATCTTGGCCTCCCTGTGTATAAGGCAAATGGTAGGTATCACAGCCTAATTACTAACATTAAGTTAAACTTAGAGGCTCCAGGAAGAGCAGGAAAGGCTTAGCTTGAACTACTCTGGGGCGCCATCTGGTGGTTGAGAGGTATCTGCTACAAGCAGCTTTTTGAAAATGATGTCAGCAGAGGAGAATAAAGGGAAGACACAGGAAGGAAAGGTGAGTGAGTATACAGATTAAAGGCACTGGACTCAAACTCTGGGACAGTCACGAGCCCACTTCCTCTGGGGTAAATTCCAAGGCAGGACCCAGTGGGCTGGCTCAGAGTCATAGGTATACCCAGAATAGTAAAGAAACAGAAGATTCACCTGAATTATACGTTATGTCAAAAATAAAACTGCGAGAAATTTCCACTTCTGGGAAGACAGAGTTAGATGTATTATACTTATCCCTATTTCTCCCACTAAGTACAAGTAAAAGACCTCAGATATTAAATATAAAACGAACACAAGGCTTCGAAAGGTAGAGAGAAAAAGAACCTGGCAAGGGACCTCGGGACATGAGGACTGACATGTTGGTGAGTTCCTTGGATTTTCTTTTTGTCTCATATATCCTTCTCCTAGCTGGAGAAGACAGCAACCTGGAAATGCCAATGAAAGCAGAAAAAATAAGACCAACAAAGGCATATTCTCTCTAGCCAATGAGCCAGGAAAGAGGCGGTCTAACAAGACTTGAAACACCACCAGCAGACTGTGGTGTGTGTGTGTATGAATATGTGTGTGTATGTGTGTACATACATACATACATACATATATATTTGGCCAAAAAGTTCGTTTGTTTTTTTCCTAAGATGGCTAGAGCAGCACTAGTTGTCTTTAACTTCACAGGAAACAATTATGTAAGACTGTTTGTGACAGCTGTCATATCAGTGTGCATTTAAAAAAACATCAAAATTGGTGAATTTTTTGGTTAGCCATTTAATATTGAAGATGGAAGAAAAGCAATAGTTTTAGCACATTATGCTTTATTATTTCAAGAAAGGTAAAAATGCAACTGAAATTCAAAAAAAAAGATTTGTGCAGTGTATGGAGAAGGTACTGTGACTCATCGAACACATAAAAAGTGGTTTGTGACATTTTGTGCTAGAGATTTCTTGCTGGGCAATGCTCCACAGTCTGGGAGATTGACTGAAATTGATAACACTCTAGCTGGTGTGGCTCAGTGGATTGAGTGCCAGCCTGCAAACCAAAGGGTCGCCGATTTGATTCCCAGTCTAGGGCACATGCCTGAGTTGTGGGCCAGGTCCCCAGTATGGGGTGTGTGAGAGGCAACCACACATTGATGTTTCTCTTCCTCTCTTTCTCCCTCCCTTCCCCTTTCTAAAATAACTAAATAAATAAAAAAGAAATTGATAGTGATCGAGACATTGAGGACAACCAATGTTATACCACATAGGAGAGAGCTGACATACTCAAAATACCCAAATCAACAAAGTTATTGGTGAAAATGTGTCTTTTATTTTATAGAAAAATCCATACAGACTTTTTATAAACCTGTTATATATGTGATCCCTAGAACAACCATTAAAAATGCTGTACAAAGAGATACATTAAAACCCACTATGAGTAAAAAAACAAAACAAAACAATATATAAAACTGGAATTCTAAAAAAAGTTCAAATGGCCCACAAGGAGGCAGGAAAAATAAACAGAGAAACAAAAACCAGAGATGACAGAAAACAAAAAAATAAAATGGCGGCAGAAGCCCTAACCTCAACACCATGAAATATAAAGAGTTTTAAGATATTAATTAAAAGACAGAGGTTGGCAGAGTGGATCAAAAAACACGATCCAACTGTATGCTATCTAAAAAAGCTCACTTCAAATATAAGAGAATAGGGTACTGGAAAGTAAATGAAAAAAAATTATGTAATGTAAACACTCATCAAAGGAAATCTGGAGTAACTATTAATATTAAATAAGGTAGACTTCAGAGCAAAGGAAGTTACCACAGACACAGAGGGCCAGGATGTGATAAAAGGGTCACTCGACCAAGAAGATACAGTGATCCTAAATGTGTGTGCATCAAACAAAGGAGCTGCAAAACAGGTGAAGCAAAAACTGATAAAAATGAAAGGAGAAATAGACATCCGCTGTTACCGCTGGTGACTTCAACACTCTTCTGTCAATAATTGAGAGAAGAACTAGACAGAAAATCAGCAAGCAGACAGCAACACTCAACACCACCATCCATGTCCATGGATCGGAAGACTCAAGATAGTATCCAGGTGTCCATTCTCCCCAGATTGACATATGGGTTGAATGCACTCCTATTAAAATTCCAGCAAAATTTTTTGTAGATATAGACAAGATTATCCTAAACATATATGGAAAGACTAAGGAATAAGAATAGCTAAAACAAATTTGAGATAGAAGAATAAAGTGGGAAAAATTTGTCTACCTCATTTTGTCTTATTATACAGCAACAGCAATCTCAAGTGTGTGATACTGGTGGAGGGATAGGCATATACAGATCAACAGAACAGAAGAGATGACCCAGAAATAGGCCCACGCAAATACGCCAAGGAAAGATACCCTTTTCAACAAATGGTGCTGGAGCAGTGGGACATGCATGAGTAAAAAATGAACCACTACCTAAATCTCACACCATATAGAAAAAAAATCAAATAAAAAAATCAAGGACCTAAATGTAAAACGTAAACTATAAAGTTTTAGAAAAAAGACCTAGGAGAAAAATCTTCAGGATGTAGAGCTACGCAGAGTTCTTAGACTTGACACCCAAAACATAGTCCATAAAAGGGAAATTGAGAAGCTGGATTTCATCAAAATTAAAAATGGTTGCTCTGTGAAAAGCCCTACTAAAAGTATGAAAAGACAAGTTACAGACTGGGAGAAAATATCTGCAAACCATATATCCAACAAAGAACTAATATCTAGAACATATAAAGAATTCTCAAAACCCAACAGTTAAAAAAAGCAAACAACCCATATAGAACACAAGCAAGGAACTTTCACTGGAGAAGATACACAGATAAGAAGTGTGTGAAAATATGTGTAACATTATTAGCCATCAAAGAAATGCAAATTATAACCCAAAGACATATCACTACACACCTGTAAGAATGGCTAAAATAAAAAATAATGCTAACAGCAGATACTGGTGAGGATGTGGAGAAACTGAATCAGTCACATATTGCTGGTGGGCATTTAAAATGGTACAGCCACTCTGGAAAGCAGTTTGGCTTTTTCTTATAAAACTATACAACTAAATAAAATCTTAAATATAAAATTAAACATGCAATTACCACGTAACTGAGTTACTGCACTTCTGGACATTTTTGCCAGAGAAATGAAGACATGTTCACATAAAAACCTGTACACAAATATTTACCTACTTAGATTTATTTCTAATAGTCAAAGACTGGAACCAATCTAGATGTCCTTCAACAGGTGAATTGTTAAACTGTGTATCCAAACCATGGAATACTAATCAATAATAAAAAGAAACAAACTACTGATATCACAACAATGTGGACTGATCCCCACAGAATAATGTTGAGTGAAAAAAGCCAAACACCAAAGGTTATATACTGTGTGATTCCATTTATATGACATTCCTGAAATCAGAAAATTAAAAAGACTGAGGAAGATTAGCAGTGGCCAGGGGCAAGGAGGTGGTGGGGTCAGGGACGGAATGGGCGTGGCCACCCAAGGGCAACGTGAGGGATCCTTGCGTGATAAACTTGCTCTATCTTGACTGTATCAACATCAATATCCTGGTTGTGATATTATAATACTAGTTTGGCAAGATGTTACTATTGGGGGAAATTAGGTAAAGACACATGAGATTACTCTGTATTATTTCTTACATCTGCATATGAATTCTACAAATATCTCAAAAGGTAAAGAAAGAGCAAAAAAACCTCCTCCAAACCTCAAAAACTAAGACAAACTGGGCCTTCATAGGAAGGATAAAGGGGTCTGTGACAAATATCCAATATATACAGGGTGGTCAACATCCCACCCAAAAGCAGAATCCTCCCCTTGAGACTATAAAGAGGGATTAGGTTTAAATGAGAGAGATGTGGAAATTTCCTTAAATTCAGGGTGGTCCCAATCAGAGAAGCTGAGAGCCACTCTGGGCTGCTCAAAACCTGGAGAACTTAGAGATGCTGGGGACAGTTCTGGGCTTGCCTAAGATGTCTGAAATCTGGGCTACATAGTAGAGCAAATAAACAGTATAGCTCATTCTAGAGAATATCTAAAATTCCAAACTGGTTCCAGAACTCCAGGTACCTAGTACCTCAAGGTTCACCTGAGATCAGACCTTACTCCCCTCCCTGACACCCTACTCCCCGCACCCCTCACATCGCTCCTTAAAATGTCTAAAGAATAATTCTCACAAAATCAGAAGAGTAAAAACATATTTTAGCTTAATATTTGGTTCAAATATGTTCTGGTTTGGCTTCCATTCTAATTTGGTTTACCTCCTGTAGGAAAAGATTAAGAGGGATTTGTTTACTCATAAGAGACATATTTTTGACATGAAACTGATGAAAGGTAGTTCCTGAGCTTAGGGTAAAAATACTCTTGGCAGGGCTATACCCGCAGAAATAACCGCGGAGGGATGCTCAGGAAGTAGAAAAGCTGCCTAGGAGGTGGGAGAAAGAGCAAGAGCTTTTCTGAGTAATCCTAAACAGCAAGTGTAACTTCCTTTCCCTATTCTTGACTCTTTACCTCCTCCTCTGCAGTCTCTGGCATTTCCTGGGTTGTGTGGCCTGTAGACCTTCAAAAACTCTACAACATTTGGGACCTGATGCCTATAGACTTTAGAAGTTCTATGCCCGTTCTACAGCTCTAGCTATAATCAATATACTTCATATATAAGAATACTCACTATAGGGTACCTTCAGGAGAGAAAGTTTTGGAAACAACCCAAATGCCTATCACCAAATAAATATATAAACAATATGCTGTATATACTTACAATGGACTGTTATTCAGCCTTAAAAAGGAATAAAACTCTGATGCATGCTGCAACATGGACGAAAGTTTGAAGATGTTGAGTAAAACACGCCAGACACAAAAAGACAAACACTGATGATTCCATTTATACGTGGTAAATAGAATAGTCAAATTCATAGAGACAGAGAACAGAATGGTGCCCAGTCAGTGTGGCTCGATTGGTTGGACTGTCGCCCAGTGCACTGAAAGGTTATGGGTTCAATTCCCTGTCCGGGTACATTCCTGAATTGCAGGTTTAGCCCCTGGTTGGGGTGTGTGGAGGAGGCAACCCATCAGTGATTCTTTCACATTGATGTTTCTCTCTCTCTCTCTCTCTCTCTCTCTCTCTCTCTCTCTGGAATCAATAATTAAATATTAAAACAAAAAAGAGTGGTGGTTGCCAGGGGCCAGGTGAGGGGGAAATGGGTGGTTACTGTTTAATGGGTACAGTTTCAGCTCCGGCTGGTGTAGCTCAGTGGATTGATTGCAGGCCTGAGAACCAAAGGGTCACTGGTTCAATTCCCAGTCAGGGCACATGTCAAAAAAAAAAAAAAAGGGTACACTTTCAGTTTGGGAAGATGAAAAAGTTCTAGAGATGGATGGTGGTGATGGTGACACAACAATGCAAAATGTTTAATTCTACTGAACTGTACATTTAAAAATGGTGTAAGTGATAAATTTTATGTTATGTATAGTCTAACACAATGTTTTACTGCAGACATTTACGTAACGTGCCATAATCATCAGCTCATGGGCAATCCAATTTATCTGCATCACCTCCCACTTCTGCCTCTCAGATTATTGGGAAACACATTCCAGATATAGCATCATTTTTATCTGTGAATATGTCAGAGTGTATTTCTAAAAGTAAGGGCTCTAAAAAAATACCATTATCACATATAAAAAAATTAACAATAATTCCTTAATATCAAATCTACAGTGTTTACAGTTGAGTCATATATATTCTTTAAGTCAGGATCTGAAAACTTTAGCTCCATGCATTGCAATTTCTTGATTGCAGTTAAAGAACTATGGCTGTTTGTCTAAAGGAACTGCGCACACTTAGATTTTGCCAACCGCTACTGTATGGTATGAGGTAAAATATTCTCTAGTCCACTGCGTTTCCTATAAAGTGGGAGTTGGATCTAGAGACTTTATGAGATTCAAAGTACCAATGACATATTTCACAGATATAGAACAAACATTTCAGAAATTTATACTGAACCATAAATGACCTTAAATAGCTGCAGCAATTTTGAGAAAGAAGAACAAAGCAGGAGGGATCACAATACCTGACATCAAACTGTATTACAAGGCCACTGTAATCAAAACAGCCTGGTACTGGTATAAAAACAGGCACATAGACCAATGGAACAGAACAAAGAACCTAGAAATAAAACCAAATCTCTACAGTCAATTAATATTTAATGAAGGGGGAAGAAGCATAAAATGCAGTAAAAATAGCCTCTTCAAGAAATGGTGTTGGGAGATCTCTGGACAGCTACATGCAAAAAAATGAAACTTGATCACCAACTTACACCATACACAAAAATAAATTCAAGGTGGATAAAAGACTTAAATATAAGCCACGGCACCATAAAAGTCCTAGAGAAAAACATTGCCAGGAAACTCTCAGACATTCCACACAGCAACATCTTCACAGATATGTCGCCTACAGCAAGGGACATAAAGGAAAGGATAAACAAATGGGACCTCATCAAATTAAAAAGCTTCTGCAAGGCTAAAGAAAACAGCACTAAAATGAAAAGAGAACCAACTATGGGAGAACATATTTGCCAATGATACCTTGGACAAAAGTTTGATCTCCAAAATATATAAAGAAGTCACAAGACTCCACTCCAGGAAGACAAACAACCCAATTAAAAAATGGGCAAAGGACTTGAACAGACACTTCTCCAAGGAAGACATACAGAGGGCCCAGAAGCATATGAAAAGATGCTCAGCATCACTAGCCATCAGAGAGATGCAAATTAAAACCACAATGAGATACCACTTCACACTGGTCAGAATGGCCATCATAAACAAATCAAAAAACAAGTGTTGGAGAGGATGCAGAGAAAAGGGAACCCTAGTGCACTATTGGTGGGAATGCAGATTGGTGCAGCCACTGTGGAAAACAGTCTGGAATTTCCTCAGAAAACTAAAAATGGATCAGCCTTTTGACCTAGCAATTCCACTGCTGGGATTATACCCTAAGAGCCCTGAAACACCAATTCAAAAGAACCTATGCACCCCAATGTTCATAGCAGCACAATTTACAATAACCAAGTGCTGGAAGCAACCTAAGTGCCCATCAGCAAATGAGTGTATCAAAAAACTATGGTACATTTCACAATGGAATACTACGCAGCAGAGAGAAAGAAGGAGCTCCTACCCTCTGGGACAGCATGGATGGAACTGGAGAGCATTATGCTAAGTGAAATAAGCCAGGCAGTGAGGGACAAATACCATATGATCTCACCTTTAACTGGAACATAATCAACAGAAGAAAAAAGCAAACAAAATAGAACCAGAGACATTGAAGTTAAGAACAATCTAACAATAGCCAGAGGGGAGGGGGGAAGGGACAGTGGGAGGAAGGGTTTACAGGAACTACTGTAAAGGACACATGGACAAAACCAAAGGGGAGGGTGGAAGCAAGGGAGGGAGGTGGGTTTGGATGGGGTTGGGGGGAGTGATGGGGAGAAAATGCAGACAACAAATGCAGAGAGAGAGAGAGAGAGAGAGAGAGAGAGAGAGAGAGAGAGAGAGAACACTTCATTTAAAGGACGATTAATGACATTTCATTGTTGGAACTGTTAAAGAGCCAAATACATGTAAGACACAGCTCAGTCCTTGATGAAAATGAGAGAACGGAAGAAGATGAGCAAAGGATGTGTTTTAGAGAAGCAGCAGAAGCAGGGTGAGGAGCGGGGAGAGAAGCTTTCACTGAGTGGTATTCGAGCAGAGGAAGCCTCATAAGCCTGGTGGTGTAGTTACGGGGAGGAGAGGCTGAGATTGCATTGGAGTCCTGCTTCCATCTCTGGGGCCGTGTGCTTTGAGCACAAGAAAATGTAAAGAACTGACTCTGTAAAGCTCTTTGAATCTCTTCAAAGACAGTATATACACAAAATACTGTTACTTTATATGATGTCATCAATGATCCCACTGATTTACATTAGACTCACCACGTCCTATATCCTGCTCTCGTCAGTCTTCGGTATTTTAGGGAGATTTCAATGATCTCATGCTGTCCTCAGTCAATGCAACAACTCTGCTGAGGAAGAGAAATGCCCTTCCTGTCTTGGGAACATCCTGTCAAGTGTGGGATGTGTTTCCTGCGTACCATGTCGTCTTCTATGCCATCCGCACCCACACAATTATCCAGCCTCTTAGAAAACGATTAAACTGTTGGCCTGGATGGATTTCCCCAGCTAGCTGAGAGTCAGAGCTGCCTAGTGGACTCAAGATTTGGCTCCTGACTCAGAGTGTGACTTTTCTCCAAACATTCATAAGCATTCTTTGGTTTTTCTAGTTTCTCCATGAGATATCTGTGTTTCTTTTATCAGTAAGAGGACGGAAAGGATAACATTTTGAAGACTCAAAACAAATTTTAGGAAGATTACATGAACTTATTTGGATGCAGTTTAATTTCCACTTACAAAAGTTAACTAACGAATTTTCATCCTGGCCGGGTGGCTCAGTTGATTGGAGCATCGTCCCATACACCAAAAGGTTGCAGGGTCAATTCCTGGTCAGGGCATATTCCTGCCTTGCAGGTTCGATCCTTGGTTGGGGCGCATACGGGGGGCAACTGATTGATGTTTCCCACATCGATATTCCTCTCTCTTTCTCTCTCTCTCCTTCCTCTAAGCATATCCGTGGGTGAGGATTAAAGAAAAGAGTTTTTCCCCAGGGTGCTACATCCAGTCCATGTACAGGGAATAACTTGCTCATACTGGGAAAGTACGTGAACACTTCCAGGCTCACAAGACACCATTTAATGACTAGAGGAGAAGGAATGTGATGAGCAGGGCTCTGGAAGCTTGACAATGCGTGTAGCCTCTCCATGGCTGTGCTGATCGACGTATCTTTTGTTTGGACAAAGCCACACACAATTGTGTACTATGGCTATTGATTTTGTTTTCTGGAATAATCCTGTCAGTTAAAAATACATAAAAGACCCAGGTATATAAAATAAAAGATACCTTGCACATCTCCAGTTAATGTCCTAAGCCATTTACACAGCTCTGCAGTGGAAGGCCTTATATAGTAAATAAAACTGATAGACATAAAAGAGACTTTTCCAATTTACATATATTATTTAATAGTACAGTAACGGTAATTAAGAACACAAGCTTTGGCATCAGGCTGCCTGGGTTCAAATTGTGGTTCCACTGTGTCCGAGCTGTGTGACCTTGGGAAAGTTACACACCCTCTTCCGGCCTCTGTTTCATCAGTGGTAAGTGGAGATACAAATTAGGTTAATACGAGGGGTAATTTAAATGCACATAGATACAAAGCACATGGAAAAGTACCTCAGTACATCTGGGCTCTCATTAGACAGTACAGCCTTAATTAGTTAATTTATACCCTCCAGCCCCACTGTATTTTCACTGCCCCCAAATAAAAAGAAAAAGGGATTCTTTTGGCATTATCACATACTTGGGCGATTTTTATGTTAATCTTTCTGTCGGCCCTTGTTAAGAGTAGAACATAAGCTTTCAATTAAAAAGGCAAAAGGAACACATGCATCTAATGCCGCTTTAAATCCCATTAAAACTATAATACAGAATCTTTCCAAAATGACAAACCCACAAAAACTTGGAGAACAAGATGGGACACAATAGCAATAAAATCTGGAAGCTGAATGGCGGATGGACACACTGACTTTGCAGATCTAACAGATTTGGAGAGCGGTAAGCTGAGAACCAACCCAGCTTCTCAAACTATTGAAAGCTGTTGAAGAAGCATTTGATTCCTAGATTCGTGGTCCCTACCCCATGCATTGTTTCTGCAGACACTACAGAGAATCTGAAGGTTCATTACTTGGACGTGATAAATCAGTGTCTCTATACTGAAGTACCAAGCACATTTGACAGTGTGAGTATCATACTGAAAATAGGAGTTATGTGAATGTATGCCTGTTGAACGCAGAATGCTGAGAAATACAGACCCCTTGCTTCCCTTACTTGGCTCTCAGAACACTGGCAGTAAGGCCTCTACCCTGCAGCCAAGAGACTGGAAACTTCCCTTTGGGGAGTCTGACCAGCAAACTAGAAAAAAATCCTAAAGATTATGAATATTGGGAATTCCCCAACAAATGGCCCGCCCAGATCATCCAACCAGGAGGTCAACAGACAGCAAGCCCCGCCTGCATACTTGAGCTTCCAATCAGCTCTCTAGATCATGTTTAATCAGAAGCAGATAGCAAAGAGTCACCAGACAGCCGTGGAGAGTCTAAAACGAATAAGGAAAACAAGAAACAGAAAAAACAAAGGCTGTAAAGGGAGAAGGCAAAAACCCCACCAAAAAACCTCTCATTAAAATCCTATGAGATAACATCATGCATTTATGAGCAGGTTTTTTTTAAAATGAGGAGAATAAAGAAAAGTTCTTGGGAATTAAAACATGACTGCAACCATGAATAAAAAGAATGAAGAGAAGGGTAGGGACAGAACATTGTCAGGAAGCCTCCCAGGAAAAAAGAAAAGAGATTTAAAAAAAAAAAGACATTTAGAGGACCAGTCTGGGAGATGCGACATCTGAATGAAATAGAAAGAGAGAACAGAGAAAGCAGAGAAGAAGTAGTTGTCAATGAAATAACCAGAGAACATTTCCCCAAACAGAAAGATACGAGATTCTAGAATAAAATAGTCCACTTCATATCCAACTTAATGGATGGCAAATAGACCATACTAACCCACAGTATAGTAAAATTTTAAAAAGCTGGAAACACATGATTCCCAAAGCTTCCAGAGAGAGAAAAAGCAGAGAAAACAGAAAGCATTAGGAGTCAGAATGTCCTCAGACTTTAAGGGTAACAATGGAAACATGAAGGAGTTTTCAAAAATTTGAAAGAACATTATTTCTAACTTAGAAATCTATTTTCAGCCACTGTATCATGTATGTGAATAATATAAAGACATTTGCTGATATGGGGGCTCTCAAAAATTTTACTTTCCATGCACCTTTCCTTAAGTAGCTCCTTGGCAAATGTTTTCCACTATTAAGACATTCAAAAAATAGGAAGATAGGGAAACAGGAAACCCAACACAGTAGAAAGGCAATGGGAATTACAGAGGATGGTGAAGAGAGATCTCAGGATAATGGCTGTACATCAGATACAGAGGGCGATTAGTCCAGACTGGGAGTCATCCCAGAGACAGCCACACTGGGGACAGTCATCAGTACGATCCCCACTGCTACCGCCCTATCATTTTAACCTGAGCATAGAACAGAAAGCCTGTGTGAGCTTGTACTTGGCTTGTCTTAACCACAGGCTGAAGTTACTATACTCCCCTCCAGGCCCCGCTGCCTGGATCAGTGAAAACTTGCATTTTACTAAAAATGCAAAATTTTTTTCTTTCACCTACTCCTGAAAGCTGGAGGAAATCCAGGGTGAGTTTAGAGGCAGTAAAAAGAAGCCTAATTCTGTTCGACCAGATTTCTGTTAAATGTTGTACACCTGGTCCAGACTGTAGCTTTGCCAGATGTCCTCTCTGTGGTAAACCCTGTTTCCCAAGATTCATTCATGACCTTGAACCCTGACTTCACAACAAGCTCTTACAAGCTCTGAGAAGCCAACACCAGATGGACAAAAGAACAAAAGACCCTTCACCTTCTTTTTAGAAAAAGTATACTGTTTATTTTTTAAAAAGAGTTTATTTATTAACTTTTAGAGAGAGGAGAAGGAAAGGAGAGAGAGAGAGATGGACAGAAACAACAGTGTGTGAGAGATACATCAATTCATTGCCTCTTGTGTGCCCCCGACTCGGGACCTGGCCTGCAACCCAGGCATGTGCCCTGACTGGGAATCGAACCCTCAACCTTTCAGTTCACAGGTTGGCACTCAGTCTACTGAGTCACACCAGTCAGGGTGACCCTTCACCTTCTTGAGGGAGCTGTCATCTAATAGCTATCCTTCCTCACACAGCTAGGATTGAGCCTGCTACTCAGGTTTTCAAACCTAAACAATGAAAAGCCCAAAAAATTACGCTATTATCAGGATCATGTTATCCGGCTGGAGATGGGATGGGGTGGGGGGAATGAGGGTGAAGGTTAGACTGGGCACAGAGGGAGTTGCTTAACATGACTGGCGGGTGCAGGGGTGTTAATTTTATTATTACTCTGTACATTATACATTTACATTTAAAGTCTTTACATGTGATGCATTTTACACACACACATGTGCTTTGTATTACAACCCATATGAAGTTACCAATATTCTGTCATTTTTGAGGTACAAAAATATGTAAGGTCATATGTTTAAACTTGATACTTCAGGCTCAGCAGTGTACCTTGGGCCCTTGAGGCAGGTTAAGAGCCAAAGTTTCCCCACATGCAAAATGTTGAGTGAGAAAAAACCAGAGGGTTTCTTAAATGTAAAAAACTCTCATAATTGTGTAATTCACAATTGGCTATGCTCAGTATGGTAATTCCTAGCCTATAAGAAGTTAAAATGTAAGTAATTTTTAACTTTTTATTGGACATTTATGGGGAAATTCCTTTGTGTTTCCCAGTGAAAAGATCTGGCAAATATTATATTCACATAACTACAGTCTACTATACATAATAATGAGAACTTAGGAACAGTTTTGAGAAATCCCCAAACCCTCACATCTCCCTTGCTTCTGCTTTTCTTGTAGAAACGGAGACACAGAAACTGTAAACGGCAGGAAGCAATAATGGGGATGTGACTTGCGGGAGAGGTCTGAGAGGAGGCATCGGATGTGCAATGAGACAAATGTTCTCACTACTCTTTCCTAATCAAGGCAGAGACACCGATGAACTCAGGAGCTGCTTTGAGGCTCTTTTTTCAGGCATATAGATTAAAAATTCACAAAAACCACAAAGAAGAATCTTCTACTTTTCTTCTTTCAGCCATGATTGACTGAGCCATTCAGATGTGTTAGAAGCATTTGAAGTGTTTTTATAAACATCACCACACTTTGTCCTCACGGATACCCTCTGGGTTTGGTGCCACTATCCCCACCCAGTTCCAAATGCCCTTATACATGAGGTGAGGCTCAGTAAGGGTTAGGAACTAGCTCAAGGTCACAGACCAGTAAATAGTAGAACTAGGTTTAAAACCCAAGTAATTCTAACTTCAAATCCAGTAATCCTCTTATACCATATACAGCCTTTGATCCTAACTCCTTTCTTTTCAAGCTTCTCTTCTTATTCCTGCCCCTTATTCTACAGCTAAATGTTACTATGGTTTTCCCATTAGCATCTACTGCTCCATCCTTTCTAAGGAGTTATGGGAAATCTCTACGTACTTTTGTGTGAAAGCTTAACACTATTTCTCACACTGGGGTATACACAAGAGTACTTGGCAATTATGTTGGGGGTAATTGAAGCTATAAAAATAACATGGCACATCTTCCTTGAGTGAAAATTTTTACTTTAGGTTTTATTTTTTTTGAGAATCTCCTTGTTTTCATTTTAAAAACAAACAGAGATGCTGTGGTACCTTCAAATGCAAGATCTGCACTAAATTTTAAGATAAAACAAATTAGACTCCGGCCCTAACTGGCTCAGCTGGTTGGGCATCATCCTGCAAGGTGAAAGGTCACTGGTTTGATTCCCAGTCAGGGCACACGCCTGGGTTGCAGGTTCAGTCTCCAGTGAGGGTGGGTGTGAGAGGCAACCAATTGATGTTTCTCTCTCACATTGATGATTCTCCCTCTCTTTCGCCCTCCCTCCCCTCTCTAAAAAATAGTAAATAAATAAAATCTTTAGAAAGAAAGATTCACTTTTTTCTTCAAAGAATTCATCCCATCGTAGGAAGACAGGCAAATAAACAAATCACTATGGGTGTATGATTGTAATACAATACAACTAATACAAAAGATTACCAAATGGATGTACCTGCTTTAACCCAGGTGCTGCCCTCAGCAGAGCTAGACATAGGATGAGCAAAACACAGTCTCTGCCCTCAAGGAGCTCAGAGGCTGGCGGAGTAAATACAAGGTGCTGACAGAACCACTACGAGGGAGGGAGAAAGGAGGGGCCTATGGAAAGTTTTGAAAGCTAAAATGGAACTCCCCAGTCACAGGGGGAGGGTGAAAGGGAGAACATTCTAGATTAAAGAATCAGCAAATGCAAAGGCACAGATGAATGAAGCAGCTTATGTTTAGGAGAAAACAGGAATTTGAGGATCAGAGGAGTATACACTTGCAAGCCAGGCGGAAGGAGCTGAGAAGGTTAGAGACAAGCTGAGGTACACAGGGGTCAAACAATCAAGACCGAACTGCATACAGGACCTTGGGCTTATGGGATGAGAGGCCTTGGAAGGGCTATAGCAGCAGGGTAGCAACAGTGTTCTGCCGTTCATTTCAGAAGGAGCATTCCCACTGAGGTTCGCACTGTAGGGAGGTCAATTATTAGACAAGCACAGTTAGAAATGAGGAGTCTGAACGAGATAGAAGGATAGAGAGGGCGAGATGGACTAGAGCTGTGCTGTCCACGACAAACAGAACAAGCCACAGGTGTAAGTTTGGTAGCCATATTAAAAAAGGAAAAGAAACACATGAAATAAATATCAACAACATATTTTACTTAACCCACTATACCAAAAATATTATTTCAACATAAAATTAATATAAAAGTTATTCACGGGATAGTTTATCCCTTTTTTATACCAAGTCTTAAAATCTGGTGTGTATCTCACACAGCACATCCCCATCTGGTTAGTTACATACCAAGTGCTCAACAGCCCCACGGGCTAGTGGCTGCATACGAGACAGTGCAGGATCACAGGGATTTACTTAGGAGGCATCACCGCAGAACGTGTTGACTTAGTGAATATGGAGAATAAGGAGATAAAATATCTGGAATTGCTGGCTTGGATAAGTGGATGGGGAGTGGTACCAGCAAACCAATAAGTCTGAGGAAGGAGGAGATAGAAGATTTGGCTTTAGAGTGTTAACTTTGAAATGGTTGGTCATGAAGTCACTTGTCCAAGGTGACTGAGCTAAGTGACAGAGCCAGAATTTTGATCCAGGTCTCTTTGATGTCAACCCTTTCCTAGCGATTCCTCTGAGTCAGGATTTAACAACAAAGGACAAGGCATGGGAGCTCCAAGTTTGCGTTTACATTCATTCAATATAAAATTGATGTGTGTCAAAAACAAACCAAAAAAAAATTTCTTTGAGTATGCAAGTTCTCCAAATTAGCAATTTCTTACATTAATAATGCAGCCATAATTTTCAGTGTTTTGAAGAAAATAAGAGATTTTTTGAAATGTTAATTTTTAAAATCTAATGTAAAAATACATCTTCCAAGGCACTTTATCCTACTTTGTAAATATATATACCTAGCTTAGAAGGAGTAAGATTTTGAGGTTTCATCAAAATTATGACCATAAGGTGAAGACATTAATTGCTAAATAATGTAACAGTCCGTTCGGCAGGGGTTGCCACGGTGGGAGAAACTCCCAGCCTCACACCAGAGTTTGTTGGAAAGTGGGGCTAGAGCCCAGCAGCTAAGCTGTATTACTCCCTCTCTAACCCCTCCCCCACAGACAGCGCCACAGCCAGCAAAAAGGGTTGCCCTGCCCTGGCAACGCCTAAGGCCCTGCCCCCTTACAATTTAACAGATGTGAGGAGACAAAGAAATATGGACCAAATGAAACAACAGAGCAAAACTCCAGAGAAAGAGCTAAAGTGATGAGAGATAGCCAAACATCTGATGTGAAATTCAAAACACTGGTAATCAGGATGCTCACAGAACTGAATGAGCTTGGTCAAAATATGAAAAAACAAATGAAGGATACCCAAAGTGAAATAAAGCAAAATATGCAGGGAACCAACAGTGACAGGAAGGAAACCAGGACTCAAAGCAACGATTTGGAACAGAAGAAAGAAATAAACATCCAACTGCAACAGAATGAAGAAACAAGAATTCAAAAAAGTGAAGAGAGTCTTACAAACATCTGGGACAACCTGAAACATTCCAATACCTGAATCATACGGGTGCCAGAAGGAGAAGAAAAACAGCAAGAAATTGAAAACTTACTTGAACAAATATTGAAGGAGAACTTCCCCAGTCTGGCAAAGGAAATGGACTTCCAGGAAGTCCGGGAAGCTCAGAGTCCCCGAGAAGTTGGACCCAAGGAGGAACACACCAAGGCACATCACAATTACATTAGCCAAGATTAAAGATAAGGAGAGAATCTTAAAAGCAGCAAGAGGAAAGGAGACAGTTACCTACAAAGGAGTTCCCATAAGACTGTTAGCTGATTTCCCAAAAGAAACCTTGTAGGCAAGAAGGGGCTGGAAAAAAGCATTTGAAGTCATGAAAGGCAAGGACCTACATTCAAGATTACTCTATCCAGCAAAGCTATCATTTAGAATGGAAGGGCAGATAAAGTGCTTCTCAGATAAGGTCAAGTTAAAGGAGTTCATCATCACCAAACCCTTATAACATGAAATGTAAAAGGGACCTATTTAAGAAATTGAAGAAGATCAAAAATTATGAACAGTAAAATGACAACAAACTCACAACTATCAACAACTGAACCTTAAAAAAAACCCAACAACAATGAAAACAAATACTACGCAAACCACTAGAACAGACAGGAACAGAATCAGAGAAATGCACATCCAATGGAGGGTTTTCAGTGGGGAGGGAGAGGGGAAAAATGGGGGGGAAAGGTAGAGGGAGTAAGAAGCATAATTGGTAGGCATAAAATAGGCAGGGAGAGGTTAAGAATGGCATAGGAAACACAGAATTCAAAGAACTTACATGTATAACCCATGGACATGAACTAAGTGGCGGGGGGGAATGCTGGAGGGGCGATAAAGGGAGAAAATTGGGAAAACTGTAATAGCATAATCAAAAAAATATACTTAAAAAATAAAAGAATAATACTGAAAAAAATAATGCAATAGTCCAAAAATTTCTAAGGCCTTCTGATATGCCAAAGAGTGAAAAGAAGGCAAGGGGATGCAGTCTGACTCTCCATATGCTAGCTCAAGGACATTTACTTGGCGTAAATTTTGGTTTCTCCTCTAGTACGTGTATATGTAATACAGCACAGAAAAGTAATACCCCTAAAATGCAGGTGGTGTACTGTAGCTAACACTGAGATTATTTGATGTCTCAAAACACATTGGTGGCCTAGAAAATGTCTGATTACACACACACACACACACACGTGCACACAGAGGTATCTAAGAATGGGAATAAACAAGTAAAGAAAATAACCTATTTTCAAGGAATAATTTTCCAAAATAGAAACAGGTAAACAGAGAAAACCCATCTGGGTATGTTTGAAA
Organism: Desmodus rotundus; assembly: GCF_022682495.2. Classification (NCBI taxonomy): domain Eukaryota; kingdom Metazoa; phylum Chordata; class Mammalia; order Chiroptera; family Phyllostomidae; genus Desmodus; species Desmodus rotundus. Next base: position 52,228,948 of record NC_071393.1, read on the forward strand.
ACAAAGAAAAGAATGGTTTAAAAGTTGACCACCACCCAGGAAGTAGTAGCCACAATAGTTTTAAAGGATGCTAAAATTAGAATGTGTACGTGCAGAATGCAAAGAAATTGAGTACAACTATGGTGGTAGTGAAGTGATTTACGAACCAGCAATGACAGATCAGTCTGCACAACAATCCTATCAAGCACCCTGTTTCGAACTCTTTTCTAAGTTTTTTATAGAGGACAGTGCAAGAGGGCCTTGCTTTTCTTTAGGTGGACAAGGCAGGACGACTCATTTGCATGGGGAACTTGTTTCCACATGACATGTCACTGAGTTGGCCTAACTCTGGTATGGCTTCATTTACATGCTTCTAATAGGTGATGTATGAAATGCAGAAGAAATAGGTGTCACCTATCAAAGGGAACAAGAATCCTGTTTGTAAGACAGAGACAAGGCATCTAATTCTAGAATATACCGCACTTGGGGACACTAATCCCATCATGAGAGCCCCACCCCCATGACCTGTTTCTAAATGCCATCACATTTGGGGTTGGGGCTTCAACATACAAATTGAGGGGGGGTGCACATTTCATTGCACAGCGTGAATTATCTTGTGAGTTCTTGTTCTGCATTCACTTGCTGCCTGATCTAACCAATGCGTAACATGCTGCCATGCTGAGAAGAAAAGGGGCTGCAGACTGATCATTTGCTTTGAAAAATACCGTTTTCAAGGAAGTAAAACATCTGTGAAAAAGTACAGGACATGGACTTAGTGTATTACTAGAGAGCTGTTACCTTTGGGCAAGTCACTTATCTTCTAAGCCAGGGTCCTCAAATGTAAAATGACAAACGTATAACTACTTACTCCCTAGGGATATATGAGGATAAAATCAGGTAATATCTAAAAGGGCTGAGAAAGCTGTAAGACTATACATTGCTATTGTTAGACTATGAAAGCACAAAATGTGGTATATTTATATGTAGTTTTGAGATCCCCCAAAAGGTTACGACTCAGAGAATTAAAATGTCTTCATGAAAACGGAGTTGAAATATATCTTCTAAGACCCTTTACTTTAACCCCGTGCCTTAAGCACATTCATTTCTTCCTTCTTAGCCCCATTGTCCTCACCTTAGTTCAAGACGCCATTAGGTCTGCTGACTGGTCTTCCAACCAGGACTTTTCTCCTGGACTATTTATTGTCAGGTTTTTTCCTACAACACTGCTTTCTTCAAATCATTTTCCTATTCACCCCAACTCCTGGATTGGCAGGTGTGGACAAATCCAGAGAACCACCTGGTGACAGGAAGACTGTATACTATTGAGTATAGTGGGAAGACCACAGACTTTGGGGTCGGATTGCTATTTGAATTCTGAATCTGTTATTCATATCAGTGATAAATAAAAAGTGACCTAATTGCACCTCAGTTTCTTCATTTGTTTCACAGGCTGACACTCAGTCCACTGAGCCACACCAGCCAGGGCATTTGTAAGCGAGAATTTAATCACTTACTTCACAGGGTTGCATAAGCAGTCCAACTCTAATAGTACACAGTGTGGTTTAGTTTCTGTCCCTTCACATAAAGCAGGTAGAAAAAGATGTGTTATTCAAAATAAAATGGTTACGTGCATTGTAGAGTTTTGCTGGCTCTAATAACGATCACATATTATACTAATTTATCCCCCATACTCTCTTCTACCTCCACCCCACCCAGACCCCACAAGCACCACACTAGGTGTCTGTGTCCAAAGTTCTTTTTTTTTCTTCTTTGTTCAATCCTTCCATGCTCCCCTCCCCTACTGAGCTGTCAGCCTGCTCTCTATCTGTAAGTCTGTCACCATTTTGCTTGTTGGTTTAGTTTATTAGATTGTTAGATTCCACATATGAGTGAAATCATATGGTATTTGTCTTTCTCTGACTGGCTTATTTCACTTAGCATAATGTTCCCCAGGTCCATCCATACTGTCGCAAAGGGTAAAGTTTTCTTTTCATAGCTGAGTAGTATTCCATTGTGTTAATGTACTACTCATCTACTGATGGACACTTGGGCTGCTTCCAAATCCTGGCTATTGTAAATACCACTACAATGAACACAGGACTGCACGTATTCTTTTAAATTAGTGTTTCGTGTTTCTTCATATAAATTCCCAGACGTGGAATTGCTAGGTCATAAGACAGCTCCATTTTAATTTTTTGAGGTAACTCTACACTGGCTTTCCACAGTGGCTGCACCAGTCTGCATTCCCAACAACACTGCATGAGGGCTCCCTTTTCTACACATCCTCACCAACACTTGTTTGTTGATTTATTGATGATGGCCATTCTGACAGGTGTGAGGTGATAGCTCACTGTGGTTTTAATTTGCATTTCTCTAGTGATTAGTGATGTGGAGCATCTTTTCATATTGTCCATCTGTATGTCCTCTTTGGAGAAGTGTCTGTTCAGGTCCTTTGCCCATTTTTTAATTGGACTGTTTGTTGTCTTGGTGGTGAGTTTTGTAAGTTCTTTATAAATTTTGATTATTAACCCCTTATCAGATGTATTGATGAATATGTTCTCCCATTCAACGGGCTGTCTTTTCATCTTGTCGATAGCTTCCTTTACTGTGCAAAACCCTTTTTAGTTTGATGTAGTCCAGTTTATTTATATTTTTCTTTTCTTTCCCTTGCCTTAGGAGATACATCAGAAAAAATATTCCTATGAGAAATGTCTGAGATTTTACTGCCTATGTTTTTTTCTATGATTTTTATGGTTTTGAGTCTAACATTTAACTCTTTAATCCATTTTGGGTTTACTCTTGTGTGTGGGGTAAGAAGGTGGTCTAGTTTTTTTTGCATGTATCTGCCTAATTTTCCCAATATCACTTATTGAATAGAATATCCTTAGCCCATTGTATTTTTCCCCTCCTTTGTCAAATGCTAATGGACTAGAAAGGCATGGGGGTATTTCTGGGCTCTCTGTTCTGTTCCGTTGATCTGTGTGTCTGTGTTTATGCCAGAACCATGCTGTTTTGATCTCTGTGGCCTTACAATATAGTTTGATACCAGGTAGCACGATTCCTCCAACTTTGTTCTTCCTCAAGATCACTGTTGCTATCTGGGGTCCTTTGTGGTTCCATATAAACTTTTGGAAGATTTGTTCTAGTTCTGTGAAATATGCCATTGGTATCTTGATAGTGATTGCCTTGAATTCATAGTACTTTTGGTAGTATGAACATTTACATCTAATTTTAAAGTTCAAAAAGATAAAAAAGACTACACTGGAAAGGGGAACTATTTAACAAAAAACTCACACCAGTTACCAAAATAATCCCTTAATATATTCAGATATCTCCCTGGTCAAAATATGATCTGTAAACCCACTTAAGTTGGAGATTTATGTGCTTATTTTTATTTTTGCTTAGGGAATAGGATAGCTTTGAAAGAAACAAAACCAAAAATGAGAAACCAGTTAGGAGGGTATGGTACACACAGGGTGGGGCAAAAGTAGGTTTATAGTTCATGTAGAAAATAATATAATAATTAATAAATAATAGTAGGAGAATAAACTCTGCTTCACATACTCACAACTGTAAACCTACTTTTAACCCACCCTGCATTTAAGCAGATGTTAATAAGGACCTGATGAGAAGACTATAGAATAGAGGAAGAGGAGAAAAGTGATGAGAAACAATTAGGAGGCAAAAGTCACTGGACATGGGGACTATGGCGAAGGAGTCACAGGCCACTTGCAGGTTTCCAGAGTGAGTGGCTGGAAGAATGCTGGTACCATCTGCAGTGCAGAGTCTGGGAGAAACATGCTGAGCTCAGTTTTGGACACTTGGTTTGAAGGACCTGTCAAGGGTAGAGATGTAGATTTGAAACTTGAGAGCATATAAAGTGGATGAGATCAACTAAGGTGGGGCCCGAGAAGAGCCTCTGAGAATATCAACATTTAAGGGAAAAGAGGAGGGAGGAGAGCTCAAAAATAAGTCAGAGGTGACAAGGACTGGTCAGAGGGTATAATGACAAGGATAAGAGTATAGACTCACAGAAATCAAAGATATAGTTTCAAGGATAAGAAAATAATAAATTATTAAATGCAGAGAAAGGGTCTGAATGTTCATGTGCTCCCTCGCCCCCCAATACTCATACCTTGGACCTACGGTATCTGATGGTATATGGAGGCGGGGCCTCTGGGACGGGATTACATCACAAGGGTCCTCCCCTGCCCTCCAGGAATAGGATAGTGCCCTAATAAAAGAGGCCCCAGAGAGCTTTCGCACCCATTCTGCCATGTGAGGTCACAGTGAAAAGATGGCCATTTATGAATGAAGAACTGGGCCCTCAACAGACGCCAAATCTGTGGTGCTATGATCTCGGCCCTCCCAGCCTCCAGAACTGGGAGAAATAGATGTTTGCTGTTTATAGGCTACCCAGTCTATGTATCTTTGTTATAGCCACCCAAACAGACTAACACAAGGACAAAAATAAGTCCATTAAAATTGGAAATTAAGAAATTACTGTTGATCTTAGAAAGACAGTTTCAATGCAGTGATGGGGGATAAGCCAGACCTTAGGGGTTAGTGAGTAAATGGGTAGCAAGAAAGAAATTGTATCCCAGCTATTTGAGAAGTTTAGATGAGAAAGACAGAGACTATAGCAAGCTAGCTGTTTGAGTTAGTGATTTGAGCAATGGAGGTCCTGAAAAGCGTGTCACAAAAAGCCTAGAGCGGTATTTCTAGGAAGAGGGGATAAGTAGATCAACAGGTTAAAATATTTAGAACAGTGTTTTACAGGAGGAAGAGCATGGGTTTTGGAATGAGGTATGTTAATCCTGTGGCTTGCCATTTAGTAGCTACCAGACAAGTTACTTAACCCTTTCAGACCTCAGTTTCCTCATCCTTAAGAAGGGAGTATCACTAACTATATAACTGTTGTGGGAATTAAATGAGACATTGTATATAGAAGCGCCCAGCACAGGTACCTTGCGCTTGGTCCGCAGAAAGTACGGAAGACACCGGTAATGTTGAAGAGTGTCATTCCTTTTAAGCAGTGAAGATGTGTGTGAAGTTGCCCAGGGTTATGGCACTTAGTTGTAAAGTATTAAAAATAGGGAGCAAGAATTGAAAGAGGAAAGGGTTTGAGAGAATTAACCATAGAAGCAAGGCTAGGGGAGTGGAAGCCCTCGGGTCTTACATATATTAGTGTATGTCCAAAAATTATTTTAAATAAAGGTCTCTCATGGTCTCTAGAAGGGGAGCTTTGCAACAGAGATAAAGTTTTAAGAGGCTGGAAATAGAAAAGACTAATGGCCGAACAAGGCCACCTCAGGGAGGAAAGTTGTTGGTGCAGCTGATACCTGCTTTTGTTGATCGTGTCCGTAAAGATGGAGGAAACAAAATATTTGGAAAAATTAGTTTCCACAACAGATATGAATCCAAGTACTCTGGGCCCTAACAGTTAATGATCGTGAAGCACACAGCCAGGGAATCTGTGGGTAGGAAACATTCCCTAATTGCACAATCTCTAAACCTTCCCATCTGATTTAAACTGTAACAATGTGCAAGTAAACATACTCCTCAATTTTTCCAACCCTACGTGCACAAAGAACTACTCTCTTCAAACACATCCTTCATTTTAATAATGCGTCCTGACATAATGCCATTCTTAGATAAAGTCAAAGAGAGTTTCCAGATTGGAATTGGGGGTGAGTGTTATTAGTAGGTATTTTCAGTTCCATATTTTGATCACAAGGAAAACCTGAGCTTTAAAGAATTTAGAGCAGAGCAGAGTCACAAGGCAAAATAATGGTATAATGGAACCCAAGTGTTATTCTTTTTCCAAATTTCTCTTCCTAATAAATAAATTAAATACAACTTTGTCTTCAACTCACAGGGCACTTCTTACCAACTATGTATTTACTGACCACTAATCAAGGTGGAAAAACCACTGCATAGGTCAGGGGGAAAAAATGTTGTGGTCGTAAAGGAAGAGAAACTAGGGAAAACATCCCATGTTTTTGCTGTGCAAAGAGAAAAAATTTTTAAAAAATTACAGAACTCCTCAAAGGCAAAGAAAAAAAAATCCTTCAATTACTACTGAATGTAAAAAAAAAGAAGCAGTAAGTGAATTTTAGAGTGGCTTAATACAGATAGTCTAGGAGAAGACAAAGGGTGATCTTCCACTCCATAGGAGAGGCCCGGATGTTTTCCTTGAAGGAAGGGACTGCACTCTGGCAGTTGTTGGAACATGGTAAGTAACTGGCTTTATAAGAAATTAATTTTGACAAAAATCCAAATGAAGCATCGTAGACAGGAGCACTACGGAGAACTGAGCTGGCTGTGCCCTGCACAGCTCTAGGGGCGATATTCACACAGACTAGGACCTGAGAGGCCCCAGTGGAGTTATGCAGCACAGCAGCCCTGACGGTAGTAGGTATGGAGTAAGAACACTGAGAGCTCCGTGAGGGTAGGAGTTTTCTGTTTTGTTCACTGCTGTACCCCTGGCACAAGGAACAGGGCCTAATGCTTAAGATCATCAATAAATATTTGCTGAGTGGGTGAATGAATTAATGAAGAGGGGAAAACTGAAGTTTGAGAGCAAAGAGATGAAGTATACGTTAGAGCAGAATTCCTTACGATTGGAAGAGACTGAGTGAGTCAAAAAATCCAGAACCTTGGAATGGAATTCCTACGTGTTAGGAGGAGAAGGGAGGGAGGACAGAAACAATTTGGCCTTGCCAGGGTCTGCTGTGCTCCGGCATCGACTTATTAAGGGCTGAGCTAAAGTTATAGAACACAAAGTAACGGAAAGACCATGTTAGCAGAGATGGAGATTTTCTTTTTAGTTAACATTCTGCGTATGTCAAGAGAAGTTCACTCAGTTGCTTTCTTCCTATCAAAAGCATCTACATGGTCATAATCATACAAGGAAGTAGAAGTCAGGTGATAGGATTTTCATTATACTATGAACCCCACCCCCCAAAATAAAATTTTGAACACATGATCAAGTGAGATAAATACTGCAGAAATTGATCTGTAAATTCTTACATGTTACTATAATGTTAGCTGTTTCTAACTATCCAATTAACAGAAACAGAGTTGATAAAGATAAACTATCCAATTAATGTCCACTGACTATTTTGTGCTTTGGCAAATATGCATGTATGTAAAATAGATAACATACTATGTTGTGTGTATACTTGATTTTCATTCTGTTCTATTTATCAGGTTTCAACTAGACCTAAAGTTCTGTTTCTTTACAACCCTCAACATCATATTTACCTGATTCATAAACATATACAGAACTTCTAAGGACATGGGCTATGGCTGACTCTATGGAATTTCTCTTCACATTCCAATATTTTTTAAATTTCACCTACAAAAATTTAGAAAATTAAAAAAAATCCTCACTTAATATGTTTATTGATTTTAGAGAGAGAAGGGGAGAGAGAGAGAGAAACACTGATGTGGGCCAGAAACATCAATCGGTTGCCTCCCGTACACACCCTGATGGGGTCAAACCCACAACCCAGGTATGTGCCCTGACCGAGCATCGAACCTGCAGCATTTGGTGCACAGGACGGTGCTCCAACCAACTGAGCCACCTGGCCAGGGCTCAGTTACAAAACTTTATTTCAAGAGAGTTGGTACCTCTACACGTCCTATTACGGACTCCTCCCATGGTATATCACAAACAATCCACCTTGCCAAGGAAATCTGCCAAGTTGCTCTAAATTCTGAGCAATGTGAAGGGAGTTACTGAGCCATATTTTTTTCTGTTAAAAGTCTGCTTTCTGCCAGGGTTATTTGGCTAACCCCATCTGTAATTTCCATTAAAACAACAAAACCAGACAAAAACAAAGCACATAGTTCTCTGCTGTATAAAAAATATCTACAGTTGGCTTCTCTGGGAGGAACCACTCCCACTCACAGCCACTTGATGTTTATGAGGATATACTAGTTGAGAGCTGTGAAAAATACAGAACGGGAAGTTCCCTGTAACCAAAACAAAGAATGTTACAGATACTTCAGTAATCCTAGCAATATCCTACCCCATATGTGTTTCGTTTAGTAGGTTACACAACCTACCAAATAAAAGACAACTGGTATATACTCTCCTCAGATGTGGTAATGTGATTTACCAAGGAAGTGAAGTTTACTTTATTTTTATATGGGTAGTAAATTCACGATTCATACTCCAAAATAAGTAAAGGGTATTCAGTGAAAAGTCTCTCTCTCACCCTATTCCCTAGCCACACAGTTCCTCTTCTCAGGGGCAAAGAACATTATCCAATTCTTGGGTAGCCTTCTACACAGACAAGAATAAGCACGTGTGTGTTTCCCCCTTCCCTATACAGCTGGTGGCACAACGTCTACCACTTCTAGGTAGGCTCTTAGGCACGTGTCCCACTACGCTACGGATAGAAACAGGCTCCTTCTAGCATGTATTTTTTTCACTGAATAGTAAAATAGCAGCTTCCTCAAGTACTGTGTTATGAAGAAGTTTGAGGCCAGCAGACTTGGAAGTATGTTGTGACTGATTTGTAAGAACTGCTACAGTCATCTATTCCTGTTTTATGTCTTCCTGTATCTTCTACAAGCTTCTATTATAGCAATTACCAAACTTTATTACACTTGCAAAGGGGTATCTGAGGGGAACTTGTCCTTTCATGTACATAATGTAGGATGCCTACCTAGTACAGTGCTTAGCATATGATTAGTAGTCAATAAATATTTATGAATTAATCTCACAGAAAAATTCCCCATGTCAGGGACAGAGAGAGCTTTCTATATCCCTAAACGAGCTACTACTTTCCATATAAAGAGAGACGTGTCAACACTAGAACTGTAGATTCGTAGTGAAGGTGTTTTTGAAACACGCGACAGTGCTTTCCCCGTCCCCACCAGAAGTTACAGCAATGCCATCTGGCACTCAACCTGCTTGAGAGAAAAAATACTTACAAGGAACTTGACACAGGACCCTATCATGTGCGTAATCACCCAGTTTCCAATCACTGCTATCCAAAGAGAAAATGGTTATATAACGTGATTTCTGAAACAAAAGTGGGCTGGGGAGGGAGGTCAGGTGATGGTGGAAGAAAACCGAACGGAAACATGAGTGAAAAAGAAAGTTTATGATTGTTTAAAAAAAATCCAGTGCATGAGAAAAATTAACAAAGAAAGAACATTTCAATTACAACTTACTCATTTAGGATTCCCATCTGCTAATCATTCTCAAATCTCTCACATGAACGATATTTTCCATGTAAGTACTGCCATCTACAGTGCATGTAGGAATCATGGTATTTTTTTTTAAAAGGGGGGAAACACTGAAATGAAAAGTCTGGTATACCATAGGCTAACATTTCCATGGCCTTTTAAAAAAAATTAAAATTTTTTTCTTTTATTGATTTCAGAAAGAGAGAGAGAGAGACAGACAGACAGACATAGATCTGCTGCTCCACCCATCCATGCACTCACTGGTTGGTTCTCGCATGTGTTCAGACCCAAGATCAAACCTGCAACCCTCTCTCATCAGACGATGCTCCAACCAACTGACCCACCCAGCCCTTTTAAATACACACACATTTACTAAAATTGCACAGTATGTTTTCTCTTTATCACATATAAGGGAAGACAATAAGACTCAATGGCCTGGTTATTGTCTTTTAAAAATTAATACTGTAAAGCTAGAGCTCATGATTTTGTCTTTTAAATTACATATTATGCAACTATAAACAATGATGAAAACAGAAGGAATTTATAATTTGAACTAGAATTTTAAGAATGTTTTTAATATGCCCAAATTCCCATTTATTTCCTTTTGCTGTAAGATACAAATTGAGACTCTCCAAGCAGAAATAAAGAAAGACCCTGTAAGAATTAAACCAATCTCTTATGTTTGGTGGGATTCCTCTTTACTGACCAGTGGAGTGAGTCTAGGGATAGACAGCATGAAAGAGGAGGAAGAACATCATAAGTAAACAGACTGGAAAAGAAAATATCAAACAGACTGACTCAAATTTATGGTTACAAGCTGGAAAAGCCTAAATAAAGGTATTCAAAGTCACAGATAACTTTCATGTTCCCAAGAGGACATTATACAAATATGTAATTTTGTCATAACATAATTCTCAAGGTAAATAAGTAGAATCCATTAAAACTATCTTTCATGATTAAAAAAAGAATTTTGGGACTTCCAGTCAAGATGGAGGCATATGTAAATAGATTTTGCCTCCTTGAACAACAAAAAGAAGGACGACAACAAATGTAAAAACAAAAAAACAACAGAACTGCCAGAAAATTGAACTGTATGGAAGTCTGACAACCAAGGAATAAAAGAAGAAACATTCACCCAGACTGGTCGGAGGAGTGCAGATGGGCAGCTGGGGTGGAGTGGAAAGGACTTGTGGTGAGGAGGTGGCTGGAGAATAGGGCAGGAGAGGCGGCGCTGGCAGACAGGGTGGTCCCGCATTTGCATGCGGATAAACTGGGAAGAACAACTGGGGAGCGAAACAGACTCCACAACCTAGAGTTCCACATGGGGAAATAAAGCCTCAAAACCTCTGGAAAAATCTGTGGGGGGTGTGGCAGCCAGAGAAACTCCCAGCCTCACAGGAGAGTTCATTGGAGAGCCCCACAGGGTCCTAGAAGGTACACAAACCCACCCACCTGGGAATTAGCACCAGAAGGGCACAATTTGCTTGTGGGTAGCAGGATAAGTAACTGAAAGCTGAGCAAGCAGCATCGTTCTCTCTCTGACTCCTCCCCCACAGAGAGCAGGGAAACCCAGCCATGTGGGTTGCCCCACCCTGGTGAATACCTAAGGCTCTGCCCCTTACTACGTAAAAGGCTGCTGAGACAAAGAAATATGGCCCTAATGAAAGAACAGATCAAAGCTCCAAAAATGGAACTATGCAATGAAGAGACAGACAACCTATCAGATGTAGAGCTCAAAGCACTGGCAATCAGGATGCTCACAGAAATGGTAGAGTACGGTCACAAAATAGAGGAATAACTAAAGGCTATAGAAAGTGAAATAAAGATATACAGGGAACCAACAGTGACAAGAAGGAAACCTGGACTCAAAAGCAATGATTTGGAGCAGAAGAAAGAAATAAACATGCAACCAGAACAGAATGAAGAAACAAGAATTCAAAAAAATGAGGAGAGGCTTAGGAATCTCTGGGACAACTTTAAATGTTCCAACATCAGAATCATAGGGGTTCCAGAAGGAGAATAGGAAGAGCAAGAAATTGAAAACTCATTTGAAAAAATATCGAAGGAGAACTTCCCCATTCTGGCAAAGGAAATGGACTTCCAGGAAGTCCAGGAAGCTCAGAGAGTCCCAAAGAAGTTGGATCCAAGGAAGCACAAACCAAGGCACATCACAATTACATTAGCCAAGATTAAAGACAAGAAGAGAATCTTAAAAGCAGAAAGACAAAAGGGGACAGTCAACTACAAAGGAGTTCCCATTAGACTCTCAGTTAATTTCTCAAAAGAAACCTTGCAGGCAAGAAGGGGCTGTAAAGAAGTATTCCAAGTCATGAAAGGCAAGGACCTACATCCAAGATTACTCTATCCAACAAAGCTGTCATTTAGAATGGAAAAGCAGATAAAGTGCTTCCCAGGTAAGGTCAAGTTCATCATCACCACCAAGGAGATCATATCACCAAGCCCTTACTATATGAAATGTTAAAGGGACATTTATGTTATCTAAGAAAAGAAGATGATCAAAAATATTAACAGTAAAATGACAACAAACTCAAAACTACCAACAAGTGAACCTAAAAAAACCCCAAAAACAAAAACAAACTAAGCAAACTAGAACAGGATCAGAATCACAGAAATGGAGATCACATGGAGGGTTATCAGCGGGCAGGGCGAGGAAGCAGGGTGAGAATTGGGGAAAAGGTCCAGGGAATAAGAAGCATAAATGGGAAGTACAAAATAGACAGGGGGAAGCTGAGAATAATATGGGAAATGGAGAAGCCAAAGAACTTATAAGTAGGACCCATGGACATGAACTAAGGTGTGGGGGAATGCTGGTGGGAGAGAGGGTGCAGGGCAGGGGGAATAAAGGGGAGAAGAATATGGGACAACTGTAATAGCATGATCAATAAAATAAATTAAAAAATGAAGTTTGATTTTGGAGATAACCAATGATATTAAGAGGCTAATGAGAATGTTTCTGGTTTGTTTAACCAATTATTCTTAACTGGTTATTAAATATCATCTTTCTTTGCAAATCTTATCGCATTATGGTTACCACAGGTTTGATAACAGGAAAAAGGTCCTGGTTCAGGTCCCTACACTCATGACCAACTCCTCCAAACCTTTTGAATATTTTCCCTCAGACTCTGAGTGAGCTTCGTGTATTGTAATTCCTACAGTTTGCCTGCATAGTCATCGATCAAAAGAGTTCTCTGTAAGGCCGCTTGGAGGGTGAACTCATTTAGTTCCACAGCCTCAACAGCTCTCTCTACTCTGATGTCTCCCAAACCCAGGTCTTTAGCGGGACCTTTTCAAATGCTGAGTCTTCCTGAGTCTTCAATATTTCTTAGGGCCCTTATAAATATTCTATATACTAAAAATGTGAGTATTTATAGGATTATAACTCCTTGACAAAGAACTGCATTTTATTCATCTTTGCATCTGCCATAGTAACTAGCACAGTGCCTGGCACAGAATAGAAGGTCAATCAAGATTTAATGAATATATGCTTACATTTGAAAGCTTACACAGCTCACAGTAAACAAAATAGTTCTTTTGAGTAAAAGGATCATGAACATTATAGTGTAGTGATTGTGGGGGGAGGGGCAATGAGGGGTTAAATGGCAATGGAAAAAATACAATAAATAAAAATAAAATACATAACAAAAAAAGAAAAATTGAAGAGAAAAAATAGTTCTTCTGAGAAACATCATGGCACAAAGATGAACAAAAGGGTTTTTGTTAAATATTTCTTGTACAAGGAAAGCTGGAATCTATGACAACAGGAAAACACACTACACACCTATGGTCACGGTTTTTATGAGAGTAATAATTAGTGTCATTAAGTCACCAGCAGTCTAGTGACAGCTTAATATTATAGCTTGTTAGAGCTCGGGTGAGGTTAGAGGCATGTGACTTACAAGGAATTTAACTTTTTAAGCTCTTTACTAATTGTTACTCTACATTAGAGTTTAGGCAGGGTGTACCGTTGCCCGGGAGATGTCACAGCCACCAGAAAGGAAAACATAAACAAATTTTAAAGCATACCAAATATTCAGAAGAAAGGCAGATATTAAAGAGAGTCTTTAGCTTATGTTGACTGATTTAGTTTCCTGGGGGCCTCTTAACTACAGCATAAAAATGCCCTCCTAAAGTATTCAAGTATTCAAGCCCTCCACAAATTTACTCAGAGTCCCTAGTAAGTTTACTTGTGTAGTATATCACACTATATGAAAGTAACTACAACAGAATTACTATTAAAATGTAAGATTCATATATTTAGCAAAGAAGCAAAGAAAATATATGCAGAGACATGGAAAAGAACTAATTCCTGATACAGGCAAAATTTACACTTTGAATAGATGTCAAAGTGGTGAGGTAGAAATAATTAGGCAAGAATTATAAGTAAGCTAAAAGAGAAATAGATGAAAGGATGTCATTTGTCTAACCCTGGATATAATCAACAAACTTCCCACAATCCCACCACAACCAACAAAAAGTAGTCTGTGAACAAAGATACACAAACAAGGGCTAGATACAAACCATGTAATCTGAAAGTTGGAAATGCGTGGGAGAACCAAGCAGATAGTAAATAACAGGGAGGGAACATTTTCGTGATTAGGCAGTTTTTGGGTAAGTTAAAACTACGAAGGTCAAGGTGCTACACATCTGACAAGGTACTTAATTAGTTTTTTTTCAACTAATATTTCATGCTCATTAGATATTTTCTGATATAGGTTGGAACTTCAGGAAGAAAGTCAATTTGAGAGGCTGCATTATGTAGTGTTAAGGGTACAAACTCAAGTTGGATTTCTTTTTTATTTCTTCAATCTTTATCCAAGGACACATTCATTTAGAGAAGTGGGTGGAGACAAAGAGACACAGAGACAGAAACATTGAAGTGAGAGTGAAACATTGATCGGTTTTCTCTTACATAAGCCCCACACGGGGATCAAACCTGCAGCCTAGGTATGTGCCCTGACCAGGAACCAAACCCACAACCTTTTGGTGCAGGGGACAATGCTCCAATTGACTGAGCACCCGGCCAGGGCAAGGCAGATTTCTGTTTTTCCATTTTCACTAATAACATTATTTTAAAATTATATATCATTGATTATGCTATTACAGTTGTCCTGATTTTTCCCCCTTTGCTCCTCCTCCACCTAGCAACCCCCACTTCCTCAGGCAATCCCCTCACCATTGTTGGTGTCCATGGGTCATGCATATAAGTTCTTTGGCTACTCCATTTCCTATGTTGTACTTTACATCTCCATGGCTATTCTGTAACTACCTATCTGTACTTCTTAATCCCCTCACCTCTTCACCCATTCCCCACAACCCCCTCCCACCTGGCAACTGTCAAAATCCATGATTCTGTCTCTGTTCTTGTTTGCTTAGTTTGTTTTTTAGATTCAATTGTTGACAGATTTGTGTATTTTGCCATTTTATTGTTCATAGTTTTGATCTTCTTTTTCAGTAAGTCCCTTTAACATTTTATATAATAATGGTTTGGTGATGATGAACACCTTAGTTTTCTTCTTGTCTGGGAAGCTCTTTACCTGCCCTTTTGCTTCTAAATGATATCTTTCCTGGGTAGAGCAATCTTGGGTGTAGGTCCCTGCTTTTCATGACTTTGAATACTTCTTGCCAATCCCTTCAAGCCTGCAAAGTTGCTTTTGAGAAATCAGCTGACACTCTTATGGGAACTCCCTTGTGGGTAACTAACTTCTTTCCTCTTGCTGCTTTTAAGATGCTCTCCTTATCTTTAACCTTTAGCATTTTAATTATGATGTGTCTTGGAGTGGGGCCTCTTTGCCTCCATCTCGTTTGGGACTCTGTGCTTCCTGGACTTGCATGTCTATTTCCTTCACCAAATTAGAAAAGTTTTCTTTCATTATTTTTTCAAATAGATTCCCAATTCTTGCTCTTTATCTACTACTTCTGGCACCCCTATGATGCAAATGTTGGGCCTGTTGAAGCTGTCCCAGCGGCTGCTTATACTATCCTCGTTGTTTTGGATTCTTTTTCTTCTTGTTTTGACTGGTTATTTTTGCTTCCTTATGTTCCAGATCATGGATTGGATTCTTGGCTTCATCCACGCTACTGTTGTTTCCTTGTAAATTGTTCATTTCAATTAGTGTATCCTTCATTTCTGACTGGATCGTTTTCATGCTGTTGAGGTCCTCACTGAATTCCTTGAGCATCCTTATAACCACTGTTTTGAACTCTGTATCTAATAGATTGCTCATCTCCATTTCATTTAGCTCTTTTTCTGGAGTTTTGATCTGTTCTTTCATCTGGGACAAGTTTGTCTCCTCGTTTTGGCAGCCTCCCTATGTTTGTTCCTATGTATTAGGTAGAGCTGTTTTGACTCCATATTTTGCTAATGTGACCTAAAGTAGGTGTCCTATAGGGCCCAGTGGCACAGCCTCCCCTATCACCCAAGATGGGTACAACTAAACCCTCCTCTTATAGTTGAGCCTTGGTTGTTGTTGGCAGATCAACAAGAGGGATTTACGCAAGCCAGTCAGCTGCAAGGATTGGCTGTGGCCACTGACCACCAACCTCCACCCTCCATGAAGGATCAGCTGTGCAGGGGCAGGGTGGTGGTGCTCCAACATGGTCTGCAGCTGTCCACTGAGTGCATTGGCCCTGAGGTTCCCAGGTGGTGCAGGCCAAGGTCAGCTCCCACCTGTGTTTTGCCTGGGGCCACCCTGCCTGAGCCATAAAGCAATCTGAGATGGCTGCTAATTGTGCTGGGCTTGGAGATTCCTAGGTGAAGCCAAGCTGTGAATCTAGGCTGGTTGCTACTAGTGCTGGGCCTCGGACTCAATGAGGCCAGCTGTTGCTTGTTTGATAGGATTTAGAGAGTTGTGAAACATGAGCCAAGACCTGTTAGCTAGTCAGATGCAAAAGCAGCTTGGATGGGCCCATAAGCTGGGTGAAGCAGAGCCTCTGGGGATCTCCAAGGTGGGTCAAACAGCGTTAGCCAGGTTGATGGAGTCTCAGATATAGTACCAGCTTGCTGGCTCTGTGATGCGAGGGTTTCGAAAAGGGACAATGGCCTCTGCTCACTTTGATGTCAGAGACTTCAGTTTCTCCCTATATGCCACTGGTGCCTTTTAAGCTGCTACCTGAGTGCTAGCGCTCAGAGGGAGCAAGTATGAGTAGGTGAGTCTGTGTATGGGTTAAGGAAACTACTTGGGGCGCCAGAAGTTTCTTCCACTGACTCAGTCAGCATTGGTTTTTGAAGCCAGAAGCTGTGGAGACTTATCTTCCTGGCACTGGAATCATGGGCTGGGGGACGTGATGTGGAGCAGGGACTCCTCAGTCCTGAGATATCCCTCCCGAATTTTTATCCACCATACGTGGGTGAGGGACCAGTCTGTTCTGTGTCTGTGCCCCTCCTACCAGTCTGGATGGATGTGGTTTCTTTAATTCTGTAGTTGTCACACTTCCACTCAGCTCGATTTCTGACAGTTTTGAGCGATGGTTTTTCTACATTTTAGTTGTAATTTTGATACGGTTGTGCGAAGAGCAAACCATGTCTGCCTGCGCTGCCATCTTGACCAGAAGTCCTCAAAGCTGAAGTTCTTGAATCTAAATTCCAGCTCTCACCTGCTAGCTGTGTGACCTCAGGAATGTTACTTAACCTCTCTAAGCCTCAGTTCCTTATCTGTAAAATGGGAACCACTATTAGTTCCAAGCTGATAGATTTGTTATAAGGATTAAATAACTAATTTAATAATTTATTTGAACATATATCTCATAGTAAGAGCTATATGAATGTTTGCCAAATAAAATCAGTCCTCAATCATTTAAATGTTCATCTGATATAACAATGAGTTTGCCGCCACGATCGATAAGGTCTCCAGGTGTGTCTATTATGTCAACAGCAAGTGGAACTTAAAAAAATGTTTTCTATTTTTTAGAAGCCCTGCTTTGACTTTGTCTTTTCTGCCCTATGATTTCTAAGCATGCCTCTATAGTGCTAGTTAAAAGATAGTTATTTGGGAATCGGTATGCTTCTTGCTCAGGATCTGTAAGTGTTCATTTCCACTAAGCCTGCCAGGCCACTAAGGGAATGAGAGGGGAAAAGAGGACATTTATCACTTCCTTCATTAGATATATGACTGTAAGCATTATAGCTGATGACAGGGTGGTTTGGAGTCTGAATAAAATTACATAATTTAAGAAGAGCTCCCACATAGAGGGGCTGCTGTGATACCTAAAGAGTAATATACTGTAGTAGAGCCTTCCAATAATTTATCAATGAAAAATCAGTGAATGGCCTCATTCCTAATATCAATCTCTGTAACATGAATAAGAAAAGTAAGCTTGAAAGGTTAACCCAAGTAGGTAAGTGTCACTGAGACTAGTGACACTGGAAAGGTGTGTTCTGTTCTAATAATACCGTTGTGGTCCGTGCACAGTGATTTGCTAATCATCACAGATTACAGAACAGATATAAACACGATATACAGCTGTAATGGGAAATGCCACCTCTTCCAGCGTTGGGGAGAGTTTTCATTCCGGGAAAAGTAGAGCACCTGATAAATTGATACCATATTGACAATTTCATTTCTCAGAAATTAGAGGAAATGACAAAGAGAACTGCTATTCAGAACTACGTACGTAATGATTACAAGAAGGAAACTGTAGGTGATATAGAAGTGATAAGAGCTTTCTTTTTAATCCTTACCTGAGGACATGCATTTTCATTTTTTTAAGAGTGAGAGGGAGACCTCCTATATACACCCCTAACAGAGATTGAACCTGCAACCTAGGTATGTGCCCTGAAATTGTTATGGGGTCGACCCCACAACCTTTTGGTGCATAGGATGATGTTCCAACCAACTGAGCCACCCGGCCAAGGCGGGAGCCACAAGAGCTTTAAAAGAAATGATGATGTTTGCTAACTTGGACTTTATAATAGCAAAAAGAGGGTACCTTTTTGCATGGGAAGAACCTAGACCCCAGGAGAGTAAATTTTGAAGTGTTCAGAGATAGGATGGGGAACCTAAGAGATGTGAAAGGTTAGGCTTTAAAAATAAAATTATAGCCCTGGCTCAGTGGGTTGAGAGCCAGCATGTGAACTGAAAACCTGCCAGTTCAATTCCCTTCCCGGGCACATGCCGGGGTCACAGGCCAGGTCCCCGTTGGGGATGCGTCAGAGGCAACCTATTGATGTTTCTCTCACATAGCGATGTTTCTTCCTCCCTTTCTCCCTCCCTTCCCTTCTCTCTAGAAATGAATAAAATATTTAAAAAGCAATGATAAAAATATTTTAAAAATAAAGTGATATTATTTACTCCAATGAGGAACACTAAAGGGAAGCAACTAAAGAAAAAAACAGGTGGAGGTAGATTTATCAAAGGATGAATGCGAAGAGTGGCACAAACACACTATAGTATCAGGAAGTTAACGCCCAGAATGAGGTAAATATTTCTTTTTCCTACCCACATAATCTCCGCCCTCATCCCCCCCCCCACCTCCAGCAGGTCAGAATTGCTTAAGTTCACATTGGAGTGAAGAAATCAAAGAATTAGAAATTCAGCCTAGGAAAAGAACTTGGGAGTCCAAAATGGGGAATGGGCAGTATATGTTAGGGTCCTGGCAGTGTCCAAAACAGGTTATTTTATAGCCAACAGAGTGGTCTGGGTGGGCCTTAAAATCAGGACATGTAGCCCTGGCTGGTGTAGCTCAATGGATTGAGCAGCGGCCTGTGGACTGAAAAGTTGCATGTTCGATTCCTCTAGGGCACATGCCTAGGTTGCCGGCCAGGTTCCCAGTTGGGGGCACATGAGAGGCAATCACACATTGATGTGTCTCTCCCTCTCATTCTCTCTCCTTTCCCAAATAAATAAACAAACGAATAAATAAAATCTTTAAAAAGAATGAGAACATGTTAACTTGGGCTGAGGGTGCTAGAGGATCTATAGGAATCTGGGAGACAGAGCTGGCCCCATCTGTAGATCTCGGTGGGATGCCTGCATTTCTCTTGACTTCTCCTTCAGGTAATTGTTATTGTTGAGCTTCTTGGCACTTTTCCTGAATATGCTTGAATTTTTGTTTTTTGAGACGTTGCTCTGAGGTTCTTGACCCACATCTGTAGTACTGTTTAAATTGGATATGTGGCATTTTTTTAAGGCCACTTCTTCCAAAGAATGGAGTTTGGACCTGTGTTCTTATTGAATAATGTCTCTAAACCTTCTGTCTGTCTCTTGGTGAACACTGTTCATTTCTTCCATGGATGCCTCTGGTGCCTGACTTCAGTGAGACCCTCTAAGTCAGGCATCTGTTAATATGCTGTTCACATATGCAGATCCAGTGAATAGTTATTATTATGAAAAACAAAATGATCTTTTAAACTGTTTGGAGCAGTTAGTGTAATATTAGGAAATGATATAACTAAAAATAAATGTTCAAAATTATGTCCAAGTTGGAAATGTAAGACAAAAGATAGAATGAGAAAAGAAATGCAAGACAAGGGAGGGGAACTGAAGAAAAAAATTACTTTGAATGAGTTTTTCTTAGGCCTGGATGAGTTTCACCCTTAAGATACCCATGAAACGTACACATGTGATCATGCAACCATCACTGGTTATCTCTAAAGAAGGGAGAATGAAAGTCTGGAGATAAACAAATATGATTGTGATTTTCAGAAGGGAAGGAAATATCGATCTTGAATACGGGAACAGCAGCTCAGGAAAGGAACAAGACCAAGAGAGGCCAGAAGGTGGTAACATGACCAAGGTCATAGTTAGACACTGGAGTGGCTGGTTGGACACTGCCTCTGAGGCCTGCTCCTGGACACTTGGGTGAGTGCGCATGCACGCGTGCGCACACACACACAGTCACAGCAGGGTAGGATACTGGCCTCCACTGTTGTTGCTGTGAGATGTCTCTAACTACATCTGTGTCTTTGCTCCCTCCAGGGTCACAGCCCCAAGAAGGAGAGCCCCAAGGGCTGAGCATGGATCCTGTATGCATGCCTTAGTTCCAGGGTGGGGACCAGGGTGAGACTAAGGCGCCTGCCTTAGATACAAAATTTAAAGAAGCACCAACACTCACTTTTAAGATACATAGTATTAATCCAATATTTAAAAAAATCAAAATCAATGCAAAAAAATCATGATGAACAAACTCTCAAAATTTAAAGACAGACATGCTCAAGAATTAGTGCCATGCCAAGTCATGTTGGTGCCTGAGGCAAAAGGGAAAACCAGTAACACTGATCCCGTCCTTCTTCAAAACATCTTTTAATGTTTTGTTCATCGCGTATTTTTACATTAATTGTAATTTTTAAATATATTGCATTAAAATATTTATCTTAATTACTGAGATTTTTGGCATCCCCTTAAATGGTGCAGCTGAGATGAGCGCCTTGCTCTCCTCACCCCAGACCCAGACCCGCCCCTAGTTGCCAGCAAACAACAGGAGGGACTGTCCGCAGGCACCTTGGATTTCTGCTACGGGAGGCGTGGCTCTACAAGGGCAGTGAGTGTGGGTGGCCCTTCTGCCTGGAACACAAATCTGTTCTGCTCCCTCCTCTCGATCTGTAGGTCTCAGTTTAGATATCACTTCTTCACTACTGGTTTAGATATTCCTCTTTGTGCTCCCTCGGTATCCTGTTCTTAGCTTAGTACTGATCACACTGTTTGCAATTTATTTGTTTACATCCTCCTTCCAGACTACAATGTTAGATGACACAGATTCTAGCATAAACCTAACAGAGTACCTGGCACATATTAGGCCCTCAATAAGTATTTGCTGACTGGGTGGCATGGAAGCCATGACTTGGGATATAGCTGAAATTAAAAGTGTTGATTTGGAAAAGGGCAGACTCAGGAAAATATAAATAGGTGTCCTTATCTGTCTGAATGGCTGCCATGAGGAAGAAGGCTGAGCTTGCTATTTCTCAATCTTTTGTCTGCTTTCAGCCCTCCTGGGTGGATTCATTATTTGTCCATCACAAGTGGCTCACAGTGGAATTTAACTATACGTTAAGTCTGGGATTTTTTTTGAGGGTGGTTATGGTAGTACATATGCTGGAGAGGCTCTCATACCTCCGAGAATATTTTATCAGAACAGTAGAGAAGCAGTGCATGTGTTATTTATTATCCCTTGACCTGAGAATCATTGGACCAGTTTTTCTCATCCCCTATAGCTTTGCAGGAGAGACCTAGAACCCACCATCAAATATTATCCCAGGACAGGTTTTGGCTCAATATAAGGAAGAGTTTCTAACCTTCAGAGCTGTCTGTAAACAGAATGGGTAAACATGTGAAATGAATGACGTGCCCTGACCACAAACCCTGCAGTTCCTTGTCAGGGTGTTGCTAAGTGACCTGGCAGAAAGTGGAGTGAAATTTGGGGTGTGGGGTGAACAGTGGACCTCGAAAAGATATGTCCATGTCCTAATGCCTGGATCGTATGAATGCAACCGTATTTGGGAAAAGGATATTTTCAGATGTAATCAAGTTAAGGATCTCCTAGATGAGACCATTCTTAAATCCAGGGATTTTATAGGACACAGAAGAGAAGCTAGGAGACACAGAGAAAAGGCGATGCTAAGGTGAGTAAGGGGGAGTTTAGACAAGCAGACTTGTAAGACCTTCTACATCTAAAAATCTTTCTTTCTAGTCATTTCTTGCCTAGTGGGGTAAAAAATTGGATCCATGTGGAAAGCTACCACTTCATAAAGTTTTCCTGTAATGTTTCTAGAAACTGTTTCCAGAAACAGACACCTCTACTCTCCAGGCAATAGAGAAGCATACAGAGGTAGGCATACAGAAATTCGCCCATAAATTAACTGGTGACATGTTAAATTTCACACGACCAGCCTATCTCTAACAAAAGCATGAAGCAGGGTCTAATGTGTAGGGTGCTATTAAAATAATTGATCTTAATTATGGAGTTTTTTGACATCCCCTTAAATGTTGCAGTTGAAATGGACTCCACCCAAATTTCATGGTCACTTAGGGAATGGTACCTAAGCCAAATTATACAGGTAAGAAAGTAAGGTATGCTCTAACGAGTGGTCACCAAACATTTTTGAAGTCTTCAGTGTCTAAACACTGTCACGTGTAGGCCACTAGTTTTTAAAAATGCTGGATGTCCCTTTGAAGAAAAAATGTCTCCACAGTCCCATCTCACTCTATCCTTAACTTGATACTAATTTACAAAATGAGCTTAAAAAACCTGAATACTTTATAAGCTTTCAAAGAAAATGGGAATACCCAAAAAGAATGATGTTCCAATTTCACACGCTGTTTTGGTTGTTAATTAAAAAGGGAGATATCATAACTAAAACAAAGGAATACATCTTGACTGCATGGCACCGAATAGTGTTTTTTTACATCACTAAATTATATTTATAAGACAGAATACTTTGAATAAAAAGAAATATTTTTCTTCTACCATTAAAATTTTCTTTGCTGACCACAAAACTGTTTTCTTAGATAGCCTGCGTGTGATGGAGGTGGGCTGCACACAGATCCAAACCCAGGTATCTTTGCTCCTGAGCTCTTAACCATACTGTCTTCCAAATTATTATTCTGTCGGTGTTAACAGGCTACCCTGAGCTTGCTCACTGGTTTCTAAATTTATTCAGATCAAAATATTTGATAAAAGTGTACCATGTGAGAACGTGCTGGACTACAAACAGGAAAACATGAGGGAGGTATGGAGCAGAGTGACAAGTGGGGAAGAGGAGACATGCACATAAACAACTATGACATAAGGTAAAGTGTGGCAAGTGCTACAAGGAAAGTAGAGACAAAATATTACAGGAATTCCAAGGAGGGAGAGACTACTTTTAGCTTGAAATAACAGTAGAGCGGTGGAATCGGGGAATAAATTTAGATGAGCTAATGTGATCTTTCTGAGTCGCCTAAATGGAGGAGACCAGCAATGGAGTGCTGCTGCTGCTGACATCATCTATTAACTGAGCATTTATGATGTGATCAACATTTAAATGCATGCATTTACTAATGCTCACCAAAATCCAATGGGTAGGCATTTATCCTCTTTTTAGAGGTGAAGTAATCAGAGAGATATAAGGTCACTCAATAATAAATGATGCCTCATGGGTAGAGCACCTAATGCCAAAATGTAAGCTACAAATAACTGGAGGGATGCTTCTCAAATGGCATTAAACTACAGATCTAGTGGGCAGAAAAAGAATTATATTTGGTTCTAGGATGGGAAGTAGAGAAGGCAAAGGCAGTGAAGAAACAGGGTTGGGATAGGAATTTACATCTTGGACCTAGAATAGTTGGTTGTCTGTCAATTCCAGGGTTCTTAACTGGGGGATGATTTTGCCCTCAGGACACCTGCCAATGGGTGGAGACAATTTTGGTTTACACAACTGGAGAAGTTGGGGAGGGGCGTGCCACCAGCATCTAAGTGGGTAGAGGCCACACAGATGCTAAGCATCTTGCAATGAAAAATATGAACCACAACAATAAATTACCTAGCCTAAAATGTCAGGAGTGCCAAGGTTAAGAACCCTGAGCTATTTTGTCTGGTCTACCTAGTTAAGGTAGAACCAGGAATATTCAGAGAGTGAGTCAGAAAAAAGATGATGAAAAGGGTAAAGGATGAGAATTCGGCAAAGAAAAAGAAACAACTCTGTAGCTCCAAGCTTGCTAATTAGAATGAGAAACATTAACAAGAAAAGAAAAAGAAAAGAATAGCTACTCTTCTTTTATAGTTTCTGACACATGGAAAGAAGTAAGAATAGAACATAGGAAAGGAGAGGCAAATGAAAGTCTTTCTCAAAATTAAAACTGGAAACGAGAATCAAGACTACTTGCCCCACAGCAGGCTCGATGTAAGGAACCTGAAGTCACACAGTTCTACTGAGTACCCAGTGACATGTAAGTGAATAGAAAGTCTTTTAACACTAAGTAAATCAAGCAAATTATAACAAGGTATTTTGGTGAGGTTTATGAAAACAAGTTTAAAGAAAAAAAAGACAAACATTGAGGTTTTAAGATAGACTGAGAATATCTGTGATATAATGTTGTAAAATATTTTAAAATCTGCTTTACGACTAATGCACAGTTTTGTTATATATATTTTTAAATAAATGAGTTTTTAAAAATGTAGTAATTTGTCTTTAAATTAAGTTTACCTAATCTGGCTTTCCGGATTGAGGTGGCCAAGGTTCATCTAATTTCCGGAGAAGAATGAATTTAGGAAGGAACAACATTGTGTAAATAAAAAAAGCAAAGAAAAATGATGGATTTGGCCACTTAAAAACTCAAAACTTCTGTATACTGAAGATCATAAACACTATTAATAGGCAAACTGGGGAAATATTTACAATAAGTATAATAAAGGATAATACACTTTATAAAGAATGCATAAAAGAAAATATTGTTAATATTGAGTTGTGAGATTGTGTGTATTTTTTCTTGGAAACTATTTGCCAGATTTTCTAAAATAAACATGCATTTTTAGAAGCTTTAAAAAGTATCAATAACATGAAGAATTGGGTTATGTCACTTCATCTAAACAAATTTAAACAATCACACACTGTTTTTCAGAGATTAGGAATCTAAAGCTACCAAAAAAGTTTAGGTTTCATCTCTGTTCAGTTCCTTTCAAGAAAGTGCTAAAGCCCTCAGAAATACCACAGCACCCTCTTTTGGAAGAAATGCCTTGTTTTTCCCATGAGCCTCCTGGGCTCACTGTATTTTTACAGTTGAAAGAGTCTTTAAAGATTATGAAGCCTGGCCCTGGGTGGTGTGGGTCAGTGGATTGGGTGCCAGCCTGTGAACCAAAATGTCACTGGTTCAATTCCCAGTCAGGGCACATGCCTGGGTTGTAGGCCAGGTCCCTGGTTGGGGATGTGTGAGAGGTAGCCAGCTGATGTTTCTCTCCCTCTCTTTCCCTCTCTCTGAAAATAAAGAATAAAAAAAAAGATTATAAAGCCTGGTCTCCTCATTTCATAAATAAAGAAATTGGGGTTCAAAAAGAAGAGACCACCCAAGGTCATAAAGAGAGGTAGCAGCAGAGCTGGGAATGGACCCCCACATAAGACACAACTAGAGCTTATTTGTTTTCTGGTCTTCTCATTCTTTATTCAATAAATATTTTAAGAATTAAAAAAATACCATTCTTCCAATCTTTGGTAAGTATGAAGGCTGACAGTCAAAAAGGTACCGTATTTTGCTGTATATAATGCACATTTTTTTGCCCAAATTTTTTGAGGGAAAAATAAAGAAATGCATTATACGTGGGTAGTACTAATTCTGTACCTATAAATGTTTTTAACTCTTTTATTTATAATTATGCATTGGAATGCAACTCTACAAAGCAATAATGATACCTGTATGCGAAATAATACCCTGGAATACAATAATTGGTTTTGTTTCTAAATATAAATAAAAAATTGAATCAAGAAATTAAAGCAAAAGATTTTTTTTACCTGAAAGTTAGAGCAAAAAAACGTGGATGCACACTATACATGGCAAAATATGGTACTTCAGGCACCCAGAAATTTAAAAGTATTATTTTAGAAAGACATGCCCATTCTTGACTGTTGCTTGGTTCCAGTCAGTACAAGAATTTATAAAACCTCACAACCTCTGCATTTGTCTATTAATAATACATCCTTCTAAAAAGAAGCAACAGGTGATAAGAGAGTATAATCATTCTGTTTAACTAGATAACAAAATCTTCAGATGAGAATAGACTCAATATTAATTTGGGACTTCTGAGCAAATGTTACCATAATTGTGCTGGCATATTATTCTGGAGTAAAGTCCTACAATTACATTATTTTGGTGGGTTTATAAATTGCTATTTATAAAAGGAAAGTAATAGTATATAACTCTTTTCCAAAAATATAAAATGATATAGGGACTGCCATTTAAGCTTTTATCATTCTCCTATTACTAGATGTTAGTATTCTTTGAAAAAATACCCTGTGTTTTCCTCTTATTTGATGGATGACTGACCAAAAAAAAAAAAAGGACATTATGACAAATGATGCATAAAGAATTAATGTATGGCTTTTATCATCATTGGCATTAATAGCTTACACAGTATGCTGAGCAGATGGACTAAGGACACAATACTCATTCTTGGCTGATACTCACTTACTGATAAATCTATAACTATAATAATAATTGATTCTTTTGACAAATATCGACTGAGCAGCCAGTGTCTGCCAGCCATGGTTTTAGGAGCTGGAAAGATAGAAGTGAATAAAAGAGGCAAGGTCTCTGCTGTCATGGAACTTACATTCCTGGGAGGCGGGTCACTGCTGGTAAACAAAAACAAATAAATAAACAAGCTGACTGCAAAGTGTGAAGACACTAAAAACAGTACCAGGGACAACCTTAAAAATAATCTTTACAGTGTTATACACCCACTGAAAAATGTTCATCAGTTCCACTGTGGCACCTTAGCCAATCCTAAATATACCACTGTCTATTATGATGCAATGTGACGTGGGCATGAAGCCTACAGTGACTGACTTTACTGAAGAAAATTGGAGGAGGTGAACTATTTTGCCTTTTTTTTTTTTCCAAAAGCTCAGCAGGCATGTCTTTGTATTACAGATATCTAAATTAATTTTTTCCAGTGCTAAATTGGACAACATCTCAGACATTTCTAGCTAATCACGTGTCAACCTTCAAGATAATTGATATTTATCAACATGAGACTCTTCCTGCAAAATTCTGCCACTATTACAATACTAGCTATTCTTGCCACTCCTGCTGACGTTCCAGTCTAAGTCTTCTCCCTGGGATGGTCAAGGCTCATAACTACAAGCACAAAGTTAAAAACAAAAACCACCCAGATATATCTGCAATCAGATGTAATTTATTTGATTTTTAAGTACATTTTATTGATTACGCGATTACAATTGACCCATTTTTCTCCCCTTTATGCCCCTTGACCCTGCACCACCCATCCCTCCAAAGTTCCCCCACCTTGTCCATGGGTTGTATATATAAGTTCTGTGTCTTCCCCATTTCCCATACTATTCTTAACCTCCTCCTGTCTATCTTGAGCCTACGAATTACGCTTCTTATTCCCTGTCCCCTGTCTCCCCATTCTCTTAGTTTGTATTTGTTTTTGTTTTTAGGTTCAGTTGTTGATAATTGTGAGTTTGTTATCATTTTATGTGCATAGATTTCATATTTTTCTTAGATAAGTCCCTTTAACATTTCATATAATAAGGGCTTGTTGATGATGAACTCCTTTAACTTTACCTTATCTGGGAAGCACTTAATTAGCCCATCCATTCTAAATGATAGCTTTGTTAGATAGGGCAATATAGGTTGTAGGTCCTTGCTTTTCTTGACTTTGAATACTTCTTTCCAGCCCCTTCTTGCCTGCAAGGTCTTTTTTGAGAAATCAGATGACAGTCATATAGGAACTCCTCTGTAGGTAATAGTCTCCTTTTCTCTTGCTGCTTTTAAGATGCTCTCCTCTTTGTAATCTTGGATGATTTAATTATGATGTGTCTTGGTGGGTTTCTCCTTGAATCCAACTTCTTTGGGACTCTACGAGCTTCCTGGACTTGCATGTCTATTTCCTTCACCAGATTGGGGAAGTTTTCCTTCATCATTTTTTCAAATGAGTTTTCAATTTCTTGTTCTTCCTCTTCTCCTTATCGCATCCCTGATTCGGATGTTGGAATGTTTAAAGTTGCCTAAGAGGTTCCGAAGCCTCTCATTTTTTTTGAATTCTTGTCTCTTCATTCTGTTCTGATTGAATGTTTATTTCTTCCTTCTGCTCCAAATTGTTGCTTTGAATACCAGTTTCCTTTCATTTACTGTTGGTTCCCTGTATGTTTTTATTTCACTTTGCATAGCCTTCACTTTTTCCCCCAATTTTGCGACCGTACTCAGCCATTTCTGTGAGCATCCTGACTGCCAGTGTTTTGAACTCTGCATCTGATAGGTTGGCTATCTCCTCATTGTGTAATTCTATTTTTGTAGCTTTGATCTGTTCTTTCATTTGGGTCATATTCATTTGTCTCTGCATGCCTGTTACATATTAAGTGGCGGAGTCTTAGGTATTTGCCAGGGTGGGGCAACCCACTTAGCTGTGTTGTGGCACTGTACGTGGGGGACAGTCCAAGAGGGAACAATGCCAGTTGCTTGGCTCTCTCCCCACTTTCTGTCAGTTTCCTTGCTTCCCATAGTGGATTTTTCTCTTTAAGGTACAGATTTCCAGGTGGGTGGGCTTGTGTGTGTTGTAGGATACTGTGGGCCCCTCCAACGGATTCCCCTGTGAGACTGGGAGTTTATTCTGCCACTGCAATCCCCACAGGATTTACAGCCAGAGGTTTCAAGGTTTTAATTTCCTGTGCTGGAACCCTGGGTTGCGCAATCTGTCTCACTCCCCAGTTGTTCCTACTGGCTTAACTGCATGTGAATGTGGGGTATAGTGGTCTGCCAGCTGCTGCCTTGCCATGCATCCTTGCTGCCTTGGCTTCCTGTCTCTGCCCCTCCTACCCATCTGGATGAATGTTTCTTCTGTAACTCCTTGGTTGTTGGACTTCCATACAGTTCAATTATCTGGCAGCTCTGGTTTTTTTTTAAAAAATTGGTCATTGTCCTTTTGGTTGTTCAAGGAAGCTAAGCGTATCTATCTAGGCCTCCATCTTGGCCAGTATTATCTTACATGATTAAAAAAATATTTTATTTATTTATTTATTTTTAGAGAGAGGGGAAAGGAGGGAGAAAGAGAGGGAAACATCAATCAGTTGCCTCTCGCACACCCCCAACTGGAGACCTGACCCACAACCCAGGCATGTGGCCTGACTGGGAATTGAACCGGCAACCCTTTGAGTGCAGGCTGACACTCAATCCATTGAGCCATACCAGCCAGGGCATATTTTATATGATTTTTAACTTTTCCTCATCCATTTTCTGGAGGAAATACAATTGAAAACAGAGAATGAGACGGAAACATCTTCACGATCCAAAATTAAATCCACATTTTGTTAGTGGAGAAAGAATATACATATCTTTTGACAAATAATTAATGGAGACTCAATTTACACTTTGTAAATAGAAACACTGTTCTAGGCATTCAGCCAAAGGTCTTTCTTTTAGTCAATAAATAAAAGCTTCGATTCATAATACCTAATCTGTTTTCCCATTTGTGTCTCCGTGTGTGTGTGTGTGTGTGCATGTAGGCAGTTCTGAGTTTTAATCAATACCACAGCCAGGATACAGAACAAATTTTTAATTCAGTGTTGGTTAATATTTTAACAGTAGAATGTATTTATTTTTATAATTAAATGTAAAGATCTTATCTATTTTAGAGAGAGTGTTCTAGCAACAATGGGAAAGGATAAATTGGTGGAGTATGAAACCTGATAAAGGATGGCAGAGATAGAGTAAAATTGCTCAATATTGCTATAGGGAATGTAATTCAATTCAGAGTCCTAGAGATGCCAGGAAGTCAAGAGAAATAATGAAAGGGGGAAGAAAACCCTAAGAAGTTTCTGACAAGGGAATCAAAAATAAAGAAAGGGTATAATTAGGGTTTGCTGTGAATACCACTACTTCTTTTGCGTTCGTTAGGAAGTTGGACTAAGTCAGTATACTCAGACTTCGAGAATTTATGAGGAGGAATATACTCCTCAAGTTTGAAGGTCTAAAACTGCACTGCCCAATATGGGAGCCACTAGCTACGTGTTACTATTGAGCATTGAAACAGTCAAACCTCCGTCCTTGAATGTCTCCCATCTCGAACAATTCAGTTCTCAACCAAGTTGTTCATGGAAAAAAATGTCTCAGCTGTCAAACAAAACTTTGGGTCTCGACCCACTGACTCTTTCATGTCGACACCTGTATGATCAGTCACGTGTCTCTCCGGTGAAAAACAAAGGAGGGAATGAGTACGTTTGAGTCAGTTTATCACTAAACTTCATGCTGTTAACATCTCAGGAAATTGTGCTGTGCATATTTTTGCTTTTGTTGCTGCTTATTATTAAATATGTACAGTAAGTCACCATGGCTCCTAAGCAGGGTAGTGATAGCAGCAAGTGAAAGTGCCATTGTGAGAACAACGACAGAGTTTTTAAAAAATTGCAAAGTATGATAGAGGTGTTCACGTGCCTGACCTGGCTATCTGGCTCTTGAGCATGGCATGGCAAAGTCAACGATCGGCACAATTTTAGAACATCAAGAAGCCATCAAGAGTACTGATGTTGCTAAGGGTGTGAAAGTGCCCACAAAACAAGGATCACAGGCAACAGAAGAGGTAGAAAAATTGTTGATTTGGATAAACGAAAATGTCACTTTGCCGGTGAGAGCATTTCAGAGGCAATGATACGTGAAGAAGCAAAGATGCTGCACACTGACCTCCTGAAAGATACCCCTGGGACGAGTGCTGAAAGTGATTCATTTAAGGCTCGGAGGGGTGGTTGGATAAATTTCAGAAAAGTGGCGGCATTCATAGTGTAGTGAGGCATGGGGAGGCTGCCAGTTCTAACAAAGTAGCTGCTGATAATTTTGTGACAGAATTTCAAGAATACATAGAGGCCAAGGAATGTGTTCACCAAAAAGTGTTCAGTTGCAATGAGACAGGCCTTTTCCAGAAGAAAATACCAAAGAGAAGCTACATCACATGGGAGAAGTCACTGCCAGGACGCAAGCCGGTGACGGACAGACTGCCGTTACCGTAGTGTGGAGATGCCAGTGGGGACTTGAAACTGAAGCCTCTGCTTGTCTACCGCTCTGGAAACCTTTGAGTGTAAAAACAAAATGTCATGAAAAACAAGTTGAGTGTGATGTGCAGGCCTAGTAGCAAAGCTTGGGTGACCAGGCAATATTTTATTGAGCAGATTCATGCAGTGTTTGCCCCAAGTACGAGGATATACCTCCAGGAAAAGCAATTGCCACCCAGGGCACTTCTTAAAATGGATAGCGCTCCTGCCCAACCTCCAGGCTTGGAGACGGACTTGGTGGAGATGTAAAGCTCCTTCACTGTTAGGTTCTTGCTGCCCAGCTCCTCTCAGCCAGCCCATGGACCAGCAGGTCATTTCTAATTTTAAGAAACTCTACACAAGGCACTGTTTCAGAGGTGTTTTGAGGTGACCCCTGAAACTAAATGAACCCTCAGGGAGTTCTGGAAGGAACGTGACAACAGCCTCACTTGCTTGAGGCTCATAGACAAAGCACAGGGAGAAGTGTCTTCCAGGACCATGCAATCAGCCTGGAAGAAACTGTGCCCTCAGTCTGTTGCTGAGAGATTTTAAGGGCTTTGAGGATGAGCCTGTGTCTGTTGTGGAAAATACTGTGTCTCTGGGCAAGTCCATGGGCTTGGAGGTGGATGATAATTACGTGGAGGAGTTGGTGGAGGACCACCACACTGAGCTGACCACCGAGGAACTCCAGCACTGTCAGAGACAGCAATAATAGACAGCAGCTGGAAAGCTGTCTTCAGAGGAGAAGGAGGGACAGGAAGATAATCTTACTTCACTAATCAAGGAAATGCTTGGGAAGGGGGAGAAATGCAGTTTTACTGAGAAATATCACCCGACAAAAAAGTAGCAAACCGTGTGATAAACATGTTTAATGACAATGCAGTGTTTCACTTGGGCAAGGGCTAAAATGCAGGCAAAAACAATCATTGGATAGGTTTTTAGTAAGACAGGGGCCCAGTGAGCCTGATGCAACTTCTAGTGGAGCAAAGAGACAAAAGAGCGAGAGAACCCCCGAAGAACAGTGACCTGACGTTCTTACAAAAGGGGGCTCCCCTTCCAAACAACATCCCTCCATCCCTCCTCTCCATATTCAAAAATCAATAGCTCTCAACATTAAAGGTTAGTTCTAGTGTGTTTGTAACTTTTTTGTGTACATTTCCTTTTTGTTAAATTTTCACTCACATACCATGTAATTTCTGTTTTTAAAGCTTGTTTATAGATCAAATAGTATATTAGATATGTACTATATTTAAAAATGGTTAAACCAGGAAAACATTTGGGGGTCTGGAACAGATTAACTCAATCTACATTATTTCTAATGGAAAAATAATGATTCGGTTTTCCACCAAATTGCTTCTTGAACAGACTTCCAGAACGCAGCAAGTTCGAAAACTGAGGTTCCACTATATAAAGAATTAGAACTGCGATGTACTGGATTTCTATTAAAGTTTATATAGGATGTATATATAGAATGTAAAATATTTCATAAATGGTTTTAAAAATATTAATTGCATGTTGAAATGATAACATTTTGGATATGTTTTAAAAGGATAAAATATAAAGTTATTTCACCCGTTTCTTTTAACTTTTTTAATGTGGTTACTAGAAGATTCATCATATTATACATCTATTGGACACTGCTGCTCTAGAACATCACTGGTCTACTTCGTGAGGACCACTTCGTCCAGGCTGACGGCACCGCACTTCGAAGGCTGGTGATACTGGTCACCGTCATGAGTCAGTCAGAAGTGGCAGCACTGCATGCACACTTGAGTTCAGTCAGTTTGACAGAAATACAGGGTCCAGCAGAAGGAACACCTGCTTGAGTGTGGTTGGTAGGGTAATAATATGCGTGTAATAATATATAGTTGTAATTTGAACATGTCATATGGTGTGCTTGTGTGATACTGTTATGTTACAGAATTACCTGCTTATGATTTCGTAATAAAAAAGATGTTATTTGTGCCAGACCCCTCTATAAACATTGATCAAAACAGTATGTATAGACACCTGCAATCTACTTTGCAGTGCATAAAAATGAACTAATGAATGAAGAAATAAAATAGAAAAATAGATATCTGATAAAGCAACTACTGTAGTAAAATGCTGATGGAAGAATAAGGAAATGGGTGTACAAAGGGTCACTGTAAAATTTTTTAAACTTTGCTGTATTTTTGAAACTTTTCATAACAAAATGTTGGCAACAGTGAGGGAACGGTGAATGTTGGAGCAGCACGGAACAGTAATGTAGGAATGTGAAGTGGGCAGGGCAGGGAGCCTGTTCCAGACACCTCACTGTTAGAATGTTTAGTTTGTGGTGTCTGTGTCGGTGGAGAACAGGACAATGAACTATTACTGTATTCATTGTAATACTAAAGAAGATACCTTTTTCTGACTACTATAGTTGTTAGTTTTTACTGATCTTTGCCTTCAGGAAGTAAGGCTTTTAATAAAGCAGAACAATACTTTTATTTTATATTCCAGAACTTTCTTTGGAGAGTAGAGTTAAGGGGCCCAGGCAAAGACACTTCAGCATTTACCTCATGTACTGATACCAATGTGCGCACATGCTGAAGAGGCTCTGAGGTCCTTAGATAAATGGCCTGACGTTTATCCTGGCACTAACATTTGCTTTGCACATTAGGCTCTGACCCTTAAAGAAAAAATAAATGAAATGCAACCATCTTGAGTAGAGAAATTAAAAAAGAGAGGCCTTCATGTGATGTTAATAACCCTAATAACATGAGATTTTAGGAGTTAAAAATCAACATACCAAATGCAGTAAGTTCATGTGTTAGAATTCCCACATGGCTAAATGTCAAACATGGCAAAGGTATAATGTCTACAGAGGAGAACACTTCTAGTCAGCCTTCTCAGTGAGCACTAGAACTCTGTTAAATAATTCATATATATTATGCAACTTAAAGTGGAATTGGAATGAACCTTGAGAAACAAGCCAGTTTAATTCCACGGTCTCAGAAACATAAAAACGTAAAACTCTCACTGTAAAAAGGAGAATGAGGCCCAGAGAAGCTCAGGGTCTTACTTAATTTCATCCAGTCAGTAAACAGTGGTGGGGGCGGGTGACTTGCACGGTCCTGTCACCTGATATAGGATGGTGTTGCCAGTCTGCAGACTTATGATGAAAAATAAGAGATTGGTTTCAGGTTGGGGGTGAGTACTTAGGAATGAACCTTGAGTTATAAATGTAAACCCGATGCTGGTTGGTGAAACAGGAAGCTGTATAAAACAGCTAGGGCCTGCACGTGTAGACTAGGCCAGTACTTAAATCAGAGCTCCTAAGCAGTAGATAGTGAGCAAATGATAGACTCTGAGGTTTCATGTTAGTGCCAGGATCTTGCCCCAACCTCTAAAGCCTGCCCCCTTCTCACTGGGGAGAGAAGGAAGAATAACACCAATGTCTTCCACCCCACTGAGGGAATTCATGAACAACATTCCTTCACTCCTCTCCCATCTGATGACCTCGGGCTTCGGGGATAGAAAAAACATTTCTTTTTCTAAGAAAGACTGAAGACGTAAGAGGTACGCTGTCCATCATAAGGACTTGGATCACAGCTATGGGTGGTAACTTCCAGCACAAAAACACAGACTTTATAGAGAGTCACCAAATATTCCACAAGTCTAAAAATACACTTCGAGTCAAACGTCATTCAACATTTTTTGTGTACCTACCACATACCAGACACTGCTGGACACTGAGATCTCTAAGATGAAGAACAGTCCTTGCTGTCACGTGCAATCACGTGGCCGGTGGTGCTGTGACAGAGATGAGAGCAGGCTGCTGCTCAGACAGCGCACAGACAGCAAGGGCCCAGACAGAGGAGGGCCTGAGGGGGAGGGGCGCAAATGCGACAGAGGTTGGGGAAGACTTAATTCCTGGAGAGGATTCCCAAGCTGAACCTCCAAGGGCAAGAATAGTCTTCAGGCATTCTGGCACACCTTACTGTCCTAACACAACTTTGACCACACGCAGCTTCTAATCCAATCAAAAGACATTTTTAATTCAAACCACACCTTCAGTTCAACAACAACTGCCTTTTGCCAATGAAACAGACATTTACAACAGCCAACAAATGTACTTTCATATTATTTAAATAACTTTGGGCCTTGAAATCAACTACCGAGGTTTTAAAATACTTCAGTTTATCCTACATTTTTACAAAAACACATTTTGTTTCAGTAAAAATGAGTGTAGCTGATGCACTGAACTAATGTTATTAGTGAGTTCTAATGCAGAGCTGAGGAATGAGTAAAATGAAGAGAGACCAGGTCTTCGTGTGTGCTGGTAAACATATTTAGCACTCTGACCTTAGAAGGCTGAGAAAGCAGAACAAAGACTAAGGTAGTCAGTGTTCATTCTGTTTTGGGGTGAAAAATGCAGTATATGAAAATAATCTCCCAATTCCAGTGAGAGTTTACCTGGAACTAATGAGCAAAATAAACACTCACCTGAGAAACAAGTCCAAGAATTCACCTCAGAAAAAACTGACTTTTAAGTTTTATTAAATTGATTAAAGTTTACCCCAAACACAAACTTGAGAAGTCTTCTCTTTGCTAAAGTAATATGTTAATCTTCAAATTCAAATAGGATCTGCAGGGCATCTTTGTTTGTTTTCTTAACATGTAATGCACACCAATTTCTGGAATCGGAAGGTCTGCAACTGAAGTGTAAGGGAAAGGGAACTTTACTTTCCAGTCTGGGGAGTGATGGGGCTCTAGGACACTCTCTCTTGGCCAGACTGCTGGGAACAGTCTCTTCAAGTGTCCAGGAGCCTGCAATGCACATCAATACCCTGACAGTACGGATTAAATAAATCAAATTAAGAACAATATTCTTTGTAAGTTTTAATTAAAAATCTACTATTAAAATATCTACTGCCTAGTTCTAAAAAAAGAAAAGAAGCTGCATATACCAAGGCACAGAACTTTGGTGATAAATTTGAACCGTTTGGTTGATTGTGAATATTTCCTATTTCACGATCAGGTCAATACCTATTTAAAACCAATGAGCAAATACCATTGATGGCTTTCCTTTCACTCCTGAAGCTGCTTTTCTCTGTTAATAGAGCAGAGGTATGTAAAGTTGGCAAGGCTGACTTCTCTACCCCTCAGTTTCTACATCTGTAAAATGAAAATTATACCTTATATCTGTTGTGAGGATTAAATGAGATAATACATGTAATATGCTCAGAACAGTTCCTGGCAAATGTGAAATTCTTAATAAATGTTAGCTAAACTAAGAAGAACAAAAGATGTGGGCCATTTAAATAAATTAACTGGAAATACCATAAACATTTAATATCTCTGAGCAACTGGACAGAAAGACCAGACTGAACTATAGAAAAATCTAAGAAACTTGCAGTTCCTGTACAGTTACTGGTACAGTTAGCATGCTGATCATATTCTGCCCTCTATCACAGATGTTTATCTTTTTTCTTATTTCCCGTAAGAGATTACACAATTCCTAAGGGTACGGACTACGCTTCTTTCACCTTTGTACTTCTGATACACTAGGCACAGGGCCTTAAAACAAGAGGCCCTCAAAAAGTCTTTGAGGAATAAAATACTTGGAACATTTTGATCAATGCAGCTGGGGTAACGGGAAACAGATGGAATAAATTTGGTATCTTTGTACCACAGCAATGTATTTCAAAAATATATTAAAATCAGAAAGTGATTGGAATGGAATTTATTAAAGAAATTTAACAGCAACATTCTTAAGAGGTAACTTTGTGAGGAGGAGGCAGGAGTCCTGGCACACGCCTTCAATGTGAGCACACAAAGTGAGATGTTTGACCTTGTGGTCTCACCGACCCGTTTCTTTCTCACAGAAGAAATTTTTCTCTCACTTCTTTCACAAATCTCCTAACATTACTTTCCAGTCACATGACCATGTCACGAGTATCACCTTTTAACAAAGGTATGAAGTGGAAAAAAATTTAAAAGGATAAAGATAAGTAAGCAGGGTATTACCTAAAAATATAAATTGTTTCTCTGCAGGAAGTTTCTTTGTGGTTACCAGATTAAAGGAGATACCAGATACCATTTGTGAAATACGAAGCTTAAGAATACGACATAGGTGTATGTATTTAGTGGTGCAGAATTTAATGAACCAATTCAATAAAAAAACCTTAGGATGTCTTTGATTTTCAAGGCAGATTTTTTTTTTGTCTCAACACAATAATAATATGATCAATTCTATCAAAAGAACACCCTTATACTAGAATCTGGATATTATCAGTAGCAAGATCAAGCAAAAGTGAATAAAGTTTAAATCTACATTAATATATAATTTCTTTGCTCTTATAGATTCATCTTAAGAAACTGCAAACATTTTACTATCTAAAAATTACTTTTAATTTATTCTAAAAGAAAAAAGCAATTAATTTTCAATACCTGTTAATGGCTTTTCAGGTAACAAGTGAAGAGTAATTGATGACTTAGAATATTCAGAAGACAGTTGTGCTTTAAGGCAGTATTTCTCGCCAAGAGTATTTTGAAGAACTAGTATGTCCTCCAAAATGCTCTGTAAAGAAAAGTTCTACAGTTAAATAATATATCCCCTTTTGAAAAATATCCGCATACTTTGTATTCTTCTTCCCTCCATACCTCTTGTTTTGGCTAATTTTTCCTTCTATGCATTGGACTCTCTCGCTTTCTACCTTCACCGACACTCTACACTAGCACTCAGTCCTTCTCTCTGACACAGTCACCTTCGACCCCTCACCCGGCTCTTCTCTCTTTTGACCATGCACCTCATCCCCTCTCCAGATACTGCCCTAGTTATCCTCCTCACATCAGTGTCTCCGTTTCCTTTATTACTTGTGAAGAAATAGAAAGTATATCTATACATGTATTGGTCTCTGCCCTTTGTTCCTGGCCCAGAGATCCTAAAACCCTTGTACTTTCATAATTGACAAGAGCTCCAGGGTGCATTTTGCTTTCATATTTGGTCTTTGATTCCAGTTCGTGACACAGAGCTCCTAAATCCTTTGGAATTTCCTGGGTGAGAGGAGTTTTTTGTTCTAAGGAGGTGACTCTTGGTGGGTTCCTGGATAGTTTCAGGATTGGTGCTGGTCACCAGAAAAACCAAACCATGACTAGAAACTTGGAATCTTCAGCCCCACCCTCACCCCTATCTTCCAGGAAGGAAAGAGAGGCTGGAAATTGAGTAAATAATGAATCATGCTTCTGTGATAAAGCCTTCATAAAAATTCTAAAACATGGGGTTCGGAGAGCTTCTGGGTTGGTGAACACATTCAGTGTGCTGGGAGGGTGGCACGCCCCAACTCCACAAGAACAGAAGCTCCTACACCGGGACCCTTCTAGACCTTGCTCTATGTACCTCCTCATGTGTATCCTTGGTCATATACTTTATTATACAATAAACCGATCATAGTAAGTTTTCCCCTGAATTCTATTGTACAAAGGATGGAATTCAAGGTGGAGTCACGGGAACGTCCAATTTATAGCTGGTCAGTCAGAACTACAGGTGACAACCTGGGATGTGCAACTGGTGTCTGAGGGGGACAAGGAGTCTTGTGGGACTGAGCCCTTAACTTACGGCATCTACACTAACTCCAGTTAGTGTCAGAACTGAATTCAATTGTAGGACACCCAGCTGGTGTTACAGAGAATTGCTTGATGTGTGAAAAACCCACACATCTGGTGTCAGAAGTAAATAGAAAGCCAACCTTTATTTCTTGTAGTTTCTATAACTTACTCTTACCTTCTATCACCCAATAAGCTTAAGCTTCCCATTAGGCTATTTGATTGATTTCTTCATTTTCAAAATGTATTTTAAAAATACATCCAAATCATGATGGCAATGCAGTAGAGTCAGGATAAGAGCAGGCTGTAGAGTGGACTGCGTACTTTGAATACTGACCCTACCGCTTATTAGCAATGATGCTGACTTAATCATTCCCACCCTTAGTTTCCTCACCGTAAAATAGAAATAATAATAGTCCCTGTGCCTCATGGAGTTGTACAGATTACATGAGATAATATCCTTTCTAATAAAATTGGCATCTCCTACAAATCAGCAAAAATAAGTTTGATTATCTGTTCCCAAATTCAGTTCAACAAATATTGAGTGACTGTTATGTGGTTTTGAAAATGGCCATATGTCCTTTGCCTTTAAGAAACTTAGAACCTAGGTGTGATAAGACATGTACAAATAAAGAAAGGAACATATTAACACCATAAGCAAGGTACAGATAAGGAGATCAGTGAAAGGCTTTATGAACAAGGTGGCATCTGAAATAAACTTCATCAGGCAGAGTTAGTGGGGAGGATATTCCAAGCAGAGGCAATGGTTTGAGCCATGAATGTCTGAAGGCAGAAGTCAAAGGCTTACTGAAATTACAGTAAATAGACCACGAATAGTTGGAGCATAGCTTCCTTGATTGGTAGTGTTGGGAGATGAAGCTGAAAGCATTGGTTGTGGCCATGGTTTAAATACCAGGTTGAAGGGTGGAGTTTTTTTTCTTTTTTCAAACAGTAAGCAGGTAGGTTGAAGACACAATGGTAAATAAAAACAGACATGATCGTGGCCCCTTGGAGTTTGTGACTTGGCATTAATATAATAACTATAGACATACATGCAAAACTGTAACAGTGATAAATGGTACCAAACAAAAAAAGGTACTTTGTGCTGTGAAGGCATTTAAGGAAAAAAAAAAATTGATCTTTACAAGGAAATCAGGGAAGGTTGCATTTAAAAAACCGGCAAATTGAGATCAGAGGAATGGGTACGAGTTAACCTAAGTGAAGAAAGATAAAGAAGGATGGAGAGAGTGTTTTAGGTAGAGAGAATAGCATGGATGAAGGCCCTTGTTGGGTGGGGGGGCGGGGCATGGCAATACGAGGGACTGAAAGAAGGCCAGGGTGGTAGGAGCAGGAAGGGGTCAGGCCTTGTAGACTTTGAGGGCTCATGTCTTCATCCTAAGCAGTGAGAGGACATAGTTAATTTTCACTTTGAAAGTATAATTGTAGCTGTAGTGTGGAAAGTGGATCAGTAACATCCAGTTTAGATGGTTCCATAAATTCACATATTGATGTAACACATCGGCACCAAACACATATCAATGATAGATGGAATATAGAAACCAAAAACAAAAAAGATGTTGCCAAGCTAAAAAAACAAGACAGAACATTCAAAGCAAAAACATCTTGAATAGAGCTGAAACCACAGACTGCTTAGCTCTGAGTCCTAGCACAGGCATAGAGAGGCAGGGAATTCAATTCCTCTGGGGAAGCAGAGACCCACAGTGTGCCACGCGAGATGGGGGCAAAGCCAGATTCACTGCTTAAAGCTGGGGCAAGGGTGAGGCTTCTCAGAGTGGCAAAGGAGGCTGCAATAAAGAAAAAGCCTGTTAACTACCACTTGAAGTTATGGTCTGTAACAAGCTGGAAGCCCAGGAAGGCAGATACAAACAACCTAACAGTGATTGGACCTATGATATTCCCAATCTTCAAAACAGGACTCAGAAAGTAGGAAGATGAATTATCCCAAAACTTTTGGGCAGGGACAGCATCAGCATAGAGTAAGTTAAGAAGAGAGGAAATATGAAAGAGAGAAAGAACAAATAAAAGCTCTACCTTGAAATGAAATTGAGTTTGCAAATCAAAATTCCAAAATGTGAAAAAAATTAATGCTAAGACAACAAAATCAACAACTAAAACATAAATTTATAAATGAAATTAATTCTGTGAAAGTTTCAAATATTTTAAGATGTTGAACATGTTCAGATACAAATGAATATATTCCATTTAAGATGAGCAAGATAACGTGAAACAAAAACAGGCAGAAATAAAACAAGAACAGACAGATGTTTTACAAAATCAGTTAGAAATCTTGAATGAATAAGTTATTAAATAATGAATTCAACAGATGTGATAAACTCTAGCCTGGCCACAATAAAAGAAAAAATTTATGAATTGGAAGCTGATACTGAGAAATTCACCCCAAACACAGTGCAGAAATAGAGATTTAGAGATGGAGAGACTAAGTAGGAAGTGGATTATGGAGATGAGAAATTTTAAGAGGTTTTATTACTATTAATATCATAGTATGAATAGATCTTTTTGTGGAGAGGAAGCTCTATTATAATTGGAAAGCTTCCATTTAGATTAATCCTGTAACTTTACATATATAAGCAATTTCTAGGCATTTATGGTTTAGAAAAAAGACTAAGTGAGAAAAATGGCCTAGTGATTAAATTAAAAGATGTCAGGTTGAGTTTGCAAGCTTCTTTTTCACACTAAAGAAATGGTACTGGCTATAATTACTTAACAAACACCAAAGACAATTCTGATACTCAAACCCACCAGAGTATCTCTTCAAATCTTAGAGGGTTTACTATATAGGAGGCATAGGAGGTTATATACTTATGACTAGATTTTTGAGAACTGCAAGGAAATTATAATTTTTTTGGGGGGGATAGGGGAAGGGAAGAAGAAAGAGAGGGTGAGAATCACCGATGTGAGAGAGAATCATTGATCGGTTGCCTCTCATATGTGCCTAACCAGGACCAAACCTGCAATCCAGCATGTGCCTTGATGGGGAATCGAACTGGAGACCTTTTGTTTAGCTTTGCAGGAGGACACCCAACCAACTGGGCCACAACAGTCAGGGCTATAATTATAAATTTTTCAAACAAGATGTAGTACTGCTATGGATTACTGTGAAGCTGAAGTAAAAAATCAGCTTACGCATTTTCAAGAGAGGTCAGGAATCATGAGTGCTGCTACCAAGCCTACTGCCCAACATCAGAAAGCCTTGGTACTGAGTTAGAGAGGCCTCTCTCCAGCTCATACACTTCTTCTGACTATTGCTGATGCTTACACAATCCATTTGCCTGGTCATAACAAGAATACTGTGAACAGCAGTCAGAGTTTCCACATGGCCATGCACCACCAGGGCCCACAAGAGAAATCTCTTTGGTTTAAATATTAGTGTTAACAGGAGCAACCTGGTTCTTCTTGCCGATGCAGTATAGAATTACAGATCAGCAGGTCCATTAGTATGTAAGCAGGGTGTATTAGTGATATGTTCTCATGGAAGAGAATGGGCCCTGCCGAGGTGGGGTGAAAGGAAGAGCCCCATGCGCTTTGTTCTGAGGACTTATATCGTTGGAGGGATGGGGGTGAAGAAGTGACATATTGATTGACGGGTAAAGGTGGTGCCAGCTTTCCTGGGGGCATATGACTACCCAAACTTAGGTATGTTTGGGGTCTGTCAGCGTGAATCCTTATCTTGCTCCAGGCTCCATTTGTTCATCTTGTTGTAATACATATGTGACAGGAGGCAGTTAATTAAAGTTGAAGCAGTTACCCAAAGTTATTTATGGGCTCTTTCTGTAAGCATCAGGGATTCCCTCCTAAAACAGATAGTGACCAGAGGCAGGCAATTAACCAAGGTTGTTTTATGGGCTTTTTCTTTGGGCACTGGGAACCCCCTCCTCTTTGCTCTTCCAGGCCTTGGGATGAATACATAGTTTCAAGGCTTTCTTTCCCAGATAGTGGAAATGATACATAGAATTTCAAGGACTTCCCTCCTGAAGTGCTAACAGTGTTTCTTGTGATGTTGGAACACCTGGCAATATTATGGGACCAGGCTCAGGACTTAGTGGGTGAGACATGTCTCCCTCCTGCTCCCTGCCTTGGTTTACTATCCATTCTGCCCAAGTGCTAAAAGGCGTTTCCTGGCAATCAGGATACTAGATGCTGGCCAGCAACAACAGCACAGTCAGAGTTCTTCCTGTGCTATCTCCTGCCTCATTAGGATTAATAGTATTTTCCCTAATGACTCGTTTCCAGTTGATCTTATAAATTATGTGATTCCTACAAATTAATCAGTCTTACAGTGGAAATACCTTCCTCGAACAGTATGCCAGAATTGGGTATCCTCACGCTTCCCCACTTTCTGCTCTCTCTCCACTCTTCCTGCCCCTATCCCAGCACCTTTGAGAATCTCTTGAGTAAAGAGAGGTGTTCAAAATGGGAATAGGGGGTACTTTTGTAATGATGTACAGGCAGATAAAAGGATGAACCCGTATTCTCTAGCAATTATGTTTTCATCTTAAAGTGTGTTGACAGTATTTCTAGCCAAATTAATAGAGCACTTTATGGTATGAATTTCGCAATCCAACCTCAAACCTCTTATTTTTCCTAAGCTAATTTTACGTTTGTGCTCTTTTCTTATTTTAAGTTAGTTTAAATTTATTTTATTTTCTTTGTTGTGTATATTATTATAACCATTTTATATCTCTTATGGAACAAAGTGGGGCAGAAAAAAAATCTGTAAATAAAGAATATCCACTTTGGAAGTGAATACGATATAGTCTTCCTAATACTATTTTAGAAAAAAAAACATGTCTAGATAAAACTGCAATAAAAACTTAAGATTTGAATCAACTCATATTAATTGTATTTGACTGGAAGAAAAGCCAGCCTTTACAAGTCTTTAATAGAAACTATTTTAACAGGAAAAATTTTTTTATCTTAAAATAAATGTTAATACAAAATTAATAATAAGGTGTTATCACTGCAGTAAAACTAGGTAAGAATAATTTATATAGATTCAAAAACATTTTTAAGTAAATTTACTACTCACTCTGGAATTGCTGCTTACCTTATCGATTTAACAAATATTTAAAAAAATTTTTGTTTCAAGTGAGTATTATAGTTTCATAGGTAGCCTCTACCTCCCACATTCCTGAGAAGTGTGTTTTAAAATACTGTCATAGAAGCAAGGTACACACAATAATGATTCACAAAGACAACCTCACCACACCCCCGAATAGTTATCACACAAACATTATCTATCAGTGACACATCAAGAGGAGAAGCAACTTGCCATTAAGATTTTGGGAGCTTGGCAACACTGTGTTCCTAACAATGCTGCTCTAAGATACTGGATCACTTGACTCATACAATTGGAAAAAGAGCAGGGATATCAAACTCATTTTCACAGGGCACCACAGCAGCCTCGCAGATGCCTTCAAAGGGCCGAATGTAATGTTAGGACTGTATAAATGTAATTACTCCTGAACAGTTAAGTTGAGAGCTTGGTGCTGCCGCCAGGTAGAAACAAGGTGGAGGGCGGGATTCGGCCCACGGGCCTTGTGTTTGCCACCTGTGCTGTAGAGAGGAACACGCAACTGCCCTGGTTTGATAGT
Source organism: Desmodus rotundus (assembly GCF_022682495.2). Lineage (NCBI taxonomy): Eukaryota > Metazoa > Chordata > Mammalia > Chiroptera > Phyllostomidae > Desmodus > Desmodus rotundus. The sequence continues at coordinate 52,273,021 of NC_071393.1, forward strand.
GCTTAGAATTACTTTCAGACTCAGGTTGCCCCAACTAGCACACTCTCTCTGGGATGGCTGACATATTTTTTAAAAAGCAGTAGTCTATTTAACTTAAATCAACGTAATGCTAATATAACTACTTGATAACTAACTGTTGGTTACGGGAACACGACAAACTTCTATTTTGAAAGTGGAAGAAGTATATTATTCTTAGGACCAAGTTTCAGTACCTTAAAATGAGTTTCCTATATTTAGTTTAAAAAACAAATTCCCAATCTAAGAATCACTAAGACTTCTAATGATTCTGAGTGTTTGACTACAATAATTGCTTGTTTTTGTAAAGCAGTGTGAATGCACTTCTGAGAAGCTGTTCTTGTTTAACAGTAGTTCTCAAAATATGGTCCCCAAACCAGCAGTATTAGCATTAACTAGGAACTTCTTAGAAATGTAAATTACAGCCCCACCCCAGACTTTCTGAATCAGGAAAACTCTGGGTGTGGGCCAGCAATCTCGTTTTAGCAATCCCTCCAGGTGATTCTGATGCACATTCAAGTTTGAGATATCAAAATTCCTCAATAGAAATATTAGTAAAGTTTATAATATTTAAGTTTTATTTTAAAGTTTCTTATCTTTAAAAATATAGTTTTTAAAAAAGAAATGCAATAAGTACTTGTAAAAATATCTAACTGTATAAAATCAAAAGTGAAGTCCCTTCTTAGATTAGAGTTTAATCAGAAATAATTGGATTAATAACTGCTAGCCTTAAAAACACAGAGCTAACCACTATTAAGTTCCATTAGGAAGAAACTGTTGTTAACCAGTTGACTAATATTAAGAAAATGTTTAGGAGTAATCTCCAATCACTTGTCATTTCCAACCATTAGTAATCAACAAAGATTAATAAACTGGGAAAAATGACAAGTTTTTAATATGGAAAAATATTACTCGAACATGTTCTCAGAGCAGACATGCGGTAGTTGTTCTTTGAGGGAAATGTAGCAGCATGACACCCAAGTTTTGAGACCCAATGAATAAGACTGGCTACCTCTAAAACCAGCCCTTAAGAGAGCAGGAGGAACAATTATATGAAGAGTATTTAAAAGTTAATGAGGTATAATAAAAATTCTTCTTCAATACTTAAGCTAACATTTGCCATTGCAAACACCATAAGGTATTTATGAATTTCCTTGCTACTTAAACATTATTGAAACATAATGTCAAGCACAGTTTGTGTCAAACTCCACCATTTCTACAAATTTGGGCAAAAAAATAGTCCCAGAATTATACACACAAAAACAACGAGCATAATTTATTGTACCTTAGGTTCTTCATGTTATTGTAACATTTACAAGAGGTTATGTAAATCAACCAGAAAAAAAATAAAATAACTTGGGTGGCAGGGAAAAAATGAAAACTCACTGCCAAGTAAATGCTACTGGCAAATGACCTTTAATGGCAAATAACCCTTGCTTGCATTTTCCTCTCACTGTAGTAACCAAAAGATGGCAATCAAAACAAATTCTGCAGTGTTTCAACCAAAGTACTTTCTATTCAATGGCCCAAGCATGCTGTAAGAATCAAAGCCTTCAGTGCTGATGTCTGGCCATAATTCTTTTAAATCACATTGTAAGTTTTCATTCTGTGAAACCATTTTAACCAATTCTCAGTTATCTACAAAAATAGGGAGCAGAGTTTTGAACAGCTAGCAAGATTAACGAAAATGATGTACACCCTCTAGAAGATGAACTTATGAACAACTGAAAATCCAAATTGCAAAAGGAACAAGGGACAAAAACATTAGGACTGAATCATGTCATGGGTAGGTCAGAGGAGGAAGGAGAGAAAGGGAGAGACAATGAGAGGGAAAATGCACGATAAATAGCTTTCCACATTATACCCTTTTGATATCTGGGTGAAAGGTTAGTATGTTGTCCCTGTCCCTTCAAGGCAATCTCCCATCACAGGTTACTAATGATGACTTGCTAGCTTAAAAAAACCAAAAAAAACCCACCCATCTTACAATGAATGCTGTGAAAATATGTGTAAAATATGAGTCACAAAGACTATAGAATTCCGACTTGATCATTCCAGAAAAAATGACCAACAAAAGCATCAGCTCTTTCCACATAAAACTACAGTGAAGGAGTTCGATATTGAGAAAAAAGAACCAAGGCAAAGACAGTTTGCATGTCGCTGCCCTGTTGAAACGCATTTCTGCTCCTGGGCTAGCTGTGACTAATGTAACCAGCAGGACATCACCAAGCTCAGTGTGGTAGTCATTAGAGTCGTTCAAATACATGAATTATCTTTCTCCTTTCAGGAACAAGGCAGAATGGCTTTCCCCACCTGCTAAGCTCAGGGGTGGCTATGTAACTTGCATTAGCTGCTGATAAAGGAGGAGCAGAAGCTTCGTGTGTCAGTTTGCACTTCACCACTTTCCCATTTCCCTTTGTCACAGCGACTGGCAATATTTCAGAAAGTTATTTTGGGTCCTAAGCACATCATAAAAAACTACCATACTTTTTCTTCTACAATGTAAAGACCATGGACAACTAAATGCACTCACAAGGTTGCTGGGTTGTTTTATTTTATTTTTTCCTTTTAAGTTTATTGAATTATGTACCAGGTAACTGCAGTAAGTGCTTTTCACGGATTAGCTCATTTAATCGTCACATAAGGCACCTGAAGTTAAGTAACTTAGTCTAAGTCTCATGGGTAGCAGGTGAAGTAAGAGTAAAACTCAGGAAGTCTGGTCTTTCAGAGGTAACCCTGTAAAGCAGATGTTATTTCTAACAGGTTATAATTGACTGTATATACATCTGTTCATTCTTTTATTTTTTAATTTTAATTTTATTTTTAAAATATATTTTATTGATTATGCTATTACATTTGTCCCATTAACCCCCCTTCACTCCACTCCATCCTGCATACCCCCTCCCTCCCACATTCCCACCCTATAGTTCATGTCCATGGGTCATACTTTTAAGTTCTTTGGCTTCTACATTTCCTACACTATTCCTACCCTCCCCCTGTCTATTTTCCACCTATTGTTTATGCTACTTATTCTCTGTACCTTTCCCCCGTCTCCCCCTCCCACTCCCCTATTGACAACCCTCCATGTGATCTCCATTTCTGTGGTTCCATTCCTGTTCTAGTAGTTTGCTTAGTTTGCTTTTGTTTTTGTTTTAGGTGTGGTTGTTAATAACGGTGAGTTTGCTGTCATTCTAACTGTTCGTATTTTTTATCTTCTTTTTCTTAGATAAGTCCCTTTAACATTTCATATAATAAGGGCTTGGTGATGATGAACTCCTTTAACTTGACCTTATCTGAGAAGCACTTTATCTGCCCTTCCATTCTAAATGATAGCTTTGCTGGATAGAGCAATCTTGGATCTAGGTCCTTGCCTTTCATGACTTGGAATACTTCTTTCCAGCCCCTTCTTGCCTGTAAGGTCTCTTTGGAGAAATCAGCTGACAGTCTTATGGGAAGTCCTTTGTAGGAAACTGTGTCCTTTTCTCTTGCTGCTTGTAAGAGTCTCTCCTTCTGTTTCATCTTGGCTAATGTAATTATGATGTGTCTTGGTGTGTTCCTCCTTGGGTCCAGCTTCTTTGGGACTCTCTGAGCTTCCTGAACTTCCTGGAAGTCTATTTCCTTTGCCAGATTGGGGAAGTTCTCCTTCATTATTTGTTCAAATAAGTTTTCATTTTTTTGTTTTTCCTCTTCTCCTTCTGGCACCCCTATAATTCGGATGTTGGAACGTTTCAAGATGTCCTGGAGGTTCCTAAGCCTCTCCTCATTTTTCCGAATTCTTGTTTCTTCATTCTTTTCTGGTTGGATGTCTCTTTCTTCCTTCTGGTCCACACCATTGATTTGAGTCCCAGTTTCCTTCACATCACTATTGGTTCCCTGTACATTTTCCTTTGTCTCTCTTAGCATAGCCTTCGACCAAATTCAACCAATTCTGTGAGCTTCTTGATTACCAGTGTTTTGAACTGTGCATCTGATAGGTTGGCTATCTGTTCGCTGCTTAGTTGAATTATTTCTGGAGCTTTGAAGTGTTCTGTCATTTGGGCCTTTTTTTTTGTCTTGGTGCTTCTGTTACTTAAAGGGGTGGAGCTTTAGGTGTTCCCCGGGGCGGGGTAACGCTGGTCACTGAGCTGTGATGCTTTGCTATGACACTGTATGTGGGGGAGGGGCCGAGAGGGAGCAATGGCTCCTGCTCCACTCTCTGCTGGATTTCAGTCACTCCCTCCGCTATCTGCAATCAAATTGGGCCCCTCTGGTGCTGGTTCCCCAGTGGGTGGGCTTGTGCATGCCCTAGGCCCCTGTGGGCCTCTCCAACGACCTTTCCTGTGAGTCTGGGAGTTTCTCCTGCTGCCGCCCCAACCCCCATGGGTGTTTTCACTCAGAGGTTTGAGGCTTTATTTCCTGGCGCTGGAGCCCTGGGTTACGCAGTCTGCTTTGTTCCCCGCCGTTCGTCCAGGTTTATCTGTGCGCGAATGTAGGGCCGCGGGGTCTGCTAGTGGTCAGACTGCCTGCTCCGTTAGTCCCACACTCCTCCAGTCTTGGTCCCGCCACAGCAATGCGAGTCCTCTCCGCCCCAGCTGCCCGTCTCTACCCCTCCTACCAGTCTGGATGAATGTTTATTTTTCATCTCCTTGGTGTCGGGCTTCCTTGCTGTTTGATTTTCTGTCAGTTCTGGTTGTGCGAGGAGGTGCAGTGTGTCTACCTACGTGGCCATCTTGGTTCTCCCTGGTCTGTTTCTTCATCTCCATCTGTTCATTCTTTCACTCACTAAGTATCTAGTGAGCACTTACTAAGGTTCAAGACCCTTTTCTCAGTGCTGAGGATATAATAGTAAGCAAGACACACAGATCTTTAATTTCAGGGCATTTACGATAGAGGAGACAGATAAAGAAAACAAAGAAATGTATAGGTAATTGTAGATACCAAGTACTATGAAAAATTAAGTCAGTTATTTATTGCTGTATAATAAACTACCCCAAAACTTGGGTTAAAATAACCACTTATTTTCTCACAATACTATGGATTGGACTCAGCTGGACAGTTATTCTGTTCCACACGGTATTGCCTAGGCCCATTCATGTATCCACAATCTGTTGTCAGGCTGCCTGGAGGTGATCTGGTCCTGGATCACCTTGCATGTCTAAAGCCTTAGTGGGGATGACAGCAAGCTATTCTCTCACTCCTTCTCTCTCTGCACACTGCCCCCCACCCCCTCCATATGGTACCTCATCCTCAAGGAGACTAGCCTGGGCTTGTTTACAAGGTGGTGGTTCCTCAAGAGTGACAGCATAGCTGCATGGCTTCTTAAGCCCTTGCTCGGAAGTCCCACAATATCATTTCTCCCATATTCCACTGGTCAAAGCAAGTCATAAGGCAAGCCTAGATTCAGGAGATGGGGAAAAAGACTCCATTCTCCTGTAAAGAGATACTGCAGAGAACCTGTGGCCATTTTTAATCTACATAGTGGTAACTAAGGTTGCTATAACTGAAAATCCAGGAAGAGGGTGGGTGAGCAGAGTGGTGTTACTGCAGAAGAACCATGGAAGATATTTGACGTGATGATAATCATCCAGCCACTTGAAGAAAAAAGAACATTAAAGGCTGAGGGAGTAGCAAATACAAACATCTTGAGGCAGGAACAAGTCTGGTATGTTTGAGGAATGGGAAAAATTCTAGTGTAATTCAGTGAAAGACAAAGAAAAAAGTCAGAGATGAGGTTGCAAAGAGAAGTAAAGATCAGATGATAAAAGGCACTATAGTCCATGATAAGAAACTTGGAATTTATTCTAAGTGAAATGTAAAGTCATGGAGGCAAGGGTGAAAAAAAGTAAGGAGCCCACTTGGAGTTTAGGTGAAAGATGGTATTAATGGAGGTGGAAAGAAGTCATTAGATTATGGGATATTTTGAGGGGTTATGACCAATAAAATTTGTCAGTCACCTGGATGTGGGGCAAGTGAACAAGAGTAACTGAGGCTAGAATCCTTGTTTTTTTGGCTTGAGCACTTAGGTGGGTAGTGGTACCAATTACTCCCTTTAGCTTAAGAAAGTAAATATAATTTAACTTCCACATCTCCTTATCTATGCAATGCTTTTCCTCAGAAGTATCTGTAAGAGTCCAAATAACATGTTGTTGGGAGATCAGTGTTCACATAAAGACACCTGTGAACCTAAAACTGCTCTAAAAAATAAAGTTTATTAAATTAAAAGAAAAGAAATCCAATCCAAGAACACCCAAAACACTGTATCTTACAGCAGGTAATGAGAAAGATGTCAGTCTAAGTATTTTATAAAGGCTGACTCAAGGGCTTATACACAAGGGTTTATAACTAACACTTTTTAATTTAGTCATTGTTTCTCCAAAATTAAAACAGAGTCTGTAGAACTGAATGTTATAAAATTATTTTTGCAATAGTTATTAAAAAAATTCTTATCCAAATATTTTGGGTAAATATTCTCCATTCTAACATTCCAAGTAAATTTGTTTTTTAAAGATTTTATTTTTTTTTATTTTTAGAGAAAGGGGAAGGAAGGAGAAAGAGAGGGAGAGAAACATCGATTGGTTGCCTCTTGCACATCCCTAACTGGGAACCTGGCCCACAACCCAGGCATGTGCCCTGACTAGGAATTGAACCAGTGACCTTTCAGCTTGTAGGCTGGCACTCAATCCACTGTGCCACACCAGCCAGGGCTCCAAGTAAACTTTTAAGAAGAGAGTCATACACAAACACAAGAATCACTGTTAACAGACAACAGGCTGTACACTATACTATGAAGTTCATGTTTAGATAACGTAACCATTAGTCTAATCATGTTCCTAGCATTGCCACTATTGGCCTACAGTCATATCCTCATACTTTAAAACTGTTTCTGGAATGGAATAGGTGCTTAATAAACAGCAATTGAATCTACATTATAATTTCCTATTAATATGCTTTGTCCTTCTCAAAATGTAGGCTATATAATTAATCTGCCAGTCACTTCTTAAAAAACTACAAACCAGAATTTTTCTGAGAATTTGAAAACAAACATTTTTTAAAGCAGGATACATTTTACACTTGAAAAACATCTACAGGGTGAGTAGCAAGTCTTACCTTGCCCAGATTTATAGAAAGTTAAACAAATACATTAGAAAGGGCCAAGGTTAGCCCCATCTGAATCTCACTATACTATAAATTATATTGGCTTATCATCTACTCAGCACTGTTACGCTGAAAATGCAGCCACTATGCATGTAGAAACTAAAATTCTTAGAAGAGGCATAACCTTCATGGCCTTACATTAGGTAATAATGTCTTAAATATACCACACAACAAAAGAAAGAAATAGATAAATTGGACTTCATAAAAACTTAAAATTTTTGTGCTTCAAAGAATGCCATCAAGAAACTGAAAAGACAATACAAATGGGAGAAAATATTTCCAAATCATACATATGACAAAGGTCTAGTATTCAGAATATATAAAAAATTACAACTCAACAATGAAGACAAATAACCATATTTAAAAATGGGCAGAAGATTTTAATAGACATTTCTCCAAAGAAGATATACAAATAGCCAATAAGTACACAAAAAGATGCTTAATGTCCCTAATGTGTCATTAGAAAATGCATATCAAAGCCACAATGAGATACTACTTCATACCAATCAGGATGGCTATAATAAAATAAAATAAAAAAACACTGATAATAACAAGTGTTGGTAAGGATGTACAGAAATTAGAACTCTTCTTATACATTGTCGATGGGGATGTAAAATGGTGCAGCTAGAGAGATCCAAGATGGCAGCAGAGTAGGTAGAAGCTATATTCACCTCCTCCCAGGACTAAACTGAAATTACACTAAATTATAAAACAATCACCCTGAATAACCAACTGAAGACTAGCTGAAGAGAAGTCTTATAATCAAGGATTTACAGAAGAAGCCACATCAAGACTGCTCCAAACAGGTTGTTGAGGGCCAGGCACAGGCAGTGTCTCATATTGGCCTGCACTAGAGTCCTTCCCAAGAGGCCCAGAACCAATACACCCAGTGGCCAGCTTAAGACAACATCAGAGCAGAATCCAGTAAACTTCCCAAGCAGCATATACAAAGGGAGATCTCTGCAGGCTCCAGTTCCTGCTGAGGCGAATTCTGCTTCATGTGGTCAGCTCCTGCCCAGCAGCTCACACACCATGGTCAGGGGTGAATCTCACAGCCAGCCTAAGGGTGTATCCCATGTACAAATGGGCCAATACAAATCAAGACTCAATGACATCAAGAGGGCCCACATAACCCACGTAAGAAGCATTCCTGGAGTACCCAACACAGGTGATTGAGAAGACTGCACCACTGGACCCCATAAGACACCTACTACCTAAGGCCACTCCATGAAGACTGGGAGTCATAGCAGATCTATCTAATACATAGAAACAAACACAAAAAGGCAGCCAAAATGGGAGGACAAAGAAACAGGCCCCAAATGAAAGAACAGGAGAAATTTTAAGAACAGAGCTAAATGAAATGGTGGAAAGCAATTTATCAGATACAGAGTTAATAGTAATGATTATAAGGATGCTCAACAACATGAAGGCCATGGAAACCATAAAAAAGGACCAGTCAGAAATGAAGACTACAGTATCTGAAATGAATAATACACTGGAAGGGATAAACAGGTTGGATAGAGCAGAGGATAGAATCAGCGATTTGGAAAACAAGGTAAGAAAAAAACCACCCAATAAGAGCAGAAAAGGAAAAAAAATTAAAAAATGAAAATAGTTTAAGAGACCTTTGAGACAACATGAAGTGTAAAAATATCCTCATCATAGGGGTACCAGAAGAAGAAGCCAGAGAGCAAGGGATTGATAATGTATTTGCAGAAGTAATTGGCCCTGGCAGGGTAGCTCAGTTGGCTGGAGCATCATCCTGCAGGTTTGAACTCCAATCAGGGCACATACAAGAATCAACCAATGTATTATGCATAAAAAAGTGGAACAACAAATCGGTTTCTTTCTTTGTCTGTGTGTGTGTGTGTCTTTCTCCCCTCCTTACTCTCTCTCTAAAAATCAATCAATCAATAAAAATAGTAATGAAAAGAAATAATGACTGAAAGCTTCCCTAACCTGGTGAAGGAAAAAGACACACAAGTCCAGGAAGTGCAGAGTGTCCCCAACAAGATGGACCCAAAGAGGCCCACACCAAGACACATCATAATTAAAATGGTAAACATTAAAGACAAAGAGAGAATCTTAAAAGCAGCAAGGGAGAGCTTCCTTAATAGCGCCCTCCAAGGGAGCTCCAATAAGGCTGTGAGCTGATTTTACAACAGAAGCATATCAGACCAGAATGGATTGGCATGAAATATTCCAAGTAATTAAAAGCAAAGACCTACAACCAAGACAACTCTATCCAGCAAGGCTATCACTTAAAATTGAAGGCAAAATAAAGAGCTTCCTAGACAAAAAACAAACAAACAAACAAACAACAAAACCCCTAAGGAGTTCATTAACTATCATACTGTATAGCGAGAATTGTTCAAGGGCCTGCTTTAAGAAGAAGGAGAAAAAAAAGAAATAAAAAGAGGAACATAGGGATAAAGAATAAAATGGCAAAAAATAAGTACTTACCAATAATAACCTAAGTGTAAATGGATTAAATGCTCCATTCAAAAGACATAGGGTAGCTGAATGGATATGAAAACATGATTCATATATATGCAGTCTACAAGACACCCATCTCATAATAAAAGATACACGCAGACTGAAAGTGAAGGGATGGAAATAAATATTCCATTTTTTTGTCTTTCAGTCAAAATAAGTCAACAAGGCAAACAGCGACCACAAACCACACACTGGATAAGATGGATTTAATTGATATTTATATTTATAGAATATTTCATCCTAAATCAACAGAATATACACTATTCTCAGACACTCACAGAACATTCCATAAGACAGACCACATATTAAGACACAAAACAAGTCTTAATACATTTAAGAAGACTGAAATCGTATCAAGCATCTTCTTGGACCACAGTGGTATGAAACTAGAAATCAATTACAATAAAAAAAAAATGAAAAACATTCAAACACATGGAGGCTAAATAACATGTTATTAAACAATGAAGAGGTTAACAGTGAGATCAAGGAGGAAATCAAAAGTTACCAGGACACAAATGAAAATGAACACACAACAACTGGAAATCTATGGGCACAGCAAAAGCAGTCCTGAGAGGGAAGTTCATAGCATTACCAGCCTACCTCAAGAAGCAAGAAAAATCTCAAGTAAACGATCTAACCTTATACCTAAAAGAACTAGAAAAAGAACAACAAAGCACAGAGTGAGTGGAAGGAAGAAAATAATAAAGGTTAGAGCAGAAATAAATAACATGGGGAAAAAAAAAGATCAATGAAACCCAGAGCCAGTTTTTCAAAAAGAGAAACAATATTGACAAACCTTTAACCAGACTCATCAAGAAAAAAAAAGAGAGGACCCAAATAAATACAATCGGAAATAAAAGAGGAGGTAACAACTGACATCACAGAAATACAAAGGATTGTAAGAAAATACTATGAACAACTACATGCCAACAAATTGGACAACCCAGGCGAAATGAAAATTCCTAGAAACATACAATCTTCCAAAACTAAATCAGAAAGAATAAAAAAAGACTAGATCAATTACAACTAATGAAACTGAAGCAGTAACAAAAAAACACTCCCAGCAAACTCAAGTCCAAAACTGGATGGCTTCACAGGTGAATGTTACCAAACATTCAAAGAACTAATACCTATCCTTTTCAAAATATTCCAAGAAATTCAATAGGAGGGAGGACTTCCAAGCTCTTTTTACGAGCCAGCATTATCCTAATTCCAAAACTAGATAAAGACACTACAAAGAAAGAAAACTATAGGTCAATATCCCCAATGAATATAGTCACTAAAATCCTCAACAAATATTAGCAAACCAGATCCAGCAATACATTAAAAAGATCATATACCATGATCAAGTCAGATTTATTCCTGGGATGTAAGGTTGGTACAATATCCACAAAACAATAACTGTGATACACCACGTAAACAAAATGAAGGATAAAAACCACGTAATTGTATCAACAGATGCACAAAAACATTTGATAAAATTCAGCACTCATTTATGATAAAAACTCCCAGCAAAGGGGGAATAGAGGGATCATACCTCAAATAGTAAAAGCCATATATGACAGACCCACAGCCAACATCACTCAATGGGCAAAAACTAAAAGCATTTCCTGCTCTGGGCGGGTGGCTCTCAGTTGGTTGGAATGTCATTCTACACACCAAAGGGTTGCAGGTTTTATCCCTGGTTAGGGAACATACCTATGTTGGGGGTTCGATCCCCAGTTGGGATGCACATGGGAGGCAATCCATTAATGTTTCTCTCTCACATGTCTCTCTCTCCCCCACCCTCTAAAATCAATAAAAATCAATAAACATATCTTTGGGTGAGGATTAAAAAAAAAACATTTCCCTTAAGATCAGGAACAAGACAGGGAAGTCCACTTTCACCACTTTTATTTAACATAGTACTGGAAGTCCTCGCCACAGCAATCAGACAAAAAGAAGAAGTAAAATGACTTACAAATTGTAAAGGAAGAAGTAAAACTGTCATTATTTGCAGATGACAAGATATTGTACATAAAAACCCTAAAGACTCCACCAAAACACTACTAGATTTAATAAATGAATTTGGCAAATTAGCAGGATATAAAATTAATATTCAGAAGTTGGTGGCACCCTTATACACCAATAATGAACTCTTAAAAAGCAAAATTAAGAAAACAATCCTATTTACTAATGCAACAACAACAAAAAGAAAGGTACCTAGGAATAGATTTAAACAAGGATGTAAAAGACCTGCACTCAGAAAATTACAGGATACTGGAGAAAGAAATGGAAGAAGATACAAATAAGTGGAAGTATATGTTGTGTTCATGGACTAGAAGAATTAACATAATTAAAATGTCCATACCACCCAAAGCAATCTATAGATTCAACACAATTCCTATTAAAATTTCAATGGCGTATTTTACAGATCTAGAACAAATATTCCAAAAATTTATATGGAACCAAAAAGGACCCCATAGAGCCTTGGCAATCCTGAGAAAGAAGAACAAAGCTGGAGGCATCATAATACCTTATATCAAACTATACTACAAGGTTAGTGTAATCAAAACAGCCCTGTACTGGCATAAATGCAGACATATAGATCAATGGAACACAACAGGGAGCGCAAAGATAAACCTATGCTTTTATGTTCAATTAACATTTGACAAAGGAGGCAGGAGCATACAATGAAGTAAAGATAGTCTCTTCAATAAATGGTGTTGGGATAATTGGACAGGTACATGTAAAAAAATGAAAGTAGACCACCAACTTACAACATACACAAGAGTAAACTCAAAATGGATAAAAGACTTAAATGCAAGCCATGAAACAATAAAAGTCATAGAAGAGAGAGCTTGCTGGGCCGCTCGCCGCTCACAGCTCACAGCCTCCACGCCTCGCTCTACTCCAACACGGCAAAAATGTCTAACCCTATGGAGACGGAGCGGTACATCAAGTCTCTGATTGCTGTTTTCCAGAGGTATGCTCTACTCTTTCCAAGACTGAGTTCCTAACCTTCAAGAATACAGAACTGGCTGTCTTCATAAAGAACCAGAAGGACCCCAGTGTCCTTGACCGCATGATGAAGAAATTGGACGTGAACAGTGATGGGCGGCTAGATTTCCAAGAATTTCTTAATCTTATTGGTGGCCTGGCGGTAGCTTGCCATGAGTCCTTTAGCCATTCCCAGAAATACACCCAAGAAGCCCGGGGCACTGGCCTCCAGACCACCCCCTTCCCTTCCAGCTTCCCAGGCATCATCATCTCCTCACGGACCACACATACCCTAAGCACAGTGCATCTCCCATCCCACGCATGTCCCTCCTGCTGGTAGTAATAAAACATATTTTTTAAAACAAAAAAAAAAAATAGAAAAAAACATATGCAGTAAATCCTCAGACATCTCTTGTGGCAATTTTTTGCCGACATATCTCCTTGAGAAAGGGAAATAAAGGAAAAAATAAACAAATGGGACTACATAAAGAAAGAAGCTTTTGCACAGAAAAAAAACCCCATCAAAAAAAATGAAAAGGCAACCCACTATATGGGAGAACATGTTCACCAACGATACATCTGACCTTATTCCCAAAATATATAAAAAACTTATACAACTCAACACCAGGAAGACAAATTACCCAGTTAAAGAATGGGCAAAGGACCTGAATAGACACTTCTCCAAAGACGACATATAGACGACTAATAGACATATGAAAAAATGCTCAACATTGCTAATCATCAAAGAGATGCAAATAAGAACAACAATGAGATATCATCTCATATCTGTCACTATGGCTATCATCAGTAAATCAACAAACAAGCAGTGCTGGCGAGGATGCAGAGAAAAGGGAGCCCTCAAGCGCTGTTGGTGGGAATGCAGACTGGTGCAGCCACTGTGGGAAACAGTAAGGAGTTTCCTCAAAAAATTAAAAATGGAACTGCATTTTGACTCAGCAATCCCACTTCTGGGAATAGATTCTAAGAAACCCGAAACACTAATTCAAAAAATATAAGTACCCCTATAGTCACTGCAGCACTATTTACAATAGCCAAGCTCTGTAAACAGCCCAATTGCCCAACAGTAGATGAGTGGATAAGAAAGCTGTGGTACATTTACACGATGGGGTACTCCTCGGTCATAAAAAATAAAGAAGGGAAATTTTACCTTTTGAGACAGCATGGATGGACCTGGAGACTATGATGCTAATTGAAATAAGCCACTCAGAGAAAGACAAATACCATATGATTTCACTTATCTACGGAATCTAATGAACAAAATAAACTGACAAGCAAAACAGAACCAGAGGCATGGACACAAGGAACAGACTGACAGGTGTCAGAGGGGAGGTGGTTGGGGGACTGGATGAAAGGAGGAGAGGGATTAAAAAAAACATATATAGTAGTTCCTGAAAACCCCTCTCCCCACCGTCCCCTCCCCACTCCCCTCTGGCTATTGTTAGATTGTTCTTAACTTCAATGTCTCTGGTTATATTTTGTTTGCTTTTTTCTTTTGTTGATTATGTTCCAGTTAAAGGTGAGATCATATGGTATTTGTCCCTCACATGGACAAAACCAAAGGGGAGGGTGGAGGCGGGGGAGGGAGGTGGGTTTGGCTGGGGTGAGCGGGAGGGGTGGGGAGAAAATGCAGACAACTGTAATTGAACAACAATAAAAAAAATAAAATAAAATAAAACATATATATATGACACAAACGCACAGACAACAGAGTAGTAACGGCCAGAGGGAAAGGCGAGTGTAGGAGAACATGGGCAAAGAGGAGAAAATGGGGACAGAAAGAGACTTTGCTTGGGGCAACAGGCACACGATTCAATGTGCAGATGATGTGTTTTGAGTTGTACACTTGAAACCTGTATGGTTTTACAAACCAATGTCACCTTAATAAATTCAATAAAAAGAGAGGACATACAGATGGCCAACAGACATATGAAAAGATGCTCTGTGTCAGTATTTACCAGAGAAATGCATGTTAAAATCACAACGAAGTATCACCTCACACTTGTGAGAATGGCTACCATCAATAAATCAACAAACAACAAGTATTGGTGAGGATGTGGAGAAAAGGGCACCCTCACGCTCTGTTAGGGGGAATGCAGGTTGGTGCAGTATCACCCAAATAAATTCAATGGAAAGGAAAAATAAAAATGGTGCAGGTGCTTTGGAAGTTTGCCAGATCCTCTAAAGGTTAAACAGAGAGTTACCATATGACCTAGTAATTCCACACGTAGGTATATACCCAAGAGAACTGAAAACATGTCTATACAAAAAACTTGTATATGAGATGTTCACAGTGGCATTATTCTTAATAACCAAAAGTAAAAATAACCCAAATGTCTACTAATGAATGGATGAATAAAATGTGATATATCCATATAATATTATTCAGCAATAAAAAGAAATGACATACTAATTCATGCTTTATGCTAAGTGAAAATATCAAATGTCCAGAACAGGCAAATCCACAGAGGCAGACAGGGGATCAGTGGTTGGCAAGGACTAAGGGGAAGAAGGAATTGGGAATAACTGCTAATGAGTTGGGGGTTACTTTGGGGGGAATGAAAACGTTCTGGAATTAGATAAATTCCAGCTGAAAAACTTTGTGAATATACTAAAATCCAATGAACTGTACATTAAAAAAGAATGATTATGGTTTATGAATTAGATCTCAATAAAAGAAACATAAAACTAATGTAGACACTAAAGAATTGAGATATATGACTTGGTCAAGACACTAAATTATGTCAAAAATGAAATCTAGTCCAGGACTTTACAATCTCCACTTCCATTTAGTATATCCTGTGCTTGCATGAACTTCAGAAATTGGAAAATTAACCACTGATTTAGTAATAATTTTTAAGCAAAAACCAAAAAAATCTCTTTTTTAGTAACCAATGAAATCATATATTAATCCATATAGTACATACCCTATTCTTTTTTCAGAACCACAAGTAACATTTAAATATAAAACTTCATATCTGAGTTAAAGGCTCTTCTGATTCGCTCTTAGCCACAGCAGCTCTCCACAGCCTCATGGTGATGTTACAGCCTCTCTGCTTAGAACCTGTTCTTTATCTTGACTTTTTTTAATCACTTTTAGGACAAACACCGAAGGCAGACTGAAGAATACTGGGGCTCTACCTGTATTTCACTTCTGATTATTGCTTTTTCTTTCAATGAATTAAACCATTCTATAAATTAATCAGCTTGAATGTCTATGGAAAGCTTTTTGGCAGACAGAAGTTTGCAGCCTGAGTGACAGCTTTTCAAAATGCAAAAAAAAAAAATGTTGTAACAACTTCTCCTTGCTTTAAAATTCTGTTCCTTAGTTTAGAGAAATGTGTTGATCAGCACTCCCTATTACTGCATTGTTAGAAAATCTTCAGCAAAATTTTAAAGTTAAGATTCAGGTTAAAATTAAATGGTGTGTGGACCTGCCAGTACAACGAACAAGTGAGGTGACACATGGAAGAACAGACTGTGAGTTGCGTGTAGCTAAAGTTGCCCATACCCAGGCAGTGACAGCCACCAGTCAGTCTCAATTGCACACAGGAGCTGGCAGATTTAAAAAGTTATCTATATCTATCTATATCTAAATATAAGGTGCATATGAAAGTTGAGAAAGTAAAATAAACTCACACCCAGAACTCACTTTGAGCTCCTTAATCTCTGTCACCCCTGCCATGTAGGCTCTGAGATCAAGCCATGTGGTCATTGTGCTACTCTCTAATGAATGGAAAAATGGTCTTTTCTCACTTATGAGCTTACAGAGAACAATGTTGTTTATACAATTAACCATTTATGGAAAAGGACCAAAAAGAATTTGTAATATATTATGCAGAGTTCATGAGAAGAACAGAACTCATCTGTGTATCTGGCAATTTGGAAACTTCTTCACACAAACATGAAAAAACTCAACACTCTGTATGAGGATTTCTAATCTTTCCTTTATCTACACTTACAGGCAACTATATTGAGAGAGATAAAGAAGACAAATAAGACTGTCAAGATTATTTCCTTCCTGAACTATTTTAACTTGGTTTACAATTTATTAAAAATGTTTGACCTGGAGAACCAAGATGGCGGTGTAGGTAGACACACTGCGCCTCCTCACACAATCAGAACTGACAGAAAATTGAATGGCGAGGAAGTCCGACGCCAAGGAAATAAAAAATAAACATGCATCTAGACCGGTAGGAGGGGCAGAGAGGGGCAGCCGGGTGGGAGAGGACTCATGTTGCTGTGGCGGGATTGAGACTGGAGGAGTGTGAGATGAACAGGGCAGGCAGTCTGACCACTAGCAGACCCTGCGGCCCCACATTCGTGCACAGATAAACCGGACAAATGGCGGGGAGTGAAGCAGACCGCGCAACCCAGGCAAACCTCTGATTGAAAATCCCCGTGGGGGTTGGGGCGGCAGTAGGAGAGACTCCCAGCCTCACAGGAGAGGTCGATGGAGAGACCCACAGGGGCCTAGGGCGTGCACAAGCCCACCCTCTCGGGAACCAGCACCAGAGGGGCCCAGTTTGCTTGTGGGTATCAGAGTGAAAGACTGAAATCTGGAGGAGAGTGAGGCGGGAGCCATTGCTCCCTCTCGGCCCCTCCCCCACGTACAGCATCACAGCACAACGATCAGCATTACCCCGCCCCGGGGAACACCTAAGGCTCCACCCCTTAAAGTAACAGAAGCGCCAAGACCAAAAAAAAAAAAAAAAAAAAAAAAAAATGGCCCAAATGACAGAACACTTCAAAGCTCCAGAAAAAATACAACTAAGCGAGGAAGAGATAGCCAACCTATCAGATGCACATTTCAAAACACTGGTTATCAAGAAGCTCACAGAATTGGTTGAATTTGTTCGAAAACCAGATGAAAAAATGAAGCCTATGCTGAGAGAAACAAAGGAAAATGTACAGGGAACCAATAGTGATGAGAAGGAAACTGGGACTCAAATCAATGGTGTGGACCAGAAGGAAGAAAGAAACATCCAACCAGAAAAGAATGAAGAAACAAGAACTTGGAAAAATGAGGAGAGGCTTAGGAACCTCCAGGACGCCTTGAAACGTTCCAACATCCGAATTATAGGGGTGCCAGAAGGAGAAGAGGAAGAACAAAAAATTGAAAACTTATTTGAACAAATAATGAAGGAGAACTTCCCCAATCTGGCAAAGGAAATAGACTTTCAGGAAGTCCAGGAAGCTCAGAGAGTCCCAAAGAAGCTGGACCCAAGGAGGAACACACCAAGGCACATCATAATTACATTAGCCAAGATGAAACAGAATGAGAGAATCTTAGAAGCAGCAAGAGAAAAGGACACAGTTTCCTACAAAGGACTTCCCATAAGACTGTCAGCTGATTTCTCCAAAGAGACCTTACAGGCAAGAAGGGGCTGGAAAGAAGTATTCCAAGTCATGAAAGGCAAGGACCTACATCCAAGATTACTGTATCCAGCAAAGCTATCACTGAGAATGGAAGGGCAGATAAAGTACTTCTCAGATAAGGTCAAGTTAAAGGAGTTCATCATCACCAAGCCCTTATTATATGAAATGTTAAAGGGACTTACCCAAGAAAAAGAAGATCAAAAATAGGAACAGTAAAAATGACAGCAAACTCACAGTTCTTAACGACCACACCTAAAACAAAAACAAGAGCAAACTAGGCAAACAACTAGAACAGGAACAGAACCATAGAGATGGAGATCACATGGAGGGTTGTCAATGGGGGAGTGGGAGGGGGAGAGGGGGGAAAGGTACAGAGAATAAATAGCATAGATAATAGGTGGAAAATAGACAGGGGGAGGGTAAGAATAGTGTAGGAAATGTAGAAGCCAAAGAACTTATAAGTATGACCCACGGACATGAACTATAGGGGGGGAATGTGGGAGGGAGGGGATGGGCAGGATGGAGTGGAGTGAGGGGGGGGGAATGGGACAACTGTAATAGCATAATCAATAAATATATTTTAAAAAAATGTTTGACCTGAAAAATGGGGGGCAAAACTGTCCAGCTCTTTTCACTTAGCAGATTCACGGCACAAATGTAACTAAATAGTTGAAACAATCATGTAAGAAGAGATCTTGAAGAAATGTGTTCTATTTGGGCACTTTTATACACTGTTGGTAGGGGTATAAATGGCTATAATAATTTGGGTAAGCAATTTGGCAACATGTAGTGAGACCTTTACAAATATCCACGCCCTTTGACAAGAGTTCTATTTCTGGGAATCTATTTTAAAGAAATCATCTAAACGTTCACAGATATCTTCTTCCAAGCATTATTCACCACAGTGAAGAACGGTAAACAACTGAATATGCTCATGAACAGGGAAATGATTTAAAAATTGTGGTATATCCTTAAGATACAGAGTATTATACTTCAGAATATTTACCAAGAATGCCTCTTTACTTTCTCCTTTTCCTGATGTGGATTTGTTTCTTATTTTAAAGTAATATATACTCATTGTTAAAAAAAAAAACAAAACTGAAATCCTCTCATTCTCTTATATGGGGCCAGGGGGACAAAAATAGGTCTACAGTTGTTTGTATGGACACTAATGCAGTAATCATAAATAATAATACAAAAATAAACTTTCGCATACTCACTACTGTAAACCTACTTTTTGCCCCACCCTGTATTCTATCCCCAACTCCCAAAGTTAACTACTGTTAAGTTTTTACATGTATATTACTTTGAGAGATTTTCTAGACATATACAAATTTATCTAACAAACATTTCTATATTGGTCATCCTTCATTTAGTTTTTAACATAAGTGGAGTCATACTAAGCTTGCTGTCCTTCAACCTGTTTCTTACATTTATTTTGGCTTTTGTTCTACATCAACACATACAGATCCACTTCATTCATTTAGATGAATGTCTTAATATACATTGGGTCCTGGACTGATAGGTATTTAAGTTGATTAGGCTTTTCTGCTTACAAACAATGATGTAACCAACACACTTGGATATTTGACTTAATGTACTAGTGTGGATATATCAGTTCCTACAAGTAGAATTTCAACATTTCAGGCATTCAAAGTTATTGGCAAGTCGCCCTCCAAAAATACTGTAGTAACGCCCTCCTCCCTACCTCTCCAAAACATTCAAAATACTGGATACTAGCAACTTTTGAATCTCTGTCAATCTGAAATATAAATATTTTAATTTGCATACCTATAAATATGAAAATAAGGTTAAACCACTTATCTTTGCATGGTTCATCTTTTTCTCATGGGCTTATAAGAGTCTTTGGAACAGTTAAGAAATTAGCCCTTTGTTCTGTGCCTTGTAAAAAATGTTTTCAGTTTGTTGTTGTCTTCTAACAGCACTTATAGGATTTTTTACCATCTAGGAAATTTCTCTACTCTTCCAATCAGGGATCTTGAATTTTATGAGTGTTTCAAAGGCCCTTCCATCTCAAATATAAAACAAATACATATTCTCTTCTATTCCTTTTATAATTTCATTTCTATAATTTTTACAGGTATAAGTTAAAATGTGGATATATAACTATTTCCACATTTGGAGCTCAAATTAGCTAATAAAAAACAGAAAAATATGTCAAGGAAATAAATAAAACATTGATAGTGATTATTCCTAAATGGTAGAATTATGTATGGTTTTTTTCTTCTGTAATTTCCAAATTTTCTACAATTACCTGTATAACTTTTATAATCAATAACTTTATAATCAGCAATCATGCATCACTTTTATAATCACAAGAAAATAAAATTTCTTAAATTATCATATTTAAATGTTTTCTTAAGTTTTTGATAGTACTGGCTTTAATTCTCAATCAAGTATTGAGTACCTGACCTATTTTGAGTCTAGTACTAAGGTGAGGCTTTGCATTTTCTTTTCACTACATTGACATGATTGACATAACAGGAAAAAAGTCTTTTTTAAAAAAGATATTATTTAAATGGGGGAGGGAGGGGGGTTTGGCTGGGGTGGGGTGGAGGGATGGGGAGAAAAGGCATACAACTGTAATTGAATAACAATAAAAATTAAAAAATAAATAAATAAAAAGATATTATTTATTTATTTTTAGAGAGAGGGTAAGGGAGGGAGAAAGGGAGAGAGAGGAACATCAATTAGTTGCCTCTGGCACACCCCCAACCAGGGGCCTGGCCAGCAACCCAGGCATGAGCCCTGACCAGGAATCACACCAACAACTCTTCACTTTGTGGATAACACCCAGTCCACTGACCCACACCAGTCAGGGCAGGACAAAAGTCTTAATCTGAGAAGTAAGTGTCTGTTGAAAGCAGGAATTATGGTTCCATTTGGGAAGTTCATTTCAATAATAATTACAATAACAGTTACACTTATTAAGTACTTACTATGCACCAAGCTTACATGCATTACCTCATTCACTTTTCACATCTTTTCTTAAAATATATTTTATTGATTATGGTATTACCATTGTCCCAATTTTTCCCTCCTTGCCCTCCTCTGCCCAGTATCCCCATTACCTCCAAGCAATTTCCCCCATACTGCATGTCCATGGGTTATGTGATAAGTTCATAGGCCACTCCAATTCTTAATACTGTTCTTAACATTCATTCCCCTGTCTATTTCGTCCCTACCAATATGTACTTCTTAATCCCTGCCCCTTTCCCCCCATCTTCCCCCTTGCCCCTCCCAGCTGATAACCCTCTTACTGATCTCCATATCTATGATTCTGTTCCTGTTCTGCTTGTTTGCCTCAATTATTTTTTAGATTCAATTGTTGACAGTTGTGCATTTGTTGCCATTTATTGGTTATAGTTTTAATCTTCTTTTATATAGTTCCTTTTAACATTTCACATAATAAGGGCTTGGTGATGATGAACTCCTTTAACTTTACCTCATCCAGGAAGTATTTTATGTGCCCTTCAATTCTAAATAATAGCTTTACTGGATAGAGTAATCTAGGTTGGAGGTCCTTGCTTTTCATGACTTTGAATACTTCTTGCCAGTCCCTTCCAGCCTGCAAAGTTTCTTTTAAGAAATCTGCTGACAGTCTTATGGGAACTCCTTTGAAGGTAACTCTGCTTTTCTCTTACTGCTGTTAAGATTCTCTCTTTACCTTGAAATGTTGGCATTTTAATTATGATGTGCCTTGATGTAGTCCTATTTAGGTCCAACTTGTTTGGGACTCTCTGGGCTTCCTGGACTTATATGTCTATTTCCTTCACCAAATTAGGGAAGTTTTCTTTCATTATTTGGTCAACTAGGTTTTCAATTTCTTGCTCTTCTTCTTCTGGTACCCCTAAGATTCAGATGTTGGTACGTCTGGAGATGTTCCAGAGGATCCTTATTCTATTCTCATTTTTTGAATTATTTTTCCTTCTTGCTGTTCTGATTGAATGCTTTTTTCTTCCTTATGTTCCAAATCGTTGATTTGAAACTTGGCTTCATCCCTTCCATTGTTGGTTCCCTATGGATTTTTCTTTATTTCACTTAATGAAACCTTCAATTCTGCCTGGGTCTTTTTTATGCTGTTCAGTACCCAATGATTTCTTTGAGCATCCTGATAAACAGTATTTTGAACTCTGCATCTGATAGGTTACTTACCTCCATTTCATTTAGTTCTTTTCCTGGAGTTTTGTTTTGTTCTTTCATTTGGGCCATGTTTCTTTGTCTCCTCAATTTGGCAGCCTCCCTGTGTTTGTTTTTGTGTATTAGGCACAGCTGCTTTGACTCCCTATCTTAGTAGCATGGCCTATTGTAGAAAAGGCACCTGTAAAATGTGTGGGGCAGAGCCTTAGGTAGTCGCCAGGGTGGGCCAACCCATTTCACCACTTTGTGGCTCCATGTGGGGGAGGGCTCAGAGAGAGGACAATGCCACTGCTTGGACTCTGGAGTTTGCCCAAGAGGGAGCTGTCTCCCTGGCACTCACCCCCTTGCCAGTCATTTTACTTTCTCCCCATTTCCCTGTATGCCACTTGTTCCCTTCCAGCCATTGCCCTGGTGCTAAATCCCAGAGGGGGTGGGTCTGCATGAGTGCTAAGTTCATTGCAGGCCCTTAAGAGAAGTTTCTTGAGAATCACACAGTTTCTTCTGCTGCCCCAATCCCCACTGGTTTTTGCAGCCAGAAGTTATGGGGACTTATCTTCCTGGTGCCGGTACCTGGGGCTGGGATGGCTCCCTCCCAAGGTATCCCTCCTGATTTTTACCCACCACATCTGAATGTGGGATCACCAGTTGCACTGCTTCTCTGTGCCTCTCCACTCCTCTGCCCGCCCTACCCATCTGGATGAACATGGTTTCTTTAAATCCTTGGTTGTCGGACTTCCACACAGCTTAATTTTGTGATGAATCTGGGTGAAATTTGTTTTGTAGTTTAGTTGTAATTTTTTGCTGTGATTGTGCACAGAGGTGAAGCGTCTTTACCTACACCTCCATCTTGGCCAGAAGTCTCTACTTATTCTTAAAGTGCACTGGTTTTGATCAAACCCTCCAATATCTCCCCACTCTCACTGAATGCTTGGATGTAGTGGATGCTTGGCCCAGATCCTGCTTTACTTTTCACAACATCTTTATAAGACAAGTACTACTATTATCTCTTTCTTACAGGCTGGGGAACTAAGGCACAAAAAGCGTAACTTGCTCAAACTATGAAAGCTATTAACTGGCATAGCCAGTATTGGAATTCAAAGGGTCTGGCTCCAGAATCCCCATTCTTAACTTCCAAATGAAGATGCTCTTTAAAAGACTAACAGAAAAAGTGACAAGCCACTTCTAACAAACTAGAAAGTGTTAAAAAAAAAAAGGAAACTAAGCCACAAAAGGCCTTAGATTTATCCAAAAAAAGTTTTAAAAAGGGGGAGCCTATGGAAAATATGTCTTTATTATTATTTATTATTTTTACAAATCTCTAGCTATAGGTATTTGAGAAAAAACTTTAGAAGGAAGTTTATTTCCTACTTTCTTTCTCAGGTGGTGTCTCTAAACTGAGTCTGAATTAAGGTTTCCCAAATATAACCTCAATGCACTGCCACGAGATAGCAGTGCCCTAGTCCTAGCTGGTGTGGCTGAGCGGGCTGAGTGCCACCCTGAGAACCAAGAGGTCACTGGTTCTACTCCCTGTCAGGGCACACGCCTGGGTTGCACGGGCCAGGTCCCCAGGTGGGGGCATGTGAGAGGCAACTGATTTGATGTTCCTCTATCACACTGATATTTCTCTTCCTCTACTCCCCTCTCTCTAAAAATAAATAAAATCTTAAAAAATATATAGCAGTGCTCTAAAGAGTTGGGTAATGATAATTATGTTTTTGTCACATGACCTATTGCCAGCATAAAATTCTTTAAGAGTAAAAGCTAAAAGTAGTGGTAGATGCCTATGATTTCCCTGGTTGGTGTTTTGTTCTTTGTCTATTTGCCAAAATCTGCTAGAATCTTTCAAAATTGTGCACATTTTCCTTCCATAATGCCAGGGGACGTGCCCACTACATCATCTTCAACATTTTACTTTTCCCCCCAAAGTTAGCCCAATTCAGGCTATATATTTCTGGCAAGCCAATTTTCAGTGCTTTGTGTAAAGTTGAAAGTCAAATGAAAGGTAAACAAATATGACACTTTCTATTTCTCCTTGGGTTACAGATTTGGACATGGAGATTCTGGCATTTCAGTTCCATCGTGATGATATGTGTCCATTTAGCAGACTAGATGAGATGAGGAACTTTTTAGAATGAGCCCCACTGATTATGAGCTCTACTAAGCATTAGTGATAATTTCATGTTTCCTTTTTTGGCTTTGCCTTTGTCAATATTGCTGCCTCAAAGACCCCTTCAAGTACCTAAGAGACAAAACATTTTCCACTTGCTTTGTTTTTCTTTTTTAAATAAAGGATTAAGAAGTACATATTACTTGACCATAAAAAGGTATGCATGAACATAAAGAAAAGGCATATAAAGAAATTTCTGTAAATTGACCCTGTCTTTTGTTAGTACTTGTGAGCTTTTCTGAGTACAAATGACAAAATTGGACTAGTAGAATCTCTGAGAAAAGGCTTTTAAGTTGGCAGCAATTTTAAAGAAACAACAGTTTAACTACACGAGAATGGCCACAGATGGCCAGCGATAACAGTTACAAGCCCAAAACCCTGGAGTCCTCTACAACCTAATGTTGATGTCATGACTGCTCCTAAGGAGTTACTATACAAATTAGTCTCAAATTCTTATTTTCTAAACTGTAAAATGAAAATTAAAATAATTGCTCACTATTGCTATAAAAAATCATGATATTCCTTTTAGAAAGACTACAACATTTACAAACTGATTGAACAAATGATTACCTTACAAAAAACTGCTTAGGTTAATTTACAAACATGCTATGTTTGAAAAAACAGATGCGAGTAATAAATGATTGTATTTCTTGGTAGTATATGCTGATGATTTTCAAATAGAGGGAGGAATGTGACCCACAGGGAAATGACAGAGTAACACCAAAGAGAGAGTAGAGGCACAGAAAAAAATTAGCTAAGGCTTACATGTCCCCTGGTGTCACAGAAGGAAAATATGAACATTTTGAAAGATTCTAGCAGATTTTGGCAAATAGAGAGACAAAGAACAAAATATCAACCAGGGAAATCATAGGCACCTACCACTACTTTTACCTTTTACTCTTAAAAAATGGACTTTTTAATCTCTCATTCTTGCCCAGCCTGTAAGAGCCACTCACTGTTAAAGGTGCCACAGCACCTTATTTTTAAAGGAAAGAAAAATGGGGAGCTATGAGTTCCAAGGAAGATCACAAATGGGTGCAATATTTTCTAGAGATTTGGAATAACAATTAAACTTGTACTTACAACTTGAGACTCACGAGCTTTAGGAAACATTTTGGCAACATTGAGCCCATCAATGACAATATCAAAAGGAGGACAGTATTTCACAAAGTTCTGAAACCTCTGAAGTTCCTAAAAACGGAAAAATCAGACAAAACATTAATAAGAACATAGGAAGGACTTTATTATAAACATACTGCCATGACTTTTATTATTGTTTTCACAATTCAAAATACTTGTTTCTTAAAAACGCACACACACAAAGATACTGTACTTTCCAAATGAAATCTGAAAAAGCCAGCCTAATAGATGCAGCTGCATATAATTATCTGACACACCTTCTAATCTCATAGTGCTTTACACCTCACAGAGTACTTTCCCATACTATTTCATTTGATCTGTAAGCAGCTAGCCAGGCTGCTAAACTGACCCACATGATAGTAACGATAGTAATGATACTATTAGATATAAAGACATAGAGAAGCTGTATCTATAGTGAAAAGTAGGGAGAAAATATGTATCAGTAAGCTTAAGACAGTCAGGGTGGCAACGTTAATGTTAGACAAAATAGGCTTCAAGAAAAGGAGTATTACAAAAAGTAAAAATGGACACTTTATAATGATAAGATCAATACACCAGGAAGTCACACTCATATGTAAGAACAGAACTTTGAAATACATGAAGCAAAACTTGACAGAACTAAAAGGAGGAACAACTAAGGCTACAATTATAGATGGGAAATTTCAACACTCCTCTCTCCTTAATGATAGAACAAGTAGATAAAAACCAGTAAGGATAGAGAAGACATAAACTACACTACTTTGACTTCATTGGTATCTGAAGAATTCTATACCCAACAATGGCAGAATATTTATTCTTTTCAAGTACACATGGAACACCAACACACCCACAAGCTCTGGGCCATAAAATAAGTCTCAAATATTCAATATTTCAAAA
Source organism: Desmodus rotundus (assembly GCF_022682495.2). Classification (NCBI taxonomy): domain Eukaryota; kingdom Metazoa; phylum Chordata; class Mammalia; order Chiroptera; family Phyllostomidae; genus Desmodus; species Desmodus rotundus. Next base: position 52,299,386 of record NC_071393.1, read on the forward strand.
CAGTAAAATATGAAAGAATATGTTTGCTAATCACACACACAATTATATCAGAAATCAACAGCAGAAACATATCTATAAATGTCCAAAACATTTCTAATCATACTTCTAAATAATCTATGGGTCTAAACAGAAATTATACAGGATATTAGAAAATATTGTTTTTAATTTTTTTAAATTACTTTATTGTTGTTCAGTTACAGTTGTCTGCATTTTCTCCCCAATGCGATACTAGAAAATATTTTGAGCTAAGTGATAATAAAAGATTATACATCAAAATTCATATTATGCATTACAGCAATACTTAAGAGGGAAATGCATAGCTTTAAATACTTATACGAAAAGAAAGGTCTAAATTCATTGATCTGAGTTTTCACCTTAAGCTAGAAAAAGAAGAATTAAATTTCAAAGAAAGTAGAAAAACAAAGTGCAGAGTCAAAGACATAGGAAACAGAAAAACAAGAAAAGTAACTAGAGAAAAACTTGGGGAAAAAATTAACTGCAATCCTTGTCTCAGATCACACTCAAAAATTACTTTGAAATAGATCATAAATCTAAACCCAAAAGACAAAACTATGAAGAAGACAGGCAAATTCTTCACATAAGGATCAGCAAAAAATGTCTTGGGCAACACATAAAGTCATCACTAATATTCATATAGTGTGCCTCTTGATATGAAGCTGCTGAGAAGGACATAGCAGCATTTCTGTGATGTTTTTGCCAAAAATTCATAACCTGAAACTATTCATAAGGAAACAAAGATAAAGCATTTCTCAAACAGAGGGACACTTTGCAAAATAATAAGCCTATAGTTTGCATTTTTTTTAAAGTAGAGGTCCAAGCCAGACAAAAACAAAATGAAAAAACCTGAGCTTTTTGTTGCGAATTAAAAGAGGCCAAGGACACAAGACAGCTAAACCCCAAGCATGATCCTGGACTGGATTGGGAAAAGGAAAAGCTTATAAAGGACTTAATTGCGACAAGTGACACACCTGAGCATCAACTATGGATTAGATAGTATTATTGTATCACTGTTACAAAGATGAAGATATTCAATATAATTAGTCATTAGGGTAATGCAAATTTAAAATCACAGTGAGATATGATTATACACCCACTAAAAGGCTAAAATGAAAAAGACTGCCCATAACAAGTACGTGGAGCAACTGCAACTTTCACACATTGCTGGTAGGAATGGAAAAATGGTATAAACACTTTGGAAAACAATTTGGCAAGCTTCTTTTAAAGTTTAGCATACATATTTATCTTACAACTCAGCAATCCTCCTTCTGGTTATTTATAAAAGAGAAATGAAAAGACTTATACACAAATGTTAATAATGACTTTATTCCTAACTGCTGAAAACTAGAAACAATTCAAATGTCCATTACCTGGAAATTAATGGGAAAAAAGGTGGCATATCCAGACAAGAGAACCCTATTCAACAATAAAAAGAAATTATTGATACATACAACAACATGGATGAATCTCAAAAGTATTATGCTAAGTGAAAAAAGGTTGATATAAAAAACAACTTGCATACTGCATGATTTCCACTTACATGAAATTTACAGGAAAAACCATACCAACAGAAAGCAAATTAATAGTTCCAGGAAGTGGGGAGAGGGAAGTGACTGCAATAAACACAAGGGAACTTTTGGAGATAATTATACCAAATCTTGATTATGGAGGTTTTTATACAATTTCCTACATTTCTCAAAACTCACTGAATTTTACAATGGCAAATTTTAGTATACATAAATTATACCTTAATAAAACTGATCAAACAAAAAAAGAAAATCCTAACACTATACATATTTCATCTTTAATATAATCATTGATCCACATGCATGCTTTTATTTCTCATTTGACTTTTTCTATCCTCACCAACTCTAGTTGTGTGGGACCAACCTCTTTCCCTTCTATTCAGCAAAACACGTTGTTTTAAAATTTCTCTACTCAAATATATTTCCTACAAATGTTTAGAAAGTTCCAGTTAATATCAAAACTAACTAAATATTGGTTAGAATAGGGATACTATTTTTTATAAATGGAAATCTATTAAGGAGACTAAAACAGTTTAATATAATATGACCATTTTTTGTTTTACTCTGAATCAAGGGAAATGAAAAAAGTGCATTAAATTTCTAAAATTCAGGTTTCACTAATAATTAACATGAACAAGATTTCCTACTACATTTCCAATTTATCATTTTAGTGTTACTCTTAGTACGACATTACATTCACCTCAGAAATAATGACAAACTAAGGTATTTCAGTATTACTGGTAAAATGGACATCTGTAAAAATCAGGAGTTAAACTAGATAACTTATAAAACCCCCTTCCGGGTCTGATATTGTATGTTAACAACACTTGGAAATCCCTTAAAATCACAGAATGGAAAAGGGTACACTTGAGATGGTTTGTTTCAAAGGTGAGTCACGGGAGCCTCTATGTAATCTCAGGACGTTTAAAAAAAAAAAACAAACCCTCAAAGATTATTCTCCTGATCCACGTCTTCTAATAGACAGCAAATTCCAAGATGTCAGGTTAGGTTTTCCCCTCCATTATTAAAGCTCCATTACTAAGTGTATAATTACTCTGGGATTCTTCATAATCCTTCCAGTGGGTCTCTAAAATGCACACTTTCAAATGACACAAATTTCTGTCACTAGAGTCAAAAGCCCCTGAATCATGCTGAAAAGGCATGACAGAGAAAGAGCTGACCTTCTGAGACAGCGAACTAACTTTGGCATAGGGCATCACAAATCTGCAAGCTCAGTTGTTTTAATGGAGGGTAAATTTAAACGAAAAACGATTATTTCTTTGTAGGGCTACTGCTGGGATTGTGCTTGATTACAGACTGGGTAATGATATGGCATAGGAAAATTCACCAATTCTTTGATAATTTTTTCTTGACTATTAATAAAAGAAGTTCTTAAAAAACAATTTTATTGAGATACAACTCAAATACCATTCAATTAACTTGTTTGAAGTGTACAATTCAGCTCACAGGTTTTGCAACATCGCCACAATCTATTTTTAGAACACTCTTGTCCCTCCTTAGCAGAACTTTATCCTCATTAGCAGCCGATCTCCCACCTACCACCCTACCATACAGCAACTACTAGTCTACTTTCTGTCTCTACAGATTTACCTATTCTGGACATTTCATATAAGCTGAGGAACACAAATGCATGGTTTTCTGTGGTTGACTTCTTTCACTCTGGACAATGTTTTTAAGGTTCAATCCATGTTGTAGCATAAATCAGACTTCATTCCTTTTTATTTTTATTTTTAATTAATTTATTTTTTAAAATAATATTCCATTGTATGGATATATCGCTTTTTATCCATATACCCATTTAAGGGCAGTTAGGTTATTTCCATTTTTTTGCTATTATGAATAGTTCTCCTATAAACATTTGTGTACTAGTTTTGCATGGATGTATAACTTCACAGAAATTGTAAATACTGCGACTTACAACACAGGTTGTTAATTTAAGTGCTTTACAGAGACCAGGCAGGTGACATAAATAAGATGGGCCAAGTCTAAGAAAACATAAGAAAACAGGCAAAATGATAAATAGTAAATGGCACAGTGTCATTTTCTAATATTTGACAGAAACAGGTGGAGACTGTGACAACTGGAGAATGTAGTTTCCCTTAAAATCGAAGCCACCCAGAGCTCAATCCAGCGAACTGTCACCACACAAAAATAAAGACCCGGGGCTAGCAGATTTGATTTTCAAGGAAAGTGAAAACTCTGGCATTCTGAAATATGTCATATGACTTTTTTATGAGAGTAAAACACAAAGAAGTTCCAACAACAACAAAAACACATGGGCTCGATTCTACCCTTAGGCCATCAGTTTGTAATACACGTACTTGGTCAGTCAACAGATGTTCATTACGCACCTGTTACGTGCAGCACTTGTTACGTGCCGAGTGACGTTCTAATTCCTAGGAACAAAACAGTTTAAACAAATGCCCTGCCCTCAAGGAATTTACATGTTAGTGGAGGAGACAAGCAAAACCAAGGCAACAAAATAGATAATTAATTTCAGAGAGAGAAAAGTGCCTTGAGGAAAAATTAAGCAGAGTAGATATTAGCAGCATTCTCCTGAACCCCTCTCCATTTTAGATGCGGTGAAAGGAAAAGGCCTTTCTAATGAGGTGACGTTTGAACAGACCTGAATGAAGTGAGGGAGCATACCCTTTGGGGGAAGGGTCTCCCAGGCAGAGGAAAGAACTGCCAGGGCCCTTACTAAACACCAAAGAGCTTCGCGTGGTTGAGGCGTTAGGCAACAACTAGGCAATCTGGAGGCTCAAAGAATAAGTATAAAGTCTTTATGGAAGTCAACTCTTGCTTATTACCACGATATGGGAAAGAGTAAAATATATGTAAAATTAATTCTAAAAGTTAATCAAGAGTTTTCAATTTGCTACCTTATTCAACTTCCTGTTGTTTTGTGGTTATTACTTAATCACAAATGAGTAGCAAAATGACCCAAAGATGTGCAGTAAGAAAGAGAAATAAAGAATGGCACAGCTATGTAACTACAGATGACACGTGAGCTCCAGAACAGAGGTGATCTGGCACCTGCCATCAAAGAGCTGGCTTCGCAATTCGAAGTCACTCTAACAACATACATGGCAGTAGAACTTGACTCTTGTATTTATTACTCCTCCTACATCATGGATGAGCAAGCAAACAGGTTAAGCAACTGATTTTTCTCAACAAATGATATGAAAAAAAGCCATTAAAACTTTTTTAACTTTTCCATTTAAGAGGTTAAAATGCTTAAATTTTTTTTGGAATGATGGTCCACATGTGTATGATAGTTTACTTCTGTTCTCAGACTTTGATACAAATCTCACCAAGAAATTCAAAACAGATCTCTCATTTACTTTATTTAGTTCATGTCCTATTCTAGAACAGAAACCAAGGAGAAATAGGAAGACTATAATAATGTACACTCAAAACTTCATGTCATAAAAGAAACAGTGATTTTTAACATGTTAATTATACTCAATGTACTGAAAAAAATCAGATACTACATATTTTCCAAAGCAAAGGGCTATTAAAACAACGGACATTCATCGTAGTGAATATGGAATAATAGGGGATTACCAGCTATTTTGGTTGGAAGCACTTCTTTTAACTTGGGAACAACAATAAAAAAATGCATCTCTTCATCTAATGGCCAAATTTGTGAGCCTTCTTCAAACCAGGGATCCAAATAATTCCTAAATAAAAAGAACACTAACATGACTGCCTTAATGTCGCCCAGGAAAAATAAAGTCACGTGTCTGGAAAATGTCACCGCAATCCAACAACTAATAATCTAAGAAAGATTATACTCATTTAATAGCAAGCTATGTTTTAGGAGATTTTTTTCATTTAGTAACTATGGTTATAATTACTATAGTGTACTATCCTATTTTAAAATACTTATAATCTTATCTAAGTTTCCTGATTCCAGTAAGATGAAAACAGACAAACAAAAAAACCTTCCTGATACAATTACCTAAAAAGGCTGTATGAAATACAACAAAAAGACTTAATGCGTGGCCGAACTTGCAAAAAAGAGAAAAATAAATCTCCAAGTGCCAGAGATGAATTCAGATCTGAAAATCAGAAGTAAAGAGGAAAAATGGGATGGTTATTAGCAAACAGACATTTGGCCTTTGGCACCCCCATGGGAACTGGAGAACTATCAAACCAGGGCCCAAATGAGGGGAGAAATTAGAAGTGAACTCCTGAATAAATGAGGAGCCTTTGCAAATAAGCACATTGATGTGTACTGTGCAAAACACAACATACCAGCTTCTCTAGTTCTTCTAGGGGTCTAAGTAGGAAAAAAAAAATTCCTTAAGAATGAGAAACTTCAGGTTTATGTCTTAAATGGGTTTGGAGTACAAATTTAGACAAACTGTGATACAAAATCATCACACTCCACCAAAAAATTACATAAAAACTGATTCTGGTCTAGTACTATCTCTTGGGCACTTGGCAGAAGCAAACACAAAACCTTTCTAGAGAGATACTATCAACAATTCAGGCATCAAAGGGATTCTCGTAGAAAGAACAAGCCCTTCTAAAATTGCACTCACCAATTTAAAATTACAAAACAAGAGTAAACAATCCATCATGTGTGACAGTCCTCTGCCACAACAGAAGGATTAGAGCCAAAAGAATTCAAGATAAAGGCTAAAAGAAAAATCAAGGAAACAATATAACGTAAGTCTGTAACAATAATTTAAATGGAAAAGAACAATCAGAACTGTAAGAAAAGACAGAGACCATGAAAAACTGAAGAGGAAAATCTGAAGAAGTTCTAAAATTAAAACTCTAAAATAAAAGTAAATGAATCGAGGGAAAATCCAAATGTCCAATATCTGGTGAATAAACAGACTGTGGTCCATTCATACACTGGGACACTACTCAGAAACAAACTACTGATACATGTAACAACACAAACTCAACAACATATTTCAAACTAAATCTAACATATTGTAAAAACAAATAACATCCTGTTAAATGAAAGAAGACAACAATTACAGATTATATGTTCTATTTACATGAATTTTTAAGTAAAGACAAAACTACAGAGCCAGAGATCAGTGGTTGCTGTAGCGAGCGACAGGAGCAGGGATGGACCTCCAAAGGGCATGATGAAACTTCTGGGGGTGACAGAAGCATTCTAAAGTTGAACTGTGGTAATGGTCACACAAGCGTATAACTTTACTCAAAATCATTGAACTAGACGCTTAAAATAGGTTAATTTTATGGCCTGTTAATTATTGAAACAATAGGGGAAATACCCCTAAATGAACGGGTAGAGAATAGACACATCTGAAGTGAGAAATAGTAAACTAGAGGACAGATCTGAGGAAGTTAACCAGATGCAGTTTGGGGAGACAGAGATGAAACGTGAGGGGGACAGTGAGAGACAAGGAGGGGAGTGGGAAAGGGCTCAGCAGGTCTAACAGTAATTACTATTAAGTCTAATAGCAATTTCAGGAGAAGCAATATTTGAAGATATATGGGCTGATAATTATTTGGAATTATTTCAAGATGTGAAACCTTAGAGTCAGGAAGCAAAGCAAATCCTAAGAAGGAAAAATAAATACGTTCATACATACACGCCGTGGTGAAGCAGCAGAAGTGAAGAAAAAAATCTTAAGAGCAACGAGGAGAATAGGGATATCGACAATGGAACAAAAATTGGACTGAAAGCAAACTTCTCAACTGCAACTAAAATAGAGGCCAGAAGACAATGAATACTATTTTCAAAGGGCCGAGGGAAAATACTAAAATTTATATAGTTAAACAATCATTCAAGTACACATTTTCAGACAAAGAATAAAATAGTTTACTACTCTTATCCTGTCACTGAAAGAAAGTTATTCGGGAAGATGGAAGTATGGGATTCAACGAGTGCGAGGGCTGGAGCTATACAGATCTGGGTATCACTGGCGTGCAGGTGGTGGAGAAAACCAAAGGAGCAGGCGAAAATGGACAGGGAGAGTGAGTAGAGAGGAGGAAAGAAGCCCTGGGAAACACCCAAAACTTACGGAATAGGCAGAGGACATACTTTGTTATTGTCTTCTTACCATAAAAGCACAAACTCAGTTTTATCTATTACGAGTGAGCAATGAGCTTTTAGGAGAGAAGAGCAAGAGATGCAAAGGGATATGGCAAAAATAAAATGTAAATGTAAGACAAAACAAAACACAACAGCAGAATTAAAATCTTCATTGGAAGTAATACACTAGAGACCATGGATTATTGTGAAATGCAGCACAAACTTTGACAAATTCTATTGGAACTCAGAGGGAAAGAACAAAAAGAGAATGTTATGAGAAAGAATGCTATAAAAGGCCAGAGAATACAGCTCCAACTTAAGCTTCACAGGGATGTTCCCAAAGAATAAATCAGAACAAAAAGATGAGAGCTAATCAGCAAAAACAGAAGAAAACAAACAAAATTTTTTAAAAAAGCACTTTCCTATGATAAAAACATCTAAGGGCTCATGAGATTCAGGGAAACAATGAAAAAATCCACACAGTCCCCTTCCCCTAGATATTTCATTGTGAACTTGAAGAAGAAAAATCCTGTGTACATACAGGCCAAATAATAATAACACAAAGACTTCTATGGTGTTTTCCATATGCCATGCAGATCACAAAAACATGGAAAAACAAAAATTCTCAGTGCTTCCACATATTAACTCTTATTCAATGGTATGAGGTAGATATGAGCATTCTCCCCACTTGGAGAGATTAGGAGACTAAAGTACAGAGAACTTAAGTAAATCACATAACTAGTAAGTGGTAGGTAGGCTTAGGATATGAGCCTAGAAATCTGTCACCTCATTGTCCCACTATAAACCAAGCTGGGAGCCCCAAAGCCAGATCACAACCGGACAACTATGTTTGAAGATGGTGGAGCAGTATTCAGAAGGACCTGGACCTCTTGACACGTCTTGTAACAGTTTTTCCTTCTTCCTGCACAGCAAATATTAATAAGTTGTTGCCTGCATTCTTAAGAAAGGCATGCCAATCAAGACTACTGCCCTTCCTTTTAGGGTAATTGTGAACAAAGAAATGCAAATGCCCTTCAGTAGTCCTTTTGTTGAGAAATCCTACTTGCTTTGATGTGGTCTCCTTAATTTATTTAGGAAAAGATATCCCTCATTCTTCTGCTTCCCTCCTCCCAAAAGCCTAATAAGGAGTATTGGGATTTTACCTGAGTAAAAGTCTAATTAGGTGTTTTTCAACTGCAGGTCACGAGCCATTTACTGGGTCAGGAAATCAATGTAATAGTTTGCAACCAGAACATTGGGGGAAAGTTAACAATTAAAATAGAGTGTAATACATATAGTAAAAGCATGTAATATTTTGTATGTAATTTTTTTTCAGTTATAAAATGTTATATAAAATTATTTTGTACTTGAGTCAAAAAGTATTTAAAAGCAGCCCTGGCTGGTGTGGCTCAGTGGATTGAGCACTGGCCTACAAACCAAAGGGTCACCGGTTTGATTCCCAGGCAGGACACATGCCCGGGTTGTGGGCCAGTTCCCCAGTAGGGGGCACGTGAGAGGCAATCACACAATGATGTTTCTTTCCCTCTCTTTCTCCTTCCCTTCCCCTCTTTCTAAAAATAAATAAATCAAATCTTAAAATGTTTAAAACCACTGGTAATGGGACTCTGCTATATGTACAAAATATTTGCCCAGGAACATTATTAATATATTTCATCAGATGTCTATAATATTTACCACTTGAAAGTTTATTAAGGGGCCAGAACCCCAGTTCTAAGGATTAGCCTTACCATATATTAAGACATATAATAAATCTATAATACATAATCAAAATTGTGTGATCATGTACAGAGATTAATGGATGTGAAAAAAAAGTTCAGAAACAGACCCCAGAATAAATGGTAATTTGATATATGCTAAAAGTGGCACCCAATGTGGTGCAGGAAAAGATGGTAATTAGCTGGGGGGGTGGAAATCAAGATGGAACTACATACCTCATTTAAATCAGAAAGTAATTCCAAATGAATAAAAAATGTAAAGGAAAAGTAGAAGGAAAAGGGAGGTTTGTGTGTGTGTGTGTGTGTGTGTTCGTTTTTAATAATCTTGTAATGCAAAAGACCTAAGTATGAAACCCAGGGGCCATAAGAAAAATGTTTGATAGATTTGCCTATTTAAAAACGTGCACAGAGGAGGCTAGGAGAGGGCAAAAGTGCAACTTTCTTCAGTCCTCCCAAATCCTGGTTTACCCGACACCAGCCGCCTCCACCATGCCCCCAAAGTTTGACCTCAACAAGATCAAAGTCATATACCTGAGGTGCACCAGGGAGGAAGTCAGTGCCACATCTGCCCTCACCCCCAAGGTCAGCCCCCTGGATCTGTCTCCAAAAGGGATTGGTGATGATGTTGACAAAGCAACTGGTGATTGGCAAGTTCTGAGGATGACAGTGAAACTGACCATTCAGAACAGACAGGCTCAGGTTGAGGTACTGGCTTCTGCCTCTGCTCTGATCATCACAGCCCTCAAAGAACCACCAGGAGGAAGAAGCAAAACAAAACAAAACAAAAACACAAAACAAAACAAAACAAAAAACCATTAAGCACAGTGGAAATATCACTTTCGATGAGACTGTCAACACTGCCCAAAGAATGCAGCACCGATCTCCAGCTAGAGAACTCTCTGGAACCAGTAAAGAGATCCTGGGACAGCCCAGTCTGTGGGCTGCAGTGTGGATGGCTGCCACCCTCACGACATCACAGATGACAACAGTGGTGCAGTGGAATGCCTGGCTATTTAAGAACTACAAAGGAAAACATTTCAATAAAAGATCATTTGAAAACCAAAAAACAGTGTACAGGAAAAAAAAATCATACTTAAAAAAAGGCCTCAAAAAAATTGTAATCCAAATCATACTTTTTCAAATAAAGAGCTCCTACAAATCAACAACAACAAAACCCCCAATAACTTAGGCAAATAAAAAAATGGGCAAGACAGACGCAAGCAGTTCGCCAAAAAGAAATTGGTTTTAGACCTATGAAAAGATACTTGGCTTACTCATTAAGAAAAATAAGAAAACAAACAGGAAGTCCAGGAGGAAGGCAGGCAGACAAGGAGGGGGTCCTGGGGCGGAAGTGAGCAGCAGGAGCGCATAAACGCACGAGGGAGGACAGCTGCAGCCACAGTTAAATTTTTTTGGTTGTCTCTGTCGCTGCTGCCGCTGCTGCTGCCACTACCACCGAGGTTCGCCCCAGGATGTCTCGGCCTGCACCTTGTGGTCCCCAAGCTCCACGCAGTGGCAGCAGCCCACATACAGGCAGCAGACACAGGCTGAGGAGGCTTGGTGCTGGCTGGGGCTGGCCGCGCAAGGGCCCGGGGGTGGGGTGGGGGCCAGGTGCAGCTGTCCAGGCTCCGATCTTACCCCATCACAGTGGCCAGCACCAGGCTCCGAAGCATGGAAGGGGTGGTTCTGCACAAGTGGTTCACCTATCTCGCAGGTTGGAAGCCTCGTTGGTTTGTTTTAGATAATGGAATCCTGTCCCACTATGATTCACAACACGATGTTGACAAAGACAGTAAAGTAAGCACAAAGTTGGTAGTTTGTGAAATTGAAGTTCATTCAGCATACAAGACAAGAATGGGATTAATCACTCCGGGAGAGTAGCATTTCTAGATGAAGGCAGTGGCTGCAGCTGAAAGACAGAGGTAACTACTGCTCTGGGGAGCTCTAAAGACCGTTTGACACTAGGGCTGAAAAAGAAAAAGAAGTAAGTGAAACTAGTGAATCTTTGAAACCAAAATGTCTGAACTTCACCTCTACTGTGACCTTTATTTTTATTTTTTATTAAAAAAACCACCTCCCTTTCTTTAATTGGTCAGAGTCGGTAGGACTTTGTTACAAAACTGGTACTACGGAATGTGAGGGGAGGGGTCCACTCTGTCAGATGTCAGCGCTAGGGCCCGAGGCCCTTCTTCTTGGCAATGACAAAGGGCTTTTCCACCTTGACCTTGCCAGTCTACAATGATCACATCCTTCAGGGCTTGTCCTGACCATCCGCCTTGGTGCTCTCCACCTTCCGTACCACCTTCGTGTCCTCTAGAACTTGGCCAAACACTACGTGCTCGCCACCCAGCCAGGCTGTGTTGACCATTGTGATAAAGAATTGGGGACCACTGGTGTCTTTGCCGGCACTGGCCATGCTCACCCAGCTGGGCCCATAGTGTTTTAGGTTGAAGTTCTCGTCGGGGAAGTGTTCACAGTAGATGCTCTTACCTCCAGTGCCATCTCCCCCAGTGAAGCCTCACCCCTGGATCATTAAGTCCTTGATCACATGATGGAATCTGCTGTTTTTGTAGACAAATCCTCTCTCTCCTCTAGCTAAGGCCAAAAAATTATCCGGTTTTTATAACAGTCTTTCCAAAGAGACCTATGACCACCTGGCCTCTATCTTCATCTCCATCGCAGGTCAAAGCACACCTTTGACGGTGACTTTGGGCCCCTTCTTCTTCTCATCGGCTGTAGAGCATCCTGGCAACAGCAGGAACAGAGCCCACAATCAGGGCAGTGGCGAAGAGAACCTTCATGGTCGGTTCCTAAAGGCGCAGCATCTACCAGGAGAAGCAAGTTCTACTGTGACCTTTAATACAGCAACCAAGTTCATACCATTCAAGAATTTGTTCACCATGATGAGAATCACTCACCTCCCAGCAGACAGAACATGATTGAAGCCTCTTTGCTACTTAGTGCCACAAGTAATATGTTCATGACAACACTTGAGGAATGTGTGAATATAGCAAATGCCAAGTTTGAACCTGAAATGTTTCAGCTGTCCCATATGGATCCCTTAGTTTCTCCTGTGTCACCTTCTCTTGTTCAAACGCTGAAGCGTTTTGTCAGTCACTCTGGTTCTTGCAGTTCAGAGAGGAGCAGAGATTGTAAGAAAACCAGTGTCTACACCTCACCGACTGGGTCAGTGACACCCAAGAACCCACTCAGATACAGATTCTTGTAATGATAATCTTTTTAAAGACTCAGATGGGCCTTCTCACTGTTCAAGAAACACCTTGCCCTGCCAGCGTGGCTCAGTTGGTTGGAGGATCCCCCTTATCAGTGGAAATATTGCAGGTTCGATTCCCAGTAGGGGCACATGTCTGGGTTGCCTGTTTGATCCCGTCTGGGTGCCTAGGGAGGCAACCAATGGATGCTTCTTTCTCCTATCGACGTTTCTCTCTCTCCGTTCCTTCCTCTCTCTCTAAGAGCAATGAAAAAAATGTCCCCAGGTGAAGGTGAAAAAGAGACATGTACACTTAACGGAGATTTGGCATCAGCAACCATTCCTGAAAAAAGCAGACTTATGCCACCCCCCTCCACAAAAAAATATGAATTGGAAGATCCTCTTTCATCCTCCTCTTCCTGAGGAAACAGAAGTGTCCAACTTCCTCTAAGTATTGCTATGCAAAAGCTGCTGTAATTAAAACTATGTTATAGGGAGTAGTTTTTTCCCTAGGATTTCTCTGCACTTTGTAAAGTATTGTAAAGCAAACAAAAATCCACGTACCTTTGAAGTGTATTTTTTCTTTATTTAGTTTACTTACAAGAGTAATTTTCCTAATAACTTCATGGTATGAATGTGAAGCATCCTTTTTTTTTTTCTTTTTAAACAAATGATGGTGCAATATTTTGACATCCGTAAGGAAAAATGTAGGTATTTTTCTAAAAAACTGTGAGGGACTGACAGCTTAGTCAGTGGATTGTAGCTTATAAACATGAGATCTTATAAACATAAGGTTTCAGCCTGAGAGAACTGTGATATATGCAACTTTTGCCATGGGCCAGATGGTCACTTTACCCCCGCTGAAAATGAGTTACGATAGCAGCTTGATGGTGATTATACTGTATTCCTTTAAGCAAAAGGAAACATTTAATATTCTAAATATTTTTAGCCCAAACACCAAGACATTGAGGATGTTTTACAAATCAGGCCGTGCAGTCCTTCATATGCAGACACTACAGATTTGTCGATACCAAATGTTGGGTTAAAGTATTCAATTTTAATTTATTTATTTCTCTGTTACATAAAAATGACCTGCCAAATTTAAGATGTGTATACGTTGTTATTTACACTGTTCTAGAAAAGCAGTTAATGTAGTGACTTTACTCACTTCCACTAGAAAAATGACTTTCCTTGGGGGAGAAAAAAAAGAAAAATGTAAATTAACCCTATAATGAGATTCCATTTTTTACTTCAGATAGGCAAAGATCAAAATGTTTGATGACACACTGGAACACAAGATTTCTCATACTTTGCTGATCGGTGTATATGAATACTGATAGAATTTCCATGAAGGCCAAGCAAAATCGATACATCTCTGATGCCCTAACAATTCAATTTGCAGGGGTCTACTTTACTGCTCTCTCAGAATATATGAGACATTACAAATGTATACGATGATTCACTGTGGCATTTTTGTAACAGTAAAAGACTTAAAGCAACCTAAATATCCATTAATAGAAGACTGAACAAATAAATTTTGGTCATTCTACACAATGGAAAATTATACAGCTAGAAAGAGAAAAGAGAGAGAAAGAAGAAGAGGAGTGGGGAAGAAGAAGGCAGAAGATAATCTATTTTTGTCTTGAAATACAAATATCAACTATACAAAGGACTGAAATTGTTTCACTAAAGAATTCTCAACCTAGGATAATGAGTTAAAGGCACATGTTCTCTAGCAGCTAGGTATGTTTCCAAGTAGGTTTTTCATACTAAATACTCAGAACGGAATTTACTCACAAGTATAAAATTGTTTCTTAAATCTTGCCTGGGTTAGGGAAAAGGAGATCTTTAGAATTAGAATTAATTTTATTTTAAATTAAACTTCTAGACAGAAAAAAAGCTATATTCTTTTTAATCCCACTCTCCTTTCCTATCATCCTGACAGACCTACAGAGAGTAGCTAAGAGAAAGGCAGAAAGACATATTTTTCATTGCAGAATCTTGCTCCTAAATTAAGAAGAAACAAATCAGGAAAGGAAAGGCAATAACATGGCTTGGATCCTGCACCTCGGAGATGCTGCTAACCACTTTTTTTTTTTAAATTCTGCTTTCAGTTCAAGTTCATCTCCACTTACACACCCTGGAAATCCCCTCTGCTTTACAACCAACCAGGAACTGGCTCTAAAGCACCAACACAGTACCTAACTTCCCTTCCTTCTTTGGACACACAGAATATATCTAAGTCCTTCCACTGGGTGATCCCCCAAAAAACAAAATAAAAATATTGCACCGATAAAACTCACTGGAAAACTTTTAAAAAAGAAATCAGAAAGTAAATACTTATTTTTCATATAGAGGAGAAAAAGTCTTGAAGAAAAATTTAGCACTATATACATATATATAGATGGAACCTAACTAAAAACCCTCAAAAAGAATTCCTAGAGAAAAGCAATTACAAGAGGGCTGCCCAAGGCTCTTTTTAAGAATCTTGATAAATTTTTCATTGTTTACCCTCAAAGAGTGACCAAACTCACAATGTTTAACAAAAAGTTTGGATACCATATTATTATTATCCTCCTCAGGCACAAGCACAGCACTCGGAAGGGCTGTGAGGACCCTACAGGAGCCTGGACTGGCCATCAGCCCATCCGGGTTTGCACCTTCTCTGCTGGACCATCCATTAGCTTATATGACTTTGATCAAGTTACCTCACTTTTCAGGGCCTCAGGTTCCTGAGAAATGAAGTGCGGCTACTTACTTCAAAGGAGTATTGCAAGGATTCAATACAATTAAATGATTTGACTACAAAAGTCTTTATATGTGTTTTAGGTAAGTAGCAATAATGGTGCAAGTTTCACCAACAGTCTGTCACCATTTAAAACTTTTTGGGTTTTAAAATAGATACCAGCAAAATAACTTTCCCTGCTTCCTGTTCCTGACTCAGAAATGGGATCTTGTCCTCATATGTGGTAAGGTAGATGGATCCCTGTAAGTACCGATAAGCTAACTGCCTCCATATGCATTCCCAAGTCGTTCTGATTTAGGGGCCAAAGAGACCGCCCCCTTCAGGAGGACTAGATTGAGAGGAAACCCATCGCCCTTGCAGTACGCACACACAGATGACTCATAAATCAAGTGCTCTGCTGCGGACTGCCTGCAGTACATCCTTGTAGTTACCTTACGTTTATACTGTGCATACATCTCCCGATGCTATCCTTAAAACAACCCTGTGAGAAAACTGAGATGCAGAGGGAAAAAAGATCAAGTTAAAAATAACCTCTATTTCCAACTCCTACTTAACTCATCACTTCATGGAGCTGAATGAGCTATTTGTTTATAAAGCAGAAGAAACCATTTATCAGTTGTATCATCAAAATTTACAACTTTCTCATTACAATGAAGCAGAATTTAATATCATCTATGCTTAATTTTATTGCTGATTAAAAAAGGAAATAGTTTGGGTTATCTTTTTTCCTCTCTTAATGAAAAAAATTGAAGAACAGAAAAGGGAGAACAGAGCAGAAAAACATCTTAATTCCTGGAATTTCTAGTGCCTAAGATAAGCGATACTAAATCTGACTAAGGATAAGTAAGCATAAATAAATCTTTGTACATCACAGTATAAGAAAGTAGCCTATGGAAGCTGTCCAGGTGGAGGGCAAAAAGAGAATGGAAGTGACTTTACTCAGAAAAATATCAAACAGTGAAAGAGCCAAACAGTACGCAGGAGAGGCAAGAATACTGAGGTAGAAACCTTGGGGATATCCCGGGATCAGTCATTAGCTCAAATGACGTGTCTCGTACATCTCATCAGTGATTTTCCCTCCCTTGTCTACCTTATACAAATATTGAGTAACTGAAGAACAACGCACAACTGGAAGGTGAGTCATTCCACCAGTAATCAGTGAGACTAAGGGAAATTCTATTTTCCTGTAAACTTTAACACAGTTTGCATCTGTTTTATCACTCCTGCTAGCTCTTACTGCTAATCCATGTCAGCACACCTGTTCTTCTGCTGCCATGAATGAAGTAAGTAATAGCAAACTAAGTGTTAAGCACTCTCCCACCCCCTAAAAACATGTATCAGACTCATAAGGTGGTAGAATTACTAGTAAGTATAAACAGCATCTGTAACTGAATCTAAAGATCTGGGGTTTGAATCCAACCTTCATGACTTAAACTCTGTGACTTTGGCAAGTTACTGAATTTCTCTGAGCCTCAGTTTCCTCATCTGTAAAGTACATAAAATACTCCTTCCTTCAAAGTGATTGTAAAGATTAAACAATATAATTAAATAAAGGGTAGCTATACATTAAAAATGTAAAATTCAATGGTAATGTATAAATAAAGATATTTATTGCACACCTACTGGATGCCAAGCATTGTGGAGAACACAAAGAGGAGGCCTTGTCCCTGAACCAGTTTATAATGTGGCTGAAGAGACAAAAGATACTGATGTGAAAAACCAAGCACTAAAACAAGAACACGTGGTATGGGATAACAGCCAAGTATGTGCCAGGGTTAATAAATGCTACAAGTTCAAAGAAAGAAAATAAAAACACAGGTCCTGGCGGGGTAGCTCAGTCAGCTAGAGCACGGTTCCAATACGCCAGAGTTGTGGATTTGATCCCAGTCAGGGCACAGACGAGAATCAACCAGTGAATGCATAAAAATGTGGAACAACAAACCCATGTTTCTCTCTCTCTTTTTAAAGATTTTATTTATTTTTAGAGAGAGGGGAAGGGAGGGAGAAAGAGAGGGAGAGAAACATCCATGTGTGGTTGCCTCTTGAGCGCCCCCTACCAGGGACCTGGCCTGCAACCCAGGCATGTGCCCTGACTGAGAACTAAGCATTTGGTTTGCTGTCTGGAGCTCAATCCACTGAGCCACACCAGCCAGGGCTCATGTTTCTTTCTTCCTCTCTTTCCCTTCCTCTCTCTCTCTAAAATCAATAAATAACATTTTTTTAATAAAGATAAACACACTATAGAAGTTAGGAAAGACTTTGTGACAGAAAAGGGACTTGACACCAAATTCAACAGCCTAGAAGAAATGGGTAAGTTCCTAGAAATATATAACCTCCCTAGACCAAATCACGAAGAATTGAAAAATCTAAATAGACCAATAAGCAGTAAGGAAATTGAAACAACCACTAAAAGCCTCCCAAAATATAAAAGTCCTGGACCAGATAGCTTCACTAAGTGAATTCTACCAAACATTCAAACAACATTTGATACCTATCCTTCTCACACACTTTCAAAAAATTGAAGAGGCAATACTTCCTAACATATTTTATAGAGCCAACATAATCCTGATACCAAAACCTGGCAAGGATAACAGAAAAAGAGAAAAACACAGGCCAATATCTTTGATGAATACAGGTGCAAAAACCTGAAACAAAATACTAGCAAACTGAATACAACAATACGTTAAAAAAAATAATACATCATTATCAAGTGGGGTTCATTCCAAGGGCACAAGGATGGTTCAACATATGCAAATTGTTCAATGTAATATGCCACATTAACAAAACAAAGCATAAAAATCATATAATCTTATCAACAGATGCAGAAAAAGCATTGGACAAGATACAACATCTTGTTATGATTAAAACACTCAATAAAGTAGGTATAGAAGGAAAGTAACTCAACATAATAGAGGCCATATATGACAAACCCTCAGCCAATATCATACTCAGCGGTGGAAAACTGGAAGCTTTTCCTCTACAGTCAGGAACAAGACAAGGATGCCTGCTCTCACCACTCCTATTCAACATAGTTCTGAAAGTCCTAGCCAGAGCTATCAGGCAAAAAGAAGAAATAAAAAGGCATCAACCTGAGAAGGAAGAAGTAAAAGTGTCACTTTTTGCAGATGACATGATTCTGTATATAGAAAACCCTAAAAACTCCACAAAAATACTATTAGAAACAACAAATACAGTGAAGTTGAAGAATACAAAATCAATGTACAAAAATCCACTGCCTTCCAATATACTAACAGTGAAACTTTAGAAAAAATGAAAAAAAGTTTCTTTAGCAATTGCAACAAAAAGAATATCTAGGAATAAAATTAACAAAAGGACGTGATTCATGGATTTTAAGAACCATCATAGTTAAAATGGCCATATTACCCAAAGCACTATACAGATTTAATTCAATCCCCATTAAAATCCCAATGTCATTTTTTGAAGAAATAGAACAAAAATCATCAGATTTGTATGGAACCATGAAAGACCCTGAATAGCCAAACAATCCTGAGAAAAAAAGAAGGAAGCCAGAGGTATCACACTATCTGACTTCACATTATACTGCAGAGCTATGACAATCGGCGCGGTATCAGCAGAAGAACAGACACACAGACCAGTGGAACAGCATCGAGAGCCCAGAAATAAAACCACATGTATATGGGCAAATAACTTTTGACAAAGGAGCCAAAAACACACAATGGAGAAAAGAAAACCTTTTAAATAAATGGTGCTGGGAAAATTGGAAAGCCACATGCAAATGATTAAAACTAGATTAGTTTGTCCCAATGTACAAAAATTAATCCAAAATGGATCAAAGACCTAAATATAAGATTCGAAGCAGTAAATTACACAGAAGAAAACATAGGTACTAAAATTATGAGCCTTGGTTGTGGAGAACATTTTATGAATTTGACCCCAAAGGCAAGGGAAGTAAAGGCAAAAATAAATGAATGGGACTAGATCAAACTAAAAACCTTCTTCACAGCAAATGAAACCAACAACAAAACAAAAAGGCAAACAACCTAATGGAAGATGGGTATTTGCAAACAAGAGCTCCAACAAGGAGCTAACATTCAAAACATATAAAGAACTCATACAACTCAACACCAAACAAATAATTCAATTAAAAAATGGGCAGAGGCCCTGGCCAGGGTGGCTCAGTTGGTTGGAGCCTTGCCCTGTGGCCAAAAGGTGGCAGGTTCAATTCCCAGTCAGGGCACCTGCCTGGGTTGCAGGTTTGATCCCTGGTCCAGGTGCTTAGGGAGGCAGCTGATCAATGTTTCTCTCTCACATTGGGATTCTCTCTCTCCCTCTTCTCTCTCTAGAGGCAATGAACAAATATCCTTGGGTAAGGATGAAGAAAAAATGGGCAGAGGACCTGAACACACACCTCTCCCAAGAACGGCCAACAGATAGATGAAAAGATGTTCAATCTCACTAGCTATTAATACAAATCAAAACTTCAATGAGATACTACAACACACTTGTTAGAATGGCTATTATCAACAAGACAAGTGTTGGGTTGGCCAAACAGTAAGTATGGTTTTTCTGTAAAATAAGATACATTTTTCGTTTTTACCAATAACTTTATTGATTTTGATATTTTGAGAATGTCAGTAATCTCCCACATGGTATAATGCTGATTGTTCTCAATGTCTCAATTTGATCACTAGCAACTTCAACTGGTCTACCTGACCATGGAGCATAGTCCAGTGAGAAATCTCTAGCACAAAACTTTGCAAACCATTTTTGACACATTTGACCAGTCACAGCACCTTCTCCATACACTGCACAAATCTTTTTTTGCATCTCAGTTGTGTTTTTATCTTTCTTGAAATAATAAAGCATAATATACCAAAAATGTTACATATTTTCTTCCATCTTCAATATTAAAATGGCTACCAAAAATTCACCAATTTTTATAAGTTCTTTTTTAATGCACACTGATGTGACAGCTGTCACGATACAATCTAACGAAATTGTTTCAAATGAAGTTAAAGACAACTAGGTGCTACTAGAGCCATCTTACGGAAAAAACCAAATGAACTTTTTGGCCAACTAAATAATAAGTGTTGGAGAGGTTGTGGAGAAAAGGGAACCCTCATTAACCAGTGGTGGAAATATAAACTAGTACAGCCACTACAGAAACCAGTCTGGCCATTCCTCAAAAAATTAAGAATAGGGTTACCATGTGACCCAGCAATCCCTCTCCTGGGTATCTACCCGAAAAACTTGAAAATATTTACCGTATTTTGTCATGTATAATGCATTCCCATGTACACTGCACACCCATGTTTTGGGCCCAAACTCTGAGGGGAAAAAAATCTTTTGTTTTATTTTTTAAAATTCAATTATTTATTTATTTATATTTAGAAACAAAACCAATTATCATATTCCAGGGTATTATTTTGCATATGGATATCATTATTGCTTTCTAGAGTTACATTTCTAATGCATAAGCATGAATAAAAGAATTAAAAACATGTATATAGATACAGAATTAGTACTACCCATGTGTAATGTGCATCCTTATTTTTCTCTCAAAAATTTGGACAAAAAAGTGTGCATTATACATGGCAAAATATGGGATTCACAAAGACATATGCACCCCTCTGTTCACTGCAGCATTATTCACAGTGGCCAACACATGGAGACAACCAAAGTGTGCTTCGATAGACGACGGGATAAAGATGTGGTACATGTACACTATGGAATACTCCTCAGCCATGAGAAAAGATGGAACACTGCCACTTGTGACAACGTGGGTGGACCTTGAGATTATTGTGCTAAGCGAAATAAGTCAATCAGAAAAAGCTAAGAACCATATGATTTCACTCATACATGGGATGTGAAACTGAAACTCAGACAGAGACAACAGTATGGTGGCCACCAGAAGGAAAGGGGTTGGGGGGTAGTGAGGTCTACAGACAAATATATGAAGATGGAAGACGGTTTGACTTTTGGTGGTAGACACACATACAGTATGCAGATGACATATAGTAGAAATGTACACTTGAAACCTATATGATCCTACTAACCAATGTCACCCCAGTAAATCTAACTTAAAAAATAAAAATAAAATGTCACAAAAGGAAAAAGAAAAGGGACTTGAGAAAGCCTTGGAGAAAAACAGGATTTGGAGACAGGAGTACAGTTCAGATGGGGGAAAGCAGTCCAGATACAGTGAGGAGCCAGCTTTAGCTGAAGCAGATGTTTGTAGGGGAGCGTACTAAAAGATGAGGCTTGAAAAGTAGGCTGTAGAGAAACTGTGAAGGAGTTACTTTCAGGGTAGGAATGGGAAACTGCAGGATTTGGACCAAGGGAATAACGTGATTAAATCAGTGTTTTGAAAAGATTGAGCTGGCAACACTGTGAGGAAAAAAAATGGAAGAAGAGTACAGACACAAGAAAACCAGTTAGGAGGTAACACAGAAGTTGAGACTGAGGTGCTAAAGACCTAGACAAGGTGGAAGTGGCAGAAACAGCAGAGGAAGAATTGAGAAATGCTACACAATGGATTAGTGACTGATAGGATACAACGGTTAAAGATAAGACAGGAGTCAAAATCAGTTTTAATTTCTCCAATCTGGGTGTCAAAGAGGAGAATCACAAAAGAAAATTAAATGATATGGGATCAGAAGCTAAAATTTTACTTGACACACTGAATTTGAGTTCAAAATGGTGTATTCACATAGAAATGTCTCACAAGCAATTGGTCACGTTGATGAGGCATTTACAAGAGTAACCAGGATTAAAGAAACCAATTTGGGAGTCACTTGGACAAGACAGAACTAAAGCTAAGGGGAAAATTCCATCAGGAACAGGGCTCTAGGGCTTCTTCCAAGAGAAAAATACATGTCCCCATTGTAGGGAAATGGGTTTTCTCCTCTAGTGAGAAGAGCGCATTGAGTCCAAGAAAGCCCAGTATTCATAAAAGTCCTCTTAAAGGAGGCATGCAGATTGTGGTGTAAGTCTTCGTGAACAGTGGTGTCAGCCTAGGTACAAAAGGGCTGTGATGCAAGGTGAATTAAGATAAGGAGATCCTACCTTGGGTGGACACTGTCACTGGCTGCTCAGGCCCATGTAGGGACTCTAGGGGCTTAGGAAAACTGTGCCGAAATACACTGCTCCTGCTTCTGCTCTGGTCATTTTCTAATACATTTTGGTGTCCTCAGCTTTCTGTACTGGGAATTTAATCTAATTTTACATGTGATGTCTACTTACTGGTCTACAATGCCCCTAAAAGGCTGTACACATATTTACACAAAAATTCACTGAAACTTCTGGGGGTTCGGAATCTAATGGAACAAAATCTGAAAACTAGCAGAGTTAATCACCAAACAAGGAAAAGAATTACGGTCCTTTCCTCAAATCCATTATCATTCCTTTACTTATGTAAATATTCTACTTTGAAAGTTTTACTCTAACACAATAATGATAAATTAAAAGATTTAAATGATAATTTAGCCCTGGCTGGCGTAGAGCAGTGGATTGCAAACCAAAGGGTGGCTGGTTCAATTCCCAGTCTTGGGCACATGCCTGGGTTGCAGGCCAGATCCCCAGTGGGGAGAACGTGAGAGGCAACTACACACTGATGTTTCTCCCTAGCTCTTTCTCCTTCCCTTCCCCTCTCTCTAAAAAATAAATAAATAAAATCTTTTAAAATAAATAAATACTAATTTAGCTTCACTGGTGACAGGGACAATGAATGCTGTGCTTTGGATCTGATCATTCAGCTCTGCTAGTTCTGGAAGTGATTTTTCAGGTTATTTTGGTACTTAATAATCAGTACAAATATCAAATCATTATGTGCAGACCTTAAACTAACACATTGTTATAGGGCAATTATATCTCAATAAAATTTGAAAATTAGTGCTTAAATCAGACATGTCGGTAACTCAATCCATAAACATTCCACTCTTTCAACTATAATTCTGCAAAAGAAAAGACAGTATCCTAAGTGCAGGAAATCACATTTTACTTCCCCGCAGCTGCTTCAGAGCTGAGGAGAACGTTACAACAAAGGGGAAATGTGCCTGGAGATCTTAAAACAAATGGAAATCCCCTTACTCCATATCTCCCAATTAGCACTGCTGAGGACGAAAGCTCTCAGGTTCCATTTCTCTTCATGGAAGTCCTAACCACACCACAATTAATCTGCAGTTGCCACCTGCACTAATGGTAGTGATAGAAGCACACCGGAACATTCCAGATCACCACTTTAGCTACAGTTTTCATTACATAGTGGGGCTTTCTATTTTAAACTCCAAAACTAATTTAATATCCCTTTTGCAAAGGAAAAGCAATGCAGTTCAGTAGAAAATCTCTCTCCAGCTCGATCTAAATTTTACCTTTCAACACTTCTGGCCAAGATGGAGGCGTAGGTAGACACACTGTGCCTCCTCGCACAACCAAAAGAAGGACAACAACAAATTTAAAAACAAAAAACAACCAGAACTGACAGAAAATCAAACTGCATGGAAGTCCAACAACCAAGGAGATAAAGAAGAAATATTCATCCAGACTGGTAGGAGGGGCGGAGACAGGCAGCCGGGCAGAGAGGACTCAAGACAATGTGGCTGGAGGTCCAGGATGGGCAAGGAGGCGGCTGGCAGACCTGGCGAGGTGGTGGATTGCGGACTGGTCCCACATTTGCGTGCAGATAAACCAGAAGGAACTGCAGAGCAAGAGAGACCCACAACCCAGGGTCCCAGCGCTAGGAAGTAAAGCCTCAAACCTCTGATTAAAAACACCTGTGGGGGTTGAGGCAGCAGCGGCAGAAACTCCGAGCCTCATATGAGAGTTCCTTGGAGAGACCCACAGGGTCCTAGAACGTACACAAGCCCACCCACCTGGGGAATCAACACCAGAAGGGCCCAATTTGATTGTGGGTAGCAGGGAGAAGTGACTGGTAACCGGCACAGAGCGGAGCAAGTGGCATTGTTCCCTCTGGGACCCCTCCACTACAAACAGTGTCACAATATAGCGACATGGGTTGCCCCAACCTGGTGAACACCTAAGGCTCCACCCCTTACTACGTAACAGGGGCACCAAGACAAAAAAAAATGGCCCAAATGAAAGAACATGCCTTGGCCTGCGAGGCAGTCAACGGGGTCCGCTGATATACCTGCAACGGATGAAAAGGGATGGGACAGGAGGCGCGAAAGAACGGCAGCAAGACAAAGGATTCTGATCAAGCTGCAAATTTATTTCAAAATGGAGGGAGTTATATAGAGGAGGGCAGTAGAGGAAGTGCAGTGGATAGGTGGCTTCAAAGCGTGCTCTAGCCTGCGATTGGCCGGGGGGTGCATGGCGGGCGCGTGATCAAGGCACTGATTGGTGTGCCAGCTGCATGTCCGGGGGGGGTTTCTATGGCTCCTGACCGCAGCATCCTGTTATTTGGGCGCAACCTTCAGGTCTGATTGTATCAGCCTGTTTCAGGCTTATCCCAGCCCCCAACAAGAACAGATCAAAGCTCCAGAAAAAAATACAACTAAGCAACGAAAAGATAGCTAGTTCAAAACACTGGTAATCAGGATGCTCACAGCAATGGTTGAATATGGTTCCAAATTAAGAGGAAAAAAATGAAGGCTATGCTAAGTGAAATAAAGGTAAATGTACAGGGAACCAACAGTGAAGGGAAGGAAATTGGGACTCAAATCAATGGTGTGGACCAGAAGGAAGAAAGAAACATTCAACCAGAACAGAATGAAGAGACAAGAATTCAAAAAAATGAGGAGAGGCTTAGGAACCTCCAAGACATCTTTAAACGTTCCAACATCCAAATTATAGGGGTGCCAGAAGGAGAAGAGGAAGAACAAAAAATTGAAAACTTATTTGAACAAATAATGAAGGAGAACTTCCCCAATTTGGCAAAGGAAATAGACCTCCAGGAAGTCCAGGAAGCTCAGAGAGTCCCAAAGAAGCTGGACCCAAGGAGGAACACACCAAGGCACATCATAATTACATTAGCCAAGATGAAACAGAAGGAGAGAATCTTAGAAGCAGCAAGAGAAAAGAACACAGTTACCTACAAAGGAGTTCCCATAAGACTGCCAGATGGTTTCTCAAAAGAAACCTTACAGGCGAGAAGGGGCTGGAAAGAAGTATTCAATGTCATGAAAGGCAAGGACCTAGATCCAAGATTGCTCTATCCAGCACAGCTATCAATTAGAATGGAAGGGCAGATAAAGTGCTTTTCAGATAAGGTCAAGTTAAAGGAGTTCATCATCACCAAGCCATTATTATATGAAATGTTAAAGGGATTTATCTAAAAAATAGAAGATCAAAAACTGAGAAGAGCAGTAAAATGACAACAAACTCACAACTATCAACAACTGGACCTAAAAAACAAAAACTAAGCAAATAACCAGAATAGGAACAGAACCACCGAAATGGAGATCACATGGAGGGTTATCCGTGGGGAGAGGGAGGAGGGGAATGGGGGGAAAAGGTACAGGGACCAAGAAACATAATTGGTAGGCATAAAATAGATGTGGAGAGGTTAAGAATAGTGTAGGAAAGAGAGAAGCCAAAGAACTTATATGTACGACCCATGGACATGAACTAAGGTGGGGTTGGGGGGAAATGGTGGAGGGTGGGGGGTGCAGGGCAGAGGGAGGAATAAAGGGGAGATTCGAATTGGGACAACTGTAATAGCATAATCAATAAAATATACTTTTATAAAGGCAAATAAAATATATAGTAAGTCAGATGGTGATAAACGCTATCGATAAAAATAAAGCAGAGACAGAAGACAGGGAGTGCCTGGGTGAGGGTGAGGGTATATGGAATACATGGTACTTTAAATAGTATGGTCAGGATGAACCATCCTAAGAAGGCGATATTTAAGAAAATAGCTGAAAGAAGTGAATGGATAATCATACAAATATCTGGAGGAAGGGGAAGTAGCAAGTGCAAAGGTCTTGACACCTATCTGGTGGGATGGAGACCACCAAGACTGAAATGGAATTAAGACCTGAGAGGCTAATGGGGACCAGGTTGCAAGGGCCTTACAGGTCCCTGTAAAGACTCTTACTTACAGCTTGAGTAAGAGGAAAATCTATTGGTGAATTTTCAGCAGAGGAGTAACAGGATCTGACATGAATTTATTTATTTGTTTGTTTGTTTACTCACCTGAGGATGTGCTTAGAGAGAGTAAGGGTAGGGGAAGAGAGAGAGAGAAACATCAGTGTGAGAGAGAACCTACCAGTTGCCTCCCGTATGCACTCCAACCGGGGATCAAACCCACAACCCAGTATATGCCCTGACCAGGAATCTAACCCACAGCCTTTTGGTGCACAGGACATGGATCCAACGAAGCTACCCAGCCAGGGCCTGATATGGACTGAAAGGGATCACTCTCATTGAACACAGCCTCGGGCACTGGGAAACAGGAAGACCAGTTAGGAAGCTATTGTACTTGTCTAGTTCAGAGTGGCCTGGATCCAAAAGTGTTGGTAGTTGTATTACTAAGGTGAGAAAGGCTGCAAGAGGGACATCTTCACAAAATGAGGAGTTCGTACTATGGAGAATGGGGAATGCCTCTGCTACTCTTCCATACTGATAGTTTTCCCTCAGAAGTAAGCTGTCTTGTCTTTAATGCCAGTGTATTATTTCTAATCTTATTTACATTATTCTATTCTCTTAGTAGACCAACTGAAAAGGCAATAAAAACTGACACATTTAGTTAAGAGCAAGAGCAAAACTGAGTCAGAAATCTGAGGCAGCACTTTCTAAGTAAAAGAAAAGTAAGTGTGGTCACTCTGGGTGGTGCCTCACTTCCAACATACTGTTCCTAAAAATTCACTTATAAGAAGGGTATTTAAAACTTAGTACTTTTCCTATAAATACAAATTTATAAAAAGTGATTTAGGCCCTGGTCGGGTGGCTCAGTCGGTTGGAGATACCAAAATATCCTCCTGTATACCAAAAACGTTGGGGGTTTGATCCCCAGTCAGGGCACAGGTACCTAGGCAGCAGGTTCGATATCCAGTCGAGGTGCATACGGGAGGCAACTGGTCTGTTTCTCTCTCTCGTCAGTAAATATATCCTTGGGTGAGGGTTAAAAAATAAATAACTAAGTAAGAAGTGATTTGGTTGCTATGCCAAACTATATAATGGGACTACTGTATAATAATAGCGTCAGGTTGAGAAAAATAAGTTTCTCTTTTGCACACTCCACCTTGTTCAAAACTCCTAAAGTTGCCTTTATCCCTCTGCCTCTAGCACTGCAATCTACATGAAACCTCCTACTCCAGCATCCTCTTCAGATTTGCCCCCAAAAAAGTTCTCCATGTCTAATAAATGCCCATCCAATTTTAAAACGGCAGCAACCAAACACCCATACTGACATCCAATTCTCATTCCTTTGTAAAACAGAACTCAGGCACCAGGAGCAAATGTACTACTTCAAGCTAGTTCTCGTTTCAAAAAACAAACAAACAAAGCGGATCCCAGTTGGTAGAATTTCAGCAAGTGTTTTATTAGAGAAAATAAAGAAGAATAAAGAAATGAAAAAAACATGTGGTGTTGAGAAGTCTACTGCAAAAAGTCACCCTGTTTCTCTTTTTACCCTTCCTGTACTTCTGAACTCGTTGATTTTTCCAGAGATTTCACATTTGGGCCACAATTCTTTAGGCCCAACACACCTGGATGATCCAGAGATAATAAGCCTATTTTTCCATTTTCAATTGTGGAGTTGAAGAAGAGGAAATAGGGAATAGTATGGGAATAACATTACTGATTAATTAAGTATGCATTGAGTAAATGTTCATAAGTTGAAGACTATTTATCATTAATGGGCTTTAATAAATAGAGAACTCAAAACACATGATTTTAAAATTATACTTTGCAGATAGTTAAATTTCTTTCTCAGTTTTCTGTTTTAACTACCAAACCCCAAAGTTTGCCATTTACCACTCAACATCTTTTAAGTCTGGGGGAAAACTTTGCAGTTAATCTTAGAGATAACCACATCTTCAAACCCAGAAGAGAGTGGAAGGTTCCGAAGACTGATGAAGAGCTGTTAGTTCACATCTTTTACAGTCTGCAGCTGCCACTCTCAAAGTAAAAAACAAAAAACAAACCTACATTAGATCAGTTCTTATACTGACATTTCATTTGGGTCACATTTGCTTCTAAAATCTGTAATTAGAAAAACACCAGAAGGCCTCTCATCTGTCAATTAACTAAAAAGATATTATCAAGCAGAACAAATGACTTGATTTAAACTTAACCCTAAAAACTCAATTAAATGTACTACAGGCAATTTGCCTTCCTCCAATTTATTTTTCAGAAAACAGAATCCCAAGTCATTAGTGTTATTTAAGAAGTTCTAAATCACAGGATTATGGGAGAGTGCTATTGTAATTAAAGTTTCATTAGAAGTTCAAAACAAGAAGACTATGTTGGGCTATTATCTCCTTTAGAGTTTTCTATTTTGACTGAATTTTTTAATTAGGAAAAAAAGCCCATTTGGAAAATGAAAGATGATGAAAGAAGTCTCAAAAAGAACTGAAGGGCGGGGATGATGGGACTAATGGAAAAAATACAATAAAAAAGAATTTAAAGAGAATAGAAGAAACTAAACAGAAGACAGTCTGAATAGTGAGACTTTTTAACTTCCTTTGTTAACATGCTTTGTAATCAAACTGAAGGCAATACATTTTACTTAAACTTTTCAAATAGAGAGAAAAAGGAAACTATATCTAAAGCAGAGCATTTCTAGAGCAGTGGTTCTTTTTTTTAATTATATTTTATTGATTATGCTATTACAGTTGTCCTGATTATTCTCTCTTTGCCCCCCTCCAGCCAGCAACCCCCTACTCCCTCAGGCAATCCCCTCATCATTGTTCATGTCCATGGGTCATGAGTATAAGTTCTATGGCTACTCCATTTCCTATACTGTACTTTACATCCCCATGGCTATTCTTAACTACCTGTTTGTACTTCTTAATCCCCTCACCTCTTCATCCATTCCCCCACTCCACCCCCATCTGTAAACCATCAAAACGCTCTCTATATCCATGATTCTGTCTCTGTTCTTGTTTGCTCAGTTTGTTTTTTAGATTCAATTGTCCATAGATATGTATTTTGTGCCATTTTATTGTTCATAGTTTTGATCTTCTTAAATAAGTCCCTTTAACATTTCATTCATATAATAATGGTTTTGTGATGATGAATTTCTTTATTTTTCTCTTATCTGGGATGCTTTTTTTTCTCTTATCTGGGATGCTTTTTATCTACCCTTTGATTCTAAGTGATACTTTTGCTGGGTAGAGCAATCTTGACTATAGGTCCCTGCTTTTTATGACTTTGAATATTTTTTTGCCAATCCCTTCAAGACTGCAAAGTTGCTTTTGAGAAATCAGCTGACAGTGTTATTTATGGGAATTCCCCTGCAGGTAACTACCTTCTTTCCTCTTGCTGCTTTTAAGATGCTTTCTTTATCTTTTACCTTTGGCATTTTCATTATGATATGTCTCAGAGTGGGCCTCTTTGCATCCATCTTGTGTGGGACAATCTGTGCTTCCTGAACTTGCATGTCTATTTCTTTCACCAAATTAGAGAAGTTTTAATTATTTTTTCAAATAGATTTCCAATTTCTTGCTCTTTTTCTTCTTCTGGCATCCCTATGATGCGAATGTTGGACCTCTTGAAGTTGTCACTGAGGCTGCTTATACTATCCTCATTTTTTTGGAATCTTCTTTCTTCTTGCTCTGATTAGTTGTTTTTGCTTCCTTATGTTCCAGATCATTCCACTCTACTGTTGTTTCCCTGTAAATTGTTATTTATTTCAATTAGTGTATCCTTTGTTTCTGACTGGATGTTTTTTATGCTGTTGAGGTCCTCACTAAGTTCCTTGAGCATCCTTATAACAAGTGTTTTGATCTCTGCATCTGTTAGATTGTTCATTTCCATTTCATTTAGCTCTTTTTCTGGAGTTTTGATCTGTTCTTTCATTTGAGCCATGTTTCTTTGTCTCCTCATTTTGGCAACCTCCCTGTGTTTGTTTCTATGTTATTAGATAGAGCTGCTTTGACTCCGTGTCTAAATAGTGTGGCCTAATGTAGTACGCGCCCTATAGGGTCCAGTGGAACAGCCTCCCCTATCACCCAAGCTGGGTACTCGAGGTGCACCCTTCGTGTGCGCTTAGTATACCCTCTTCTTGTAGTTGAGCCTTGGTTGCTGTTGGAAGATCAATGGGAGGCATTTATCCAAGCCAGTAATACTGGCTGTGACCACTGACCACCAACCTCCACACTCTATGAAGGATCAGCTGTGCAGGGTCAGGGTGGTGGTTTTCTGATGTGGTCTGTAGCTGTCCACTGGGTGCACTGGCCCTGGGGCTTCCCAGGTGATACAGGCCAAGGTCGGCAACTACTTGAGCTATAAAGCAATCTGAGATGGCTGCTACTTGTGCTGGGCTTGGAGACTCCCAGGTGAAGCCAAGTTTGAATCTAAGCTGGCTGCTGCTGGTGCCACACCTGGGGCTCACTGAGGCCAGCTGTTGCTTGTTTGATAGGATTTAGGACGTTGTGCAGCATGAGCCAAGACCAGCCATCATATGCAAAAGCAGCTGGGGTGGGCCCCTAAGTTTGGTGGGGTGGAGTCTCTGAGGATCTCTATGGCAGGTGGAAGTGTTAGCCAGGTGTAAGGTGTCTCAGATATGGCACCAGCTTACTGGATCTGTGGCGGGAAGGTTTAGAAAAGCAACAATGGCCTCTTCTTGCCTAATGCCAGATGCTTCAGTTTCTCCCTGTATGTTACTGGTGCCTTTCAAGCTGCTGCCCTGGAGCTGGAGTTCAGAGGCAGTCAGTATGTTTAAGTCTGTGTGCAGGTTCTTTAAGAGGAACCGCTTGGAGCTCCAGCAATTTCTTCTACCAACTCAGTCCCTGCTGGGTTTTGCAGCCAGAAGTTATAGGGACTTATTTTCCTGGCACTGGAACCCTGGGCTGGGGGGCGTGGTGTGGGACTGGGACTCCTCACTCCAGAGATATCCCTCCTGAATTTTAATCCACCACTCATGGGTGTGGGACCAGCCTGTTCTGTGTATGTGCCCCTCCCACCAGTCTGTATAGATGTGGTTTCTTTAATTCTGTAGTTGTCAGACTTTCATTCAACTCAATTACTAATGGTTCTGAAAGATGGATGCTTTATACTTTGTTATTTTGACATGGTTGTGTGAGGAGGTGAGCCACATCTGCTATGCCGCCATCCCGACTGGAAGTTGAGCAGTGGTTCTTAAACTGTAGTTTGAGGACTTGTCTACATCCCTAAGGCCCTTTCAGAGTACCTATAAGGTTAAAACTATTTTTATAATAATACTGATATATTATCTATCTTTTTCATTCTCATTGCTCACAAGAGTATAGTGTTCTGGCATGATATCAAAGAATAACTATAATTTTCTGAAAATGCCAATAAAATACTCTTGCCTTTTTCAACTACAGATAAGTCTCCACTTTCTTCACATACTTCACTGAAAATAACAACATAATAAACTGACTATATGACTTAATTAAAGAGATTTACAAATATGTAAGACAATGCCTACCTCCTCACATTTATTTTTTGGTTTGGGACAACAGTTATTATTTAGAAAAATGGTTTTTATATCAGAATATAATAGTCTTTTATGTTGTTATTTTAAATAAATTAATACATATTTTTAAAGATTCTCAGTTTTAACTTCTAATGAAGTAATTATCAATAGATATAATTCCACATAAACAAAAGCTTCCAGGAGTCCTTAATTTTTAAGAATATAAAGCACCTTGAGACCAAAAAGTTTGAGAACTGCTGATCTAAACTATCTCTTATTATATAAGAAAAATATTACTCTACACAAAGGAGTATGTTAAAGATAAGAGAAATAAATAAAACTGCTTAGAAGTTTATAAATTTATAATTTATAGCTTATAGGACAAATGAATATGCTCAGATTTGCATCACAAAAACCTGAGGGGCAAGGGAGGTACAGGTAGATGTATAAATGAAAAAGAGTGGCCATGAGTTAGTAATCACTGAGCTAGGGGTTCATTATACTAGTCTCTTTACTTCTGAATATGTTTGAAACTGTCCCTAATAAAAATATTAAAGAATTTATAACTCAGCAGTTAAAAATGAAAACATAAATCTGACTATAATTTAATGTTATTATTAAGAACAAAGGAGACAACCCATCAGCTTGGCCAAGACAAAGAAATATGGCCCAAATGAAAGAACACAGCAAAGCCTCAGAAAGAGAACTACACAAGGAGGATATCACCAACCAATCTGATAGAGAATTTAAAGCTCTGGTAATCAAAATGCTCACAGATCTGATTGAGCTTGATCAAAATATGAAAAAACATATGAAGGATACCCAAAGTGAAATAAAGCAAAATATTCAGGGAACCAACAGTGACAGGAAGGAAACCAGGACTCAGTGCAACGGTTTAGAACAAAAGGAAAAAAAAACATTCATCCAGATCAAAATGAAGAAACAAGAATTTGAAAAAATGAGGAGAGGCTTAGGAACTTCTGGGACAACCTGAAACATTCCAATATCCGAATTATAGAGGTGCCAGAAGGCAAACAACAACAGCAAGAAATTGAAAACTTATTTGAATAAATAATGAAGGAAAAGGGAGGAATGGGAGGGAGGTACAAGGAAGAAGCAAAATTAGTAGATATAAAACAGACAGGGAGAGATAAAAAATGGTATAGGAAACAGAGGACTCAAAGAACTTATATGTATAACCCATGGACATGAACTAAGGAGTAGGGAATGCTGGAGGGTTGGGGGGACAGGTGGAGGGGGGATAAAGGGGGAAAATTGGAAAAACTGTAATAGCATAATCAATAAAAAATACTTAAAAAAAAAAAAAGAACAAAGGACTTCCGGCCAAGATGGAGGCATATGTAGACACACTGTGCCTCCTCGCACAACCAAAAGAAGGACAACAACACATTTAAAGACAAAAAAAAACCAGAACTGACAGAAAATTGAACTGTATGGAAGTCTGACAACCAAGGAGTTAAAGAAGACATATTCATCCAGACCAGTAGAAGGGGCTGAGACACACAGCTGGGTGGCGAGGACTTCCAGCAAGACAGCAGCTGGTGGACCCAGCGAGGTGGCGGATCATGGAGCCGGGTGGGCAAGACTGTAGCTGGTGGGCAAGACTGCAGCTGGTGGACAAGGAGCAGCTGGTGGATCCCACAAGGCGGTGGCTGGTGTACCTGGCAGGCCACATTCACACGCAGATAAAGCGGGAGGAACAAAGGGGGAGCGAAACAGACTGTGCACCCCAGAGCTCCAGCATGGGGAAATAAAGCCTCAAATCACTGATTGAAACACCTGTGGGGGTTGAGGCGGCAGTGGGAGAAAACCCAGCCTCACAGGAGAGTTCATTGGAGAGACCCACAGGGTCCCAGAACGTATACAAGCCCACCCACACGGGAATCAGCACCAGAAGGGCCCACTTGTAGGTAGCAGGGGAAGTGAATGAAAGCTGGCAGAGAGCAGAGCAAGCACCATTGTTCCCTCTTGGACTCCTTCTCCACATACAGCATCACAGCGCAGCGACGTGGGTTGTCCCGCCCTAGTGAACACCCAAGGCTCCGTCCCTTACAACAAAACAGTTGTGCTGAGACAAAAAAATTCGGCCCAAGTGAAAGAACAGATCAAAGCTCCAGAAAAAATACAACTAAGTGACAAAGAGATAGATAGCCAACCTATCAGATGCACAGTTCAAAACACTGGTAATCAGGATGCTCACAGAATTGGTTGAATGTGGTCACAAATTAGATGAAAAAATGAAGGCTATGCTAAGAGAAACAAAGGAAAATGTACAGGGAACCAATAGTGATGGGAAGGAAACCGGGACTCAAATCAACAGTGTGGACCAGAAGGAAGAAAGAAACATCCAACCAGAAATGAAGAAACAAGAATTCAAAAAAATGAGGAGAGGCTTAGGAACCTCTAGGACAACTTGAAACATTCTAATTATGAATTATAGGGGTGCCAGAAAGAGAAGAACAGCAGCCAGAAATTGAAAACTTATTCGAAAAAATAATGATGGAAAACTTCCTCAATCTGGCAAAGGAAATAGACTTTCCAGAAAGTCCAGGAAGCTCAGAGAGTCCCAAAGAAGTTGGACCTGAGGAGGAACATACCAAGGCACATCAGAATTACATTACCCAAGATTAAAGATAAGGAGAGAATCTTAAAAGCAGCAAGAGAAAAGGAGACAGTTACCTACAAAGGAGTTCCCATAAGACTGTCAGCTGATTTCTCAAAACAAACCTTACAGGCAAGAAGGGTCTGAAAAGAAGTATTCCAAGTCATGAAAGGCAAGGACCTACATCCAAGATTGCTCTATCCAGCAAAGCTATCAATTAGAATGGAAGGGCAGATAAAGTGCTTTTCAGATAAGGTCAAGTTAAAGGAGTTCATCATCACCAAGCCCTTATTATATGAAATGTTAAAGGGAGTTACCTAAGAAAAAGAAGATCAAAAATAGGAACAGTAAAAATGACAGCAAACTCACAGTTCTTAACGACCACACCTAAAACAAAAACAAGAGCAAACTAAGCAAACAACTAGAACAGGAACAGAACCATAGAGATGGAGATCACATGGAGGGTTATCAACAGGAGAGTGGGAAGGGGAGAGAGGGGGGAAAGGTACAGAGAATAAGTAGCATAAATGGTAGGTAGAAAATAGACTGGGGGAGGGTAAGAATAGTACAGGAAATGTAGAAGCCAAAGAATTTATATGTGTGACCCATGGACATGAACTAAAGAGGGGGAATGTCGGTGGGAGGGGGTGTGCAGGGCAGAGGGGAGTGAAGGGGGGGAAATGGGACAACTGTAATAGCATAATCAATAAAGTATATTAAAAATAAATAAATAAATATACCATTTGGGAAAAAAAAAGAACAAAGGAAAATAAAAGAAAAAATCTAATACTAAACTAACACTATCCACATAGTTCCAAATTCACTTTTTGATCTTCATCAATGTCTTCTCAATTAATCTCAAGTAGCAAAACCTGTAGTGTACATGAATTTATGAAGTTCTGCTTTGTTCACTTAAAATTCAAATATACAGCTCCCATCATTATCTACTATCAACTAATCTGACTTAAACAAAAATGACAAAGATCTTTCAGGGTAATAATAAAAGCAGCTCACCAAATCTTTTAATGTGATTGACTTGGCTACATATTACAGACTAGAGTAATTTTTCCATGTTACACTATTGCCATCTGCTGGCTGTGATGTCTAAGTACCTTAAACAAAGGTTTCAGAAAATCTAAAAATTGACTTATGACTTAAGTTTTCTCCCAAAATTATCCTGAAGAAACTGCTATACATATAAGTACATTAGGGTCCTTCAAAATCCCACACTAGAAACAGTGGTTCTCAACCCAGGATTCACTTTAAAATCATCTGGGAGCTTTTGAAAAACCTGATAAGTGGGCAATTAAATCCAAATCTCTATTTGATAAAAATGAAAGGCAAGTCACAGACTGAGAGAAAATATTTGCAAAAGATATAGCTGGTATGGAACACCTAGAATATATAAACAACTGTTACAACTCAATAATAGAAAAACCCAATTTTTAAAAAATCCTCACTGAGGTTATGTTTATTGATTTTAGAGAGAGAGGAAGAGAGAGGGAGAGAGAGAAACACCGATCAGCTGCTTCTGGTACACGCCCTGACCAGGAATTGAATCCACAACCCAGGTTTGTGCCCTGACTGGGAATCAAACCTGCCCTAACCAACTGAGCCACCTGGCCAGGGCGGCAACCCAGTTTTTATAATGGGGAAAAGATCTAAACAAATACTTCACCAAAGAAGATATGTAGATGACAATTAAGCACATAAAAATGTTCAACATCATTAATCTTCAGGAAAATGGAAATTAAGACCACAATGGATACTACTTAACATCCATTAGAATAGCTAAAGGTAAAGAGAGACCATATTAAGCGTTGACCAGCATTGTGGAACAACTTTAACCCTCATATACTGCTAGTAAAAATGTCAAATGAGACAACCATTTTGGAAAACAGTTTGGAGGTTTCTTTAAAAGCTACATACATACCTACCATAATACCTAGAGAAAAAACAGTTGTAGTGGGTTGAATAGTGTCCCCTCCAAAATTCATGTCCACCTGGAATGTGACCTTATCTGGATGTGAATATAATTTTTGGGTTGGCCAAAGAGTCCATGTAGTTTTTCCATAAAATAAAAGACATATTTTTCATTTTTCACCAGTAACTTCATTGACTTGGATATTTTGAGAATGTCAGCTACCTCCCATGTGGTATAATGTTGATCTTTCTCAAAGTCTCAATTTGATCAGTAACAACTTCAATTGGTCTACCAGCCTGTGGAGCACCATCCAGCGAGAAACCTCCAGCATGAAACTTCGCAAACCGCTTTTGACACGTTCAATCAGTCACAGCACCTTCTCCATACATGGCACAAATCTTTTCTGTGTTGTGTTTTTACCTTTCTTGAAATAATAAACCATGATATACTGAAAACGTTGCATATTTTCTTTCATCTTCAATATTAAAATGGCTACACAAAAATTCACCAATTTTGATAAGTTTTTTTAAAATGCATGCTGATACAACAGCTGTTACAATACTATGTAACAAAATTGTTCTGAATGAAGTTAAAGACAACTAAGCATCACTAGAGCCATCTTACGGGGAAAACACCCAAACTTTTTGGCCTACCTAATACTTAAGATGAGGTCATACTACAATAAGGTGGTTCCTAAATCCAATGAGCGATGTCCTTATAAGAAGAAGAGAGGACACACAGAGAAGAGGAGGCAGAGTGGAGTGATGCAGCTAAAAGCCAAGAAACAGCAAGGATTTCCAGGAGCCGGGAGCTTCTCAAACTAGGAAAAGGAAAGAAAGGGCTTTTTCCTTAGAACCTCCAGAAGCTGCATGGCCCCACCAACACCTTAATTTTGGACTTCTAGCCTCCACAACTGAGAGGATGTCATTTAAGACCACCAATTCACAGTAATTTGTTACAGCATCCTCAGGAAACAAATACAAAAGCACAAGGTTAAAGATTTGCACGAGAATGTTATTAGACACAGGGATGCTCCAGTCTTTTATATAAATGGTATAGAACAATGCACACAATTGGTCCTCCACATGCACAGATTCCCAATTGTGGACTGAATATTCTGTTTTTGATCAATGGTTGGTCGAATCCATGGATGTGAAACCTGAAACACAGAGGGTCAACTGTATATTTATTGAAAAAATTCCACATTTAAGTGGACCCACATAGTTCAAACTCGTGTTAAGATTCAACTGTACTGAATTAAGAGATGCCAGACCAAAAAAGACTATACATTATATGATTCCACGGTGTTTACCTGATGGGGGGATGGACAAGGAAGGGAGGTGGATACAGGAGAAGTCACTGTAAGGTGTCAGGAAGAAATTTTGGGGGGGTGATAGATATATTCATTACCTTAACTGTAGTGACAGTTCCATAGGTGTATACATGTCAAAACTCATCAAGTTGAAGGGAAGATGGCAGAGAAGGAAGTACCAGGAATCTGTCCACCCACCCAGACAAGTGCACAGACAGAACCTGTCTGATGTAAGCGGTAACTATTTTGGAATTCTAGAATCTGTTGAATGCTTGCAACTTCCAGGGGAAGCCTTGGATGATAAATTGTAGTAATTTCAGTTTTCATTCTTAGCACAGCAGCAGCCATTCATCCCTCACCCCAAGCCACAGAGCAGACAGCAGTACACATGTTCCTGGAGCAGCTGGCACACAGCTTGTGAGAGCCAGGTGGGTGGCCAAAAAGACCCTGTCTTCCAAATAGCAGGGATATGGGTGCTGACTGCTGATTGTGCTTGTAATCACAGAGACAAAGAGGCATAATCAAGAGGAAAAATAAAATCTGAATACGCCTATACATAGTTTGGAGAATGAATTAGCAATCAAAAATCTCCCAACCACAACAAAAAAAAGTCCTGGACCTAATGGCTCACTGGTAAATTCTACTGAACACTTAAAGAAGAACTAATACCAATTATTCTTAAACTCTTCCAAAAAACTGAAGAGGAAGGAACACTTTCAAACTCTTCTTATGGGGTCAGCATTACCCTGATACCAAAGCCAGAAAAAGATACTACAAGAAAACTAGAGACCAATATCCCTTATAAATTAATGCAAAAATCCTCAATAAACTATTAGCAAGCAGAATTGAGCAGCAATAATAAATGGAGTATATACTATGACCATGTGAGATTCATTCCTGGAATGCAGGGGTGGTTCAATATATGAAATTCAATCAGTAATATATAATATAATTTATTAGCAACAGAATAAAGGAGAAAGAAACACATGATCATTCAACTGATGCAAAAAAAGCATCTGACAAAATTCAACTGCCTTTCAGGATAAAAATACCCAACAAACTAAGAAAAGAAAGAAACTACCTCAACATTAAAGCCATAGATAAAAACCCAAAGTGAACATCATACTCAATGTGGAAGTTGAAAGGTTTTCTTTTAAGATCAGTACCAAGGCAAGTATGACTGCTTGCGGGACTTCTATTTAGCAAAGTACTGAAAGTTCTAGCTAGAGCAATTAAATAAGAAATAGAAAATGAAGGCATCCAGATTGGAAAGGAAGAGGTAAAATTATCTTGGTTTGCAGAGGATATGATCTTGTATGTGGAAAACCCTAAAGATTCCACACACAAAACCAATCAGAACTAATAAATCAATTCAGCAAAGTAGCAGGATACAAGATAAACACACAAAAATCAGATGTATTTCTATAAAACAAAAATGAATATGAAAATTACAAAAACAATTCTATTTACAGTAGCAACAAAATAATGAAATAGGAAGGGACTAAACCAAGGAAGTGAAAAACTTGAACAATGAAA
The DNA here is from genome assembly GCF_022682495.2 of Desmodus rotundus. NCBI lineage: Eukaryota > Metazoa > Chordata > Mammalia > Chiroptera > Phyllostomidae > Desmodus > Desmodus rotundus. The sequence continues at coordinate 52,338,610 of NC_071393.1, forward strand.
ACTAAAACATTGCTGAAAAATATTAAGGACATAAATAAATGGGAACATATTCCATGTTCATGGGTTAGAAGATTTAACATTGTTAAAAAGTCAATACTAATTATAGTGATTCAGTGTAATGCCTATCAAAAACCCAGTGAGATTTGGAATCTCAGGTGATACTGAATAACCAAAAAAATCTTGAAAAGAACAAAAGAAAAGGACTCACACTTCTTGATTCCAAAACTTACTACAAAGCTACAGTAATACAAACAGTGTGGTACTGGTATAAAGACAGATATATAGACCAATGGAACAGGAATAATCCTGTTTCATATATGGTCAAATGACTGACAAGGATGTCAAGGCCATTCAATGGGAAAAGAGCAACCTTTTCAACAATGGTTCGGGGAAAACTGGGTATCCACATCCACGTGCAAAAGAATGAAGTTGGACCCTTGCCTAACACCACATGCAAAAATTAACTCAAAGTGTAAGACCAAAGACAATTAAATCTCTTAGAAGAAAACTCAGAACAAATGTTTCATGACATTGGATTTGGCAATGATTTTCTTGGATTTGACACCAATGGCAGAGGGTAACAAAAGAAAAAATTAAAAACTTGGATTTCATGATAATTAAGAATTTTTGTGCATGAAAAGACACTATCAGCAGAGTAAAAGAGCAACCCACAGAATGGGAGAAAATATTTGCAAATCAAGTATTTGATAAGGGATTAATATCCAGATTATACAGAGAACACCTAAATCAACAAAAACTCAATTCAAAATCAAAGGACATGAATAGACATTTCTCCAAAGGAAATATACGAATGGCTGAGGAGCGCATGAAAAGATGTTCAACATCACTACCATTAGAGAGATATAAATCAAAACTACGAGATAGCCCTGGCTGACATGGCTCAGCGGCTGGGCATCATCCCACAAAGCAAAAGGTCACTGGTTCAATTCCCAATCAGGGCACAGGCCTAGGTTGTGGGTTCGGTCCTCAGTTGGGATACATATGAGAGGCAACCCATCAATGTTCCCCTCTCACATTGATGTTTCTCTCCCTCTCCTTCTCCCTCCCTTCCCCTCTCTCAAAAAAAATAAAAACTACAATGACCTAACACTTCACCCATTAGGATAGTTAGTATAAACAACTTTAAGAAAACAACGGAAAACAACACACATTGGCAAAGATGTGGAGAAATTGGAACCCTTGTACAATGTTGCATAAATATAAAATAGTACAGCTTCTGTGGAACACAGTTCCTCGAAAGATTAAAAATAAATTTAGCATATGATTTAGCAATTCCATTTCTGGGTATGTAGCCAAAATATTATCAGCGGGGCATCAAAGAGATATCTGTACATCCATGCTCATAGCAGCATTATTCACAATAGCTAAAACGTAGAAGGGATTCAAGTGTCCATTAATGGATGGATAAACAAAATGTGGTATATACATACAATGGAATATTATTCAACCTTAAAAAGAAAGGAAATTTTGAATATACTACAACATGGATGAACCTTGAGGATGTGCTAAGTGAAATGAGCCAGTTGAAAAGACAAATACAGTATGATTCCACTTACAAGAGGCACTTACAGTAGTGCACTCATAAAGACAGTGTAACAGTGGTTGCCAGGGCCTGGGATAAGGGGAGAATGGGAAGTTACTGTTTAATGCACATACAGTTTCAGTTTTATAAGATTAAAAAGAGTTGTGGGGATGGGTGGTGGTGATGGCTGTAAAATATGAATGTATTTAATACACTGAACACTTAAAACCAAAACCTCCGGGGAGTGGGGTATAGGTATCAGTTATTTTAAAACAGCTCCTAAACTATTCTAACCAGCAGCCAAGGTTGAGAACCACTTCATCAGATGGTGCTATAGGGAACCTATCCACGTGGAATGGCAAATGTAGCCCAGCCCTATTGGAAAGCCCATAGGTGCCTGTCAGCACACAGGATGCCAAGCACACAGGATGCCAATCCCACGGACTGGCTTTCCCGTGGGAAACCAGCTTGCATTATACCTATGCTGCCTTGAGGCTTGCTCTTGCTAAAACTCCCTCACCCTGAGTAGAAGCAGCGAATGCTTACTGCATATCTTTAAAGTAACTTCCTGAAGTCTGTGCTAATTCTCCCAAGGCCAGAGTGTAACCAGACCAATTACTCTTATCCTTCCCTTGCATTTGCAACATTTTTTCCTTGTTAATCTGTAGGAAGTAATCAGTAACATCCTTTCCTTTGTTATCTGTAAAAAGTAATACCTAAAGCAAACCTAAAGCATAATGAATGAGAACCTTCTTTGATGTATGCTATTAGAAAGCCAGTAAAAGCCTGTCAAGGCAAGGGTCCAGGCGCTCCCCTCTTGAGAGAGTGCCTGTGCCATCCCTTTTTCTCCACAGGACCTCAGTAGTCCGTGTGAATTTGTTTCGTCTCATCCACTACACCACGGACACTGCTAGCCAGAGTCCACATCATGGTGTCATCTCATTTACTTTGTTTTTAACAAGAGTTTTATTTGGTGAAAACATATAAGCTTGAAACAATTTTGATAATGCTCACTTTAGATGCTTATGGAGGTCAACTGAGATCATAAATTTTTTTAAGTAGACAAAGAAACTCAAAGTGGATTTAGCACTTACTCCTTGGTTTATATCTCACATCCCCAAATAATAAGCAAGCTTTAGAAAGCAAAATTTAAGACAATTCCAATACAAAATAATTAAAAATGCTGAACACAATATAATTTTAATACATATTTTCTATGAATGGTGTTAGGAACTTAACTGTGGCCAGTCCAGAAATCTTATATTGAAGTCTTAAACCCCAGCCAGTATCTTGGATTGTGATTGTATTTAGAGATAAGGCCTTTAAAGAGGTTATTTGGGTGAAATGAGGTCACTGGGCAGGGCCTGATTTGGGTGAAATGAGGTCACAGGGCAGGGCCTCATCAAACCCAACTGGTGTCCTCACAGGAAATGGAAATTCAGACACACAAAGAGACACTTAGGGTACTTGAGCACAGAAGGCTGTGTGAGGGGAAAGTAAGAGTGAGGGCCATCTGCAAGCAAGGAGAGAAGCCTCAGGGGAAACCAAACCTGCTGATCCTGGACTTCTAGCTGCCAGAACTGTGCAAAAATAAATTTATGCTATTTAAATCACCCAGTCTGTGGTATTTTGTTATAATACAAATGGTGAGCAAAAAAACCCAAATCATAAAAAAACAAAATACAAGATGAAAACTCTATGGGAAACGGCAGTCTGGAGCTAAACTTTACACTGGAGTGCTTACCAAACCTTACTAGCCTGACCCTGGATCTGGCCAGGGCCTAGGATGGCTCCTCCTCTGAAATCTTAGCCTCAAATATTTCATCTGCTCTCTGACCTCAGTTTGCTAATATTCACTCTTTTATTTTCTCTATACCTTTTCTTCTACCCCACATTGAGAGGACCACTCCCTGGAAGTCTCCTGGGCAGTAAACTGGCTTTCCTTCCTTCCCTATCTAGTCTGGGCCCCACCGTGATCTCGCTATCACATTAACTACTCTGTCAGAACTACCCTCACCTGGTCCCTATCATGCTGCCACACCTAAGCAACACTACCACCCCTCCCCCCAACAAATCTCCAGATTTCTACTCTCACTCCTTTATGCTTACTCTTCAACCTCCATGAGCTTTCGGTCCACTTTCATCTAATCTGTGAGCTCCTACGAATCTTTACTTTCTATCAACTTTGCTCTCATGGTCCAGTAATAGACCCATCCTCTCACCTATGCCCTCAACTCCTGTTTTCCTCTTTCCCTCAACTGTACCAGACCAGCCAAATCCCATACCCTCCATCCAACTGCCTTTTCTTTGCATACCTGGATGGCTCAGCACTGTTGAAAATGGCTCAGAGGTCAATGCCCCCACAAATATATGCCCACCACCCTCAGTTGTGACTTCAGCACCACCAGGCAATACTTTCCCCAACCCTCTCACAAATAATCCAAACTTTCAATGCTTAAAACTCCTCAAGCTCCCTTGGACTATCATACCTTCTCTCACTTTCAAATGACTGATTTGTCCTCAGAAAAATCAGAGGTCTGAATACATGCTCCAAACTCTTTGCTGTACCTATGTGTACACTCAGCTTATCCAGTTAGTTTTACTTCAACCCACCAGCAGTACTCTGAATTGATCCTTGCCCCTTCTGCCTCACCAATACTACAAAACTAATCCCTGAGCCAATTCAGCCATGTGCTGTCCTTCACTGCTCTTTAACCATAGACATCTTTCTTATCCTGACCTTCCCCATCCTCAAAATGGGGATATCATTGCTAGATTGTTGTGAGTGTAACAGGACTAGAAGTACCTGACATACAGTAATCATTCAATAAAGAGTAGCGATTTTTTTTATCCTCTCCTGAGGAAATCTTTATTGCTTTTACAGAGAGGGAAAGGGAGGGAGAGGGGGAGAGAGAGACATCAAAGTGAGAGAGAAGCATCAATCAATTGCCTCTCATACACACCCCAACCAGGGACAAAACCCGTAACCCAGGCATGTGCCCTGACCAGGAATTGAACCTGTGACCTTTTAGCTTATAGAAGAACACTCCAACCAACTGAGCCACATTGGCCAGGACAGCAATTATTATTATGTTGATACCTTAAAGGAGAAAGGCAGATGACAAGAAATGGGATACAGAATTGGGGAGTTGCAGGGGAAAAGGGAAAGGATATCTGGAAAGAAAAAGGAAGAAAATAATTTCCCTTGTCATAAAATGTCCCGATTCTTCTATGACTATATTTAGTTGCTTTGTGAATTACTGTAGTTAAATGAGTGACTCTTTGCTATTCTAACCATACTCAGGAGCCCAAAACTCCTCTTCAAAGAGAAGATGTGCTCTGGGTTCTACGTCTTTGTCAGCAGAGAAAAGTAACAAAATTTCCTTCTATTAATCCAGAATTAAAGTGATATTCATTTAAAAAGGAATTATGGCAATGTTTAGCCATTGAGAATGTTACACAAAAGTATTCAATTAATGATTCCACAACTGGAGCAGGAGCACTGCAAGGTGAGAGCCTAGGACATATTGTGCTAGAAAGCATAGAAGTGCTCAAAAACTGATTGAGAGGAAAACTGATGGGAGTGGAAGGAGAGATGTAAAAGACACAGGAACACCCTGGCTGGGTAGCTCAGTTGGTTAGAGCGTTGTCCTGATACCGCAAGGTTGAGGGTTTGATCCCTGGGCAGGGCACACATAAGAATCAATCAATGAATGCATCAAAAAGTGAAACAACAAATCAGTGTCTGTCTATCTCTATCTCTCCCTTCCTCTCTCTCTAAAATCAATAAAACAATTTTTTTTAATAAATAAAATAAAGTAAAAGACCCAGGAACTGTCTTGAAGGAGCTCCCACAGCCCAAATTTGGGACAATTTGAGCATCAAAAATAATAATGATGCTAATAAAATCTAACACAGTTAATTTGAAAAAACAGACCTCATGTCCATACAGATAATTTTTCAAAATGAAGAGAGAAAACTTTTATAGAATAATGCCAGCTAATAAGTGCAGAGAAAATTAAATAATCACCAATTTGCAATCTCCAAAGATAGAGAGCATCTCCATGATTCTAACACTGAGTGAAGAATTAATGGGTGACAGGTTATCTGCATAATCTTGAAGTATTACTCCATAGATCACTTAATTTTTAATTACAAAGGGAAAAATTACAAAGAAATCATAAAGGGAAAAATGTACCTTTACAATGGAGATATCTGGCAGTTACCCTCTTAGTGTAGTGATCAAATTTAACACCAGCAAGAATAAGCATAACCTGATATTATGTGGCTGCTGTGAGTCAATAAGAAGCACACAGCATCACTCATGTAGACTACTCAAACGCTCTTATACCGAATGAAAAGAAAATAATCAAACAATTAGTACAAAGTCTTGCTACTCAATATGTAGTCCAAAGATCATAAACACATCACCTGGGATCTTATGAAAACACAGCATGGATGAAATTGGAGAGCATTATGCTAAGTGAAATAAGCCAGACGGGGAGGGACAAATACCATATGATCTCACCTTTAACTGGAACATAATCAACAGAAGAAAAAAGCAAACAAAATATAACCAGAGACATTGAAGTTAAGAACAATCTAACAATAGCCAGGGGGGAGTGTGGAGGGGGCAGTGAGGAGAGGGGATTACAGGAACCACTATAAAGGACACAGGGACAAAATCAAGGGGGAGGGTGGAGGTAGGGGAGGGAGGTGGGTTCAGCTGGGGTGGGGTGGAGGGATGGGGAGAAAAGGCATACAACTGTAATTGAATAACAATAAAAATTTAAATATAAAAACAAAAACAAAAAAACAATCTCAGGCCCCACTCCAGACAACTGAATCATAATTTGCATTTTAACCATATCCTCAAGTTATCCATAGGTGTGAAGTTTCAAAAGCTCTATACAAGTCAAAACACCCAGACTTTTCAAAAAAGTCAATGTCATAAAAACAAAAAAGGACAGAGGAGACTGTTATAGATTTAAAGAGACATAACAACCAAAAGCAAAGAGTGAATCTTGATTTAATCCTGGACTGAAGGGGAAAAAGTTATACAATCTGGGAGACAACTGGGAAAATTTGAATATGTACTTTTTATTAAATGACGCTGAATTACTTTCACTGCTCTTATTCCACATAGTACTGGAAGTCCTAGCCATAGCAATTAGACAAGAAGAAGAAATAAAAGGTATCCAAACTGGAAAGGAGGAAGTAAAGCTGTCATTTGCTGACAATGTTAGAGTGTACATAGAAAACCCTAAAGAATTCACCAAGAAACTACTAGACCTAATAAATGAATTTGGCAAAGTAGCAGGATACAAAATCAATACTCAGAAATCAGTGGCATTTTTATACAGCAATAATAAACTATTAGAAAAAAAATAAGAAAACCATCCCATTTACTATTAAACAACAACAACAAAAAAAATTGGGTTCCTAGGAATAAATTTAACCAAGGAGGTAAACGACCTGACTTGAAAAACTATAGGACACTGAAGAAAGAAACTGAGGAAGAGACAAAAAGTGGAAGCATATACCACGTTCACGGAGGCAAGAGCATACAATGGAGTAAAAACAGTCTCTTCAATAAATGCTCTTTAGAAAACTGGACTGGGATATACAAAAATAATGAAACTAGACCACCCACTTATGCCATACACAAAAATAAACACGAAATGGATAAAAGGCTTAAATGTTAGTCGTGAAACCATAAAAATCCTAGAAGAAACATTGGCAGTAAAATTTCAGAATTCTCACATGGCAATATTTTTGCCAATATATCTCCTAGGGCAAGGGAAACAAAGGAAAAAATAAAAAATAAACAAATGGGACTATATGAAATTAAAACACTTCTGCACAGCTAAAGAAACCACAATCAAAATGAAAAGGGAACCCACTGTATGCAAGATTTTTGCCAATGATACATCTAATAAGGATTTAATTTCTAAAATATATAAAGAACTCAACACCATGAAGACAAACAATCCAATTAAAAAATGGACAAAGGCCTTGACCAATGTGGCTCAGTTGATTGGGTATCATCTGTAAAAGCAAAAGGTTGCCAGTTTGATTTCCAGTCAGTGCACATGCCTGGGTTGTGGGTTCAATCCCTTGTCGGAAGGCGTACAAGAGTCAACCAATCACTATTTCTCTCCCACATTGATGTTTCTCTCCCTCTCTATTACCCTCCCTTCCTCTCTCTCTAAAAATAAAATAAAGTTAAAATCTTTAAAAAAACCCTTTTTTTAAATTGGCAAACGACCTGAATAGACACTTCTTCAACAAGGACCTACAGATGGCCAATAGACATATGAAAATATGCTCAACATCACTAATCATTACAAAAATGCAAATTAAAACCACAACGAGGTATCACCTCACACCTGTCAGAATGGCTACCCTCAATAAATCAACAAACAACAAGGGGTGGTGAGGATGTGGAGAAGCGAGAACCCTTGTACACTGTTGGTGGAATGCAGATTGGCACAGCCACTGTGGAAAACAGTATGGAGTTTCCTCAAAAAATTAAAAATGGAACTGGCTTTTAACCCAGCAATTCCTCTTCTGGGAATATATCCTAAGAATCCCAAAACATCCATTCAAAAGAACATATACATCCCTAAAGTTGTAACAGCATTATTCACGATAGCCAAGATCTGGAAACAGCCCAAGTGTCCATCAGTAGATGAATGGATAAAAAAGCTGTGATATATTTACACAGTGGAATACTCCACACGGCACTAACAAAGAAGGAACTCTTACTTTTGGGGACAGCATGGATGGACGTGGAGACTATTATGCTAAGTGAAATAGCCAGTCAGTGAAAGACAAGTAACATATGATCTCACTTATATGTGGACTCTAATGAACAAAATAAACTAGTGAACATTACAGAAACAGTGGCATATAGATACATGGAACAGACAGCTCTTGAGGCGTGGGAGGAGGTGCAACTGGACAAAAGAAAGAACCCATGGACGCTGTCAACGTGGGGATTGCTTGGGGGATGGGGGACAGAGGTGGGCAAAGGAGGAAAATGTAGGGACAACTGTAACAGAATAAGCAATAAAATATAATTTAAAAAATTAAATAAATGACACTGAATTAATGATAAGGTTCTTAAATGTGATCATGGTATTTACATAGAATTTTCTTATTCTTAGAAAATATTTGCTGAAACATTTATAGCAACATGACTACAGCTTATTTTTAAATGGTTCATAAAAAGACATATGTGGAGAGAAAGTATTTGTGTCAAAATAACAACTGGTTAGATGAATAGTATGTAGGTATTCACTGTGCTTTTTCATTTCTTTATTTTATTTTTTAAGTATTTTTTATTGATTATGCTGTTACAGTTTTTCTAATTTTCCCCCCTTTATATGCCCCCCATCCTGCCCCCCCAACCCTCCAGCATTTCCCCACCCCTTAGTTCATGTCCATGGGTTGTACATATAAATTCTTTGAGTCCTCTGCTTCCTATACCATTTTTTATCTTTCCCTATCTATTTTATGCCTACCAGTTATGCTTCTTCTTCCCTGTACCTTTCCGCTGCCATTCCTCCCTTCCCCTTTCTCACTGAAATCCCTCTGTGGGATGTCCATTTCTCTGACTCTGTTCCTGTTCTGGTTGTTTGCTTAGTTTTTGTTTTCGTTGTTTTTCTTTTCTTTTAGGTTCATTTGTTGATAGTTGTGAGTTTATTGTCATTTTACTGTTCTTAGTTTTTGATCTTCTTGATCTTCTTTTTCTTAGATAAGTCCCTTTAATGTTTCATAGAATAATGGTTTGGTGATGATGAACTCCTTTAACTTGAACTTATCTGAGAAGCACTTTATCTGCCCTTCCATTCTAAATGATAGCTTTGCTGGATACAGTAATCTTGGATGTAGGTCCTTGCCTTTCATGACTTAGAATACTTCTTTCCAGACCCTTCTAGCCTGCAAGGCTTCTTTTGAGAAATCAGCTGATAGTCTAATGGGTACTCCTTTGTAGGTAACTCTCTCCTTTCCTTTCACTTTTAGGATTCTCTCCTTATCTTTAATCTTGGGTAACTTAATGATGATGTGCCTTGGTGTGTTCCTCTTCTGGTCCAACTTCTTTGGGACTCTCTGAGCTTCCTGGGACTCCCTGGAAGTCTATTTCCTTCGCTGGATTGGGGAAGTTCTCTTTCATTATTTGTTCAAATAAGTTTTCAATTTCTTGCTGTTGTTGTTCTCCTTCTGGCACCTCTATAATTCAGATACTGGAACGTTTCAAGTTGTCCCAGAGGTTCCTAAGCCTTTCCTCATTTTTTTGGATTCTTGTTTCTTTCTTTTCTTCTGGATGGATGTTTATTTCTTTCTTTTGTTCCAAATCATTGCTTTGAGCCCTGGTTTCCTTCCTGTCACTGCTGGTTCCCTGAATATTTTGCTTTATTTCACTTTGGGTATCCTTCATATGTTTTTTCATATTTTGATCAAGCTTAATCAGATCTGTGAGCATTTTGATTACCAGAGCTTTGAATTCTCCATCAGATATGTTGGCAATCTCCTCTTTGTGTAGTTCTCTTTCTGAGGCTTTGCTGTGTCCTTTCATTTGGGCCATATTTCTTTGTCTTGGACCAGCTGATAGGTTGTAAGGGGGCAGGGCCTTAGGTATTCACCTGGGCAGGGAAACCCTCCTTGCTGTGCTTTGGTGTGCCTGTGGGGGGAGGGGCCAGAGGGGGAACAGTGTGGCTCACCTGTTGTCTCTGGCGCACTTTTCAACGAACTCTGGGAATTTCTCCCACTGCAGCAACCCCAGCCGTAGCCCACAGTCAGCTTTGAGTCTCAGTTTTCCCCTAAAGTCAGCCACTCCCATGCAGCCCTCCGAGCTAGGCAGCCAGCCCCATGCAAGGCTTCCAATTCCCTACAGTTAGTTTCTGAGTCAGCCCTCATGGTCTGCCGCCTTACTGGTCTAATTGTTCTGATTGATTTTTTCTTTAATTCCTTGGTTGTTGGAGTTCCATGCAGTTTGATTTTCTGGCACTTTTGGTTGTTTATTGATTTTAGATTGGTTGAGCGAGGAAGCGAAGGGTTTCTACCTATGCCTCCATCTTGGCCAGAACTCCAGCAGTCAGTTCTGATGTGTCCTGGGCAAGTGCTGCTGGAGGTGGGGCCGTTTTTCATTTCTTTAAGTTGAAAATAATAAAAAACTGGGGAGTGGAGCCCTGGTCAGGTAGTTCAGTTGGTTAGTGTCATACCAATATGCCAAACTTGTGGGTTCAGCCCCCAGTCCAGACACATACAAGAATCAACCAATGAATGCATGAATAAGAGGAAAAATAAATTGATGTCTTTTCTCTTCTCTCTCTTTTCTCTCTCTCTCCCTTTTCCTCTCTGTCTCTTAAAAAAATCAACAAATAAAAATTTTTTAAAAATAAACTACCAAATTGTTTTCTTTTTTTTTTAAAAAAAAAGGAGGGTAGAAAGAATGTTCAATTAGTCCACAACAGAAACAGAATTGGTAAGTGTTTGGTAGCAAATAGCATAATTCATACAACCTTGCATCTCTCTTAACACCTACTTCAGAAGATACTCACAAATGTTCAATAGACATTTGATAAGAGAAAGGAAATCTGTTTCATTCATATTTTAGCTGGCAGAAATTCCTATGGCATTAAAGAGCTGCTACAATGAGTTGACTGTCAGCTACAGTTGTTACTATAAATTTTTATTCCATGAATGGCAGTAGAGTGTAACAGAAAAGGTTTGCGGGGGGGGGGGGGGGGGGGGTCAAACATAGATTTTATTAGCAAGGTATCCTCTAGCAGATTTAATCTTCCAAAGTCTCAATCACTCTATTTGTAAAATGGAAAGAAAACATTACTACCTAGGGTGGTTGTAAGGATTAAAAAAAAATAAGATAATGATCCCTGGCTGGTGTGGCTCAGTGGACTGAGTGCTGACCTGGGAACCAAAGGGTCACTGGTTCGATTCCCTGTAGGGCAAATGCCTGGGTTGCAGGCCAGGTCCCTAGTAGGGGGCACATGAGAGGCGACCATATATTGATGTTTCTCTCCCTCTTTCTCCCTGCCCTGCTCTGTGAAAATAAATAAATAAATAAATAAGATATAAGATAATGAATGTAAAGTAGCATCACTTGATAAATGTTAGCTATAATTCAATCAATAAAGTCAGCTAAAAGGTATTCCATAAAATAGAGATACTGTTTTTATGGACCAGATTTTGACTTTATTCTGAGGAATTAAAGCTTTTCTTAAGATCTAGGGGCATTATCTGACAATATTAAGTCAAAGTGAGAAGGCAAAACAATTTTCACTTCTTGTTTTTATTTGATACTTTGAAGAAAAAGCATTCAGTGAGATGATGGGCAGCCTTTCCCCAAGGTAAAAACATTTTACTTCAACTTAATCTTACTAAACCAGCATCAAGTACTGAAGACTAGCAAAATAATGCTTTTAAAAATGACCTAGAGAATCAAATTCAATACTAAGAAAACTTGGAAATAATTTCGTTAAGATATCTTACACTCTCTTGACTAGAAATGTTGTGAGAAACCATGTTTTCACAGAAGCACTTAGACGAAAAATAAGCATGTCTTTTTGGCTTAAGGGCACTTGTGCCCAGATGAAGTAAGACTGACTTTAGTAGATGGATAAAAGTCTAACTCAATTAGACTAGAGTTTCAATCCTATGAAACTCTAAAGCAATCTTTCTTAAAGGTTCGTAACTATGCCCAGCAGGCCAAATCCAGAACACTGCTTCTCTTTGCATAAAAAAAAAAAAGACTTCCGTCCAAGATAGAGGCATAGGTAGATATACTGTGCCTCCTCGCACAACCAAAAGAGGGACAACAACAAATTTAAAAACAAAAAACAACCAAAACTGACAGAAAAACAAACTGTATGGAAGTCCAACAACCAAGGAGCTACAGAAGAAACATCCATCCAGACTGGTAGGAGGGGAAGAGATGGGCAGCCAGGGCGGAGAGGACTCGCGGTAAGGTGGCAGCTGGCGGACCCAGCGAGGTGGCAGATTGTGGAGTCAACTGGGCAAAGCTGCAGCTGGCCAGCCAGGTAGCAGCTGGTGGACCGAGTGACAGGCTGTGCAACCCAGAGTTCCAGCGCGGGGAAATGAAGCCTCAAACCACTGACTGAAACACCTGTGGGGGTTGAGGCAGCAGTGGGAGAAACTCCCAGCCTCACAGGAGAGGTCCTTGGAGACCCACAAGGTCCTAGAACGTACACAAATCCACCCACTCAGGAAGCAGCACCAGAAGGGCCCAATTTGATTCTGGGTAGCTGAGGGAGTGACTGAAAGCTGGCAGAGAGCACAGCAAGCACCATTGCTCCCTCTCGGCCCCGCCTACAAGTATAGCGACACAGCACAGAGACCAACGTTACTCTGCCCTGGTGAATACCCAAGGCTCTGCCCCTTTACATAACAGGCATGCCAAGACAAAAAAAAAAAAAAAGGTTCAAATGAAAGAACAGATCAAAGCCCCAGAAAAAATACAACTAAGTGACGAAGAGATAGCCAACCTACCAGATGCACAGTTCAAAACACTAGTAATTAGGAAGCTCGCAGAATTGGTTGAATTTGGTCACAAATTAGATAAAAAAAATGAAGGCTATGCTAAGAGAAACAAAGGAAAATGTACAGGGAACCAATAGTGATGGGAAGGAAACTGGAACTCAAATCAACAGTGTGGATCAGAAGGAAGAAAGAAACATCCAACCAGAAAAGAATGAAGAAACAAGAATTCGGAAAAATGAGGAGAGGCTTAGGAACCTCCAGGACATCTTGAAACGTTCCAACATCCGAATTATAGGGGTGCCAGAAGGAGAAGAGGAAGAACAAAAAATTGAAAACTTATTTGAACAAATAATGAAGGAGAACTTCCCTAATCTGGCAAAGGAAATAGACTTCCGGGAAGTTCAGGAAGCTCAGAGAGTCCCAAAGAAGCTGGACCCAAGGAGGAACACACCAAGGCACATCATAATTACATTAGCCAAGATGAAACAGAAGGAGAGAATCTTAGAAGCAGCAAGAGAAAAGAACACAGTTACCTACAAAGGAGTTCCCATAAGACTGTCAGCTGATTTCTCCAAAGAGACCTTACAGGCAAGAAGGGGCTGGCAAGAAGTGTTCAAAGTCATGAAAGGCAAGGACCTAGATCCAAGATTGCTCTATCCAGCAAAGCTGTCATTTAGAATGGAAGGGAAGATAAAGTGCTTCCCAGATAAGGTCAAGTTAAAGGAGTTCATCATCACCAAGCCCTTATTATATGAAATGTTAAAGGGATTTATCTAAGAAAAAGAAGATCAAAAATATGAACAGTAAAAATGACAGCAAACTCACAGTGATTAAAAACCCCACCTAAAACAAAAACAAAAGAAAACTAAGCAAACAACTAGAACAGGAACAGAACCACAGAAATGGAGCTCACATGGAGGGTTATCAACAGGGGAGTGGGAGGGGGAGAGAGGGGGGAAAGGTACCGAGAATAAGTAGCATAAATGGTTCGAAAATAGACAGGGGGAGGGTAAGAATAGTATAGGAAATGTAGAAGCCAAAGAATTTATATGTTTGACCCATGGACATGAACTATAGTGGGGGAAGTGGTAGGGAGGGGGTATGCAGGATGGAGTGGAGTTAAGGGGGGGAAATGGGATAACTGTAGTAGCATAATCAATAAAATATATTAAAAAAATAAAAATAGAGAAATAAATAAATAGAAAAAAAAATTCCAGCCCACTGCTTATTATGATACAATACTACTGAAACACAGCCTTGCTCATTTGTTTGTCTGTGGCTGTTTTCAGTACAATAGCAAAGTAGAAAAGCTGCAACAGAGACTATATGGCCCACAAAGCTTAAAATATTTACTACATGGCCCTGGCTGGGTGGCTCAGTTGGTTGGAACATCATACCATGCACCGAAAGGTTATGGATTCAATCCCTGTTTGGGACGCATGTGGGAGGCATGCGTTTCTATCTCATTGATGTTTCTATCTCATCGATGTTTCTCTCTCTCTCTCCCCTCCTTCCTCCCTTTCTAAAATCAAAAACATATCCTCAAGTGAGGGATAAAAAAAGTTTTTTTACTATCTGGCCTTTTACAGAAAAAATTGCCATCCCCTGCTCTAGACACCAAGAATGCAATAAAACCTACAGACTCACCTGAGGTGTTGTCTTTCTGTATTGGTCACCTCCATCTATCACATCCCTCAGGATTTTTCTCTTGAGAAATTCATACTCTTCTGGACTCAGGTGAATAGACTCTATGGTTTTTCCACAGCCCAAGCACTGACCACTGTAATTACAATTGTTTCTGTTAAATAGTGTCCTGGCCAAGAACTTTTTCTAAAATGAATATTCCTGGGACATAAGGAAATTGAAAGATAATTTTAAAAATATTAAACCTTTATGATAATCACATGCATTAAATGGTTTTTGTAATCCTGATAATATCACACATTAGTGAGCCAGAAAACCCAAAAGAGTAGACTGCTGGCAACCAGATGAAGTTTTTAAACTCAGTCCTAAAACATAACTAGGGGAAAACATCCTTGAGGCTTCACATCAGGCTCACAGCACCCACAGGAAAAATACATTGAGCACTGCAAATTCTCCATATGTAAAACATGGCTTTTTTCTTGGGAATTCTAACTCTTAATTATCTTATCTCTAAAGTATCATAAAAACTTTTTGAATGGTAGCAAAAAAACCTATTAAAACCTGAATCGAACAATTTAAAAATAAAATATTGGCCTTACCTTTTCTGGATTGTGGTAAATTGTCCTTTCCATTGCTCTCCAGGAATACTACAAAAAAGATTGCAAAATCAAATCATCAGCTCAGATTCCTACTGAATCCAGAATTTAGAAACTGGGTAGGCTAGAGCTCTGAAAAGTTCAGACTATTTCCCTGGAAAGGTTTAATTAGAACAGTGGTTGATACACTGTACCGAGGCTAAGGAGCTGATGGTACTCCCCCGCCCAACGCTGGATCTCCTTCTTCCCTTCACTTCTCCTCTGGTCATCTGATCCTCATCTTCCAGTTTAAATCTACCTTCACAGAACCTGTACAGAAAGCAGCTGATATAAATAGTGTAACCTCTAAATTAAATTCAACTCTAACCTAACCTCCATAAAGCTGCCAGAGATTGTCAGAGTAATTTCTTCTCTCATCCTGTATTTCCATTATCTACTGACAAGTATTGCATTACCAGTTGTGAATGAGATCATAACAGATCTTATAACACAAAATATCCTCAGTGCCTGGCCCAGTTAGAGGCATTCAAAATACTTATTTGCTCAATCAAAATATAATTTCTTCTTTCCTTTTACCTATGCTACCAGGACTCCATTGATTCTATTGCTTTCTCTCCATCTTCAGTTCTTAACTCAGAATCTCATCTCTTTCATTCAAATCTACAATTACTTCCAAACATATGTTTCTGATTTTAATCCCTCTCTAATCTTCCTTTCTCACTGTTTTGGTGGTTACCTTTCTAAAACTTGAATCCAAAACCAAGTCTTGATAATAAAATAAAATCCAAAATCCTTGGCAGTCAAAGATTTTCACAATCTAGCTCCCTGGAGGGCTTCTACTGATATTCCGTAAGTTTGTTAAATAAGATCATTGAGCTTGATTGCTACTCGAAGCTCTGATGGTACATAGGACAAAGCAATAGAAAAATGAGAAATGGAGTAAATTTTCAGGAAATAACCTGAAACAAATTAATGGTAAAGAACTAAAAAGTAGAAGACTGAAGCAGTAAATACGCAAGAAGCCAGTAACATGAATAAAAGCAAAGAAAAAGTAAAGGGGAGAGCCTTGGAGAGTAAGTGAATGAAGGCAAGATCTAAACTGAACTGGAGGATGAAGATTTTCCATGTTAATTCTTGCATATCAGGTTTGATCAGGATCCCCTCCCTTCGCTCTAACCTTCCCATATGATGAAATGCATAGATTAAAAAGAAATTTTTATACACATTATACCAGTCACTAGGTTTCAGAACTTCTGAAAATACTAATACAAACCCAAGACAGTTTTCTTGCTATGAACTCCAGCCATTAGTGCTATTGGTAAGTACTCCACGATGCTAGACATCTCAGAAAACAAAATAAATGATCCTTCTAAGCAGAAAAAGACATAAAAACTACAAATTCTGTGTAATTTCCCTTTTGTGATAGTAGAGATTAGCACAACTTGATTACGCTATTCGATACATTTTTTTAAAAGAAAATTTTGTCTTAAAGAGAAAACAAATTTGAGAGATGGGAAACATAATAATCTGAATAGAGTAATTTCAGCAACTAACAGGATAAGAAGGCTACTTTTAGGTATAGGTATTAAAATAAAAACATACAAAGAAAAATCAAAATTACCTCTCAAACCATGCTTTTATACTGTGTGCAAATGATTCCCCAGGATACAGCTGATTATTTCTTAGATACAAAAGAATGTCTAGGAGTTTGTTTGAATACTGATCATCTTTTTTGTCTTTTCCAAAATCAAAGAAGGCTTTTAAAGTTTCCATCATAGGAATAAGATCATGACTTAACAATTCCTCATACAAATTCCAAGCAATGTTTACATCTTGATGAAGGAGGGCTCCCTGGATACAGTCATTATAGTTCTTTTTTGAAGGGGTCATGACCTTTTTGATGTCTTCTAACAGCACCAAGGCCTCTCTCCATCTGTCTGAATGGATTAATCCCCGGATGAGAAGAGTGTTTGCTCCAGATTCTAAACTCTTGTATCTGGCTTTCATAATTTCATAGACATCAAAAACTTCTGAAGTCTGCTTATGAAAAACACAGAGATACAAATACTTAACCAGCAAATTATAGCTTACAATACCATTGTTTTTTGTAGCTACCCAGGCCAGCAAAGATTTGGCAACATCTACAGAGCTATGGTGGTGAGCCATCTGTGAAATGATCCAATTTTCAAAATTAGCTTTTCCTTTGAAATCTTCCTTAAGTTTATCCCACTGCTCTGAATTCAAAGGTTTTGTTGGGAGCTGAATAATGTTGCTCACAGGTGGCAAGGCATGATCTTTACTCTGAGGATTCATCTGTGATCTCTTCTTAGCTGCTCCAGCTGCAAAAAGATGAGGAAACTCAGAAGAAATTTTACTGCTCTCGTTCCTGCGATATCTGGCCTTCACAATTAGATTTATTGCTTTGGTATTTTGTGGAGATGCTGTTTGAAGAGAGAACAACTTCTGCTGGTTCCTGATGCCGTAACAGTCTTTCAGAAAGAAAAAGTTATAAGAGTGTCCTGGGCCTAGCCCGAGGTATTGATTGTTTTTCCAAAGCTTAGGGAAGCTTCGAATACCAGTAAAACAGAAAGTCATTATGCAGTGAGATCAGCACAAAATAGTGAAGAGATGTTCAAAAAGCCCTACCTTACACCGTAATCAAGGAATTTGGGAGAAAGAGCAGGGAGTCGAAGCGCAACTTCTTAAAAGATGATTTTCAGTTTCTCACAGAAAAATCAAGGCTATGCTTTTAGGGTTACTTAATAGCAACGAAATCTGGTGATTTTTCTCCATTAAACAACGATGATCCCGGAACAGCCAACCTAGATCGCATTCCGCAGAACCAAGGAGAGGACAGTGCAGGAATCTCTGATGCCTGTTACATTCCAGTCCGCGAACCTGAGGAAAAAGCACAAGGAGGACCACACAATTCGACTCACGTGGCTCACAACTGTCCTTGAAAAGGGGCAGGATCCCATGGGTGCCTTGCTGAAGAAGGGGCGTAATGTCGAAAACCGCGGCAGAGCCCCCAGCCCCAGACCCATCAACAGCAAGGAAAGTGGCGAAAGCCAAAGTCTAGGGGCCCTGGCCCTGCATAACGACTGTCCCCAGACTGCCGAACTCGCCAGAGGGAATGCATTGATTGGCGTAGGTGGGGAGAGCGCCGAGCCAACAATTCAGGGAAGGATGGGAGGTCCTCAAAGGGCACTACCTACAGCGCACAGATCGGTGACAAACCTACTTCACTTCACTCAACAACTCACCGGAGCACTCACGCTTTATTCCGTCAACCATAACTGCGGCGGAAACTACCGCGCCCACAATGCACCGCGACGACCCCGGCCGAGGGGGCGTGGCTGACCTGGATAAAGGCCCGGGGGCGAGAGGAAGGCGATTTTGAAGGCTGTAATGGCAGACAGGGACGACGGGGGGTGTTGAACGTGTGTATTTCATTCAGGGGAATCTTTAGCGCCTACAGATATTCGCAAGGAAATGTCAAAGGACTCCTGAGTCACGTGGTGCCTACGCGTCAAAGGGCCAAGATGAAATAAAAGTACGGACTCCCTTATTCTGCCTTCTAAAATCTGGCATCGTAAAATTGGGAAGCTGCCTTAAGGATACCATTTTCCATCTCTTTCACGTCTGCTTCCCCGGCTGTTAGTGTGAGCACCTTAGTTTACGCTGTGACTATATTAATCGTTTTTGCTTCCTTAGCCGGTTTCCGCCAGTGTCCAAGATGGCGGCTGAGCAGCCTTCCCGGCCTTTCTGAGGTTAGGTGGCGTTTGACTTCTGAGCTAGTGGCGGGTGTCGCGGTGAGCGTATGCCAGGGCTGCTGCGCGGGAGTCACTCATGGACTGGAAAGAAGTTCTTCGCCGGCGGATAGCGACGTCCAACAATGTTCCAAACAGTGAGTTTTGGAGGGGCCGCCCCCTGAAATAGCCCGGTCCTAAACTCCTAGAGGTGGGGACAGAATGGGTGGAGCAGCAACTGCGAGTCGCGCTTTCTGCTCGTGTAAAAACTCTCCAGACAAGGCAGGCCGAGTGGAAGGAATGTGGTTTAGAGATCCAGAGGGGTATGACCCATAGTTCCCTGGGAAAGGATCTCCGGGAATGAGAAACACACAGTTTTAACCTAAGATTTGTAAGGAATGAGAACCCTGGCTCCAACAATTCTTGGATCCTACCACAACCTAGAATGCATTGACACTACCACCTTTTTACTATCACTTTTCATTTACCTCCTTATCCATTTCAGATTGCATAATCCATTTTTCCTTGTCCTTTCCCCCTCCTTCACACTTGCTTCTTAACCAGCCTGGTTGAAACTATCTTTCCTATTTCTCACCTTCACCAGGGCAGCTGAAAATGGCTGGAAAAAAAACGGAACCATGGCGTATTGTCTCACTTTTAATTCATGTTCCCTAATCTAAACTAAGTGTTTCAGTCATTCATTCACACTTCCGTATTTCCGTACACACTCACTCTCCTACACTCTAAGGCATTTTTCATCTCTCAAACCTCCAACCTTCCAATGTAGCCTACCTACTCCTTACCTTTAGCTGATGAACTTGTATACATAGATATTTGAGAAAGGAGAAGCAATCGAAGAAGACCCTCACCTGTTCCCATTTACCATTTCTGTCAGTCCCTTAACTCCATAGTTAAAACCGGAACTGGCCTTGGCTGGTGTGATTCAGTGGATTGAGTGCCAGGCTACAAACCAAAGGGTCGCTGGTCTGATTCCCAGTCAGGGCACAAGCCTGGGTTTCAGGCCAGGTCCCCAGTGGGGGGCACGCGAGAGGCAACCACACATTGATGCTTCTCTCCCTCTCTTCTTCCCTTCCTCTCTCTCAATAAATAAATAAAATATTTTAAAAAAAATGGGGAACTGCCCATGTTCCTTTTTGAGACAGTCCTTCCACTCCCAACACTAGATTGTGTCCCCTTTCTTTTATTCACTGACTTCTCTCTGGCCTTATCCTCTCTCTCATACATCATCAAACTCTCCTTATCTACTGGATCATTTCCATCAGTTCTAACAAACATGCTGTAATATTCCACATCTTAAAAAAAAATCGTTCGCTGTCATATGCCCCTCCAGCTTTAGCTGCATTTCTCTGCACCCTTTATAGGAAAACATCTTGAAAAAGTTACCTGTATTTGTGCTTTCTCCTTCCCTTAATCCTTAAAATCAACTCCTTGCGCGTCTGCTATGTGCCAAGCACTCTTCCAGGCTACAGCAGCAAACAAAACACACAAAAACCCTTGTTGTTGTAAAACTTACAGTTCAGTGTTGGAAGAGATAAGTAAATCATATAGGTGTGTACAACTTCTATTTAAGGTGGTTTGTTTCCCTGGTGTGCTAGATTCTCCTGTGTGCTAGATCCCATTTTTGCCCACTCAAGGATATGTCCCCTCTCTGGTGCATCATCAATTTTTCTTTCTCCCTCCCATCAGCATATGAACATGGTGATACTTCTCCCATCTTAAAGAGACTCTTGTCTTAGCTTCTACATCCAGCTCTGTCTCATTTCTCTGTTCCCCTTATAGCTCTCCTCGTACACATACTTCCTTTCCTTGGTTTCTGAGAGACATACTGTTTTAGTTTTCCTCCTGCCTCACCAGTCATCACGTCTCAGTCTTTGCATTTTCTTTCTCTTCTCCCCAACAACTTACTTAACGTTGACGTGACACAGGTTTGGGACTTAGAAAGTAAGTTATAAAAGTTGAAATGATACAGAAAGACGATTAACAGAAAAGAAGGCCGTAAAATACTAGAATCAACAGTGTGGCCACACAAAAGCTGAGAAAAGGTCAGAATCATCAACAGTATCACATTTAACAGAGAAACCAAGAATGGGTGTGTCCATTGAATTGAGCGAGGGGATGGGGAGTACTAAAGGGAAAGTGGGCCAAATATATGGGGACAGAAGGTGATTCGACTTTGGGTGGTGGGCACATACCCAAAGATTGTGTAGCACAGAAATATACACTTGAAACCTATATGATCTTCTTGACCAATGTCACCCCAATAAAATTAATTTAGAAATTAATTAGTTAAAATAAAATAAGCAGCTAGGTCACCGGTTGCCCTGGCAAGAACAGTTTCCGTAGAGTGAGTGGTAAGAGTAGAAACAAAATTTCATAAAGAGGGGATGAGAGGTAAGAAAGCAGAGATGGTCAACATAGACTTTCACTTGAAAAAGTGAATGAAGAAGGAAGGAGTTATGTGTGGCAGTAGATAGAAAGGAAGGAGTTTTGGGGACAATGGGTGAGACCTCTGTGTATTTGTAAGTTAAAGAAGAACCAGTAGAGATGAAATTGAAGATACTGAAAGGGAGAGGGATACCTCTCTTCCTGAAACTGGCAGAAGTAAGGTACAGATTTGATACTTTCCTGCTCTCCCACTTCATTTAGATGTTTATGGGTATCCACGCCCAAAACTGGGTATCCCAGTCTTGATGAACTGGGAGAGATTGTCATCTATTGAGGGTGAACACAGAGGAGGTTTGAGGAATTTAGTGACAATTTGGAGCAGTCACTCACCAAGTGGAATAAGCCAGAGAACATCAAGGACAAATAAAATATGTACTGGTGTTTTGAAAAGCTGACTTATTAATTAGTAACCATGAAATAAATTTGTGGGACCAAAATTTTGCAGTTTTCTCCAACAGTATTAAACCATGGTAAAAAAAAAAAAAAAAAGATTATAAGATTGGTGGTCCCAAGGTAAAAATTTTTAACATGGCACATGTGGCAGAAATGCAGGCATAAGAGGAGTTTAGGGGAAGAACTAACTACAGGTATGTTGAGAAGAAAATGAGACCAGGAAGAGGAAAATAAACCTTTGAGAAAATAGACAATAGAATTGAAGATCACAGTGAGGCTGAAGTAGAGGTATTATGGCAGTGAGGTTTTGAAAAAACGGAAGAAGAGAAAAATGATCTAAGAGTGTATTAGAGTTTAAGATTTTAGAAAAGGAGCAGGTAAGATCTATGGTCTTGCCATGGAACTGAGTGACACAGTAGAGGGGTTCAGAGTTGAGGGGTTACGGTCACCCACATAAATGTCTAGTCTTCCTTGATTATTGCAGGACTTTGAGGTAAAAAAATGCTGGACACCAGTCATCATGGTCCACAATCAAGTGTGGAGGAATGGGCTGAATGACCCAGCTATGTGTCAGCAGTGGGGGGGGGGCTGGAGGGTGGTGGTATCCAGATATGTGAGCTTCTGATGAAAGGATTTTGCATTAGGTAGAGACACAGTGATTATGAGGCTGAAATTCCATGAGGTCAAGGGCTTGCCTGTTTTCTCAACACTGTAGCACCAATGTCTAGTAGAGTGTTCATTATGTAGTAGGTGCTCAGTAAATAGATAGGACTGAATGAATTAGGAACATGCCAGATATCTGTAAGAAAGGCAGTGACTTGAGGAAGAGAAGAGTACAACGATTTAAAAAAAAAAAAAAAGTGGGCCCTAGCTGGGTAGCTCAGTTGGTTAGAGCATCATCCCCGATAAGCCAAGGTTGCAGGTTCAATAGGTTCAGTCCCTGGTCAGGGCACATACAAGAAATTAACCAATGAATGCATCAGGAAATGGTAAAACAAATGGATGTTTCTCTCTCTCTCTCTCTCTCTCAATCCCCACACACACACACACACACCTATGTCCCCTCCCTCCTCCCTCCCCTTCTTTCCCTCCCTCCCTCCCTCCCTTTCTTTCCCTTCCTCCCTCTCTCTAAAATCAGTGAAAAAAAAAGTGGAGGGACAGCTGAGAGTGTTTGAACATGTAGGGGAGGCTTTTTCAGTGCATGGTAGTGATTCTTGGTATTTCAAGAAAGTTAATATAAACATTTAGTGTCTAAGCACAACTGTAAAGGCTTTTTAAAGGCTATTATTAGATTGTAGAAGATAGCTAACCTGAGAAAAGTAGTATTTCATTTTAAAAGTGCTTTTTCCCAGGTGCAGGGATTAAGAAGTACAAAGTGGTAGGTACAGAATAGACAGGGTTGTTAAGAACAGTATAGGAAATGGAGTAGCCAGAGAACTTATATGCATAAACCATGGACATGAAGTAAGAGGGGAGACTGCTTGAGGGAATGAGGGTACCAGGTGGAGGGGGGCAAAGGGTGAAAAATTGGAACAACTATAATAGCATAATCAATAAAATATAGTAAAAAATAAATAAAGTGCTTTTTCCCCTTAATCTATTTTGTTACCAGAAAAAAAAAGTGAGCAAGAATTAAAAGATGAAGAAATGGATTTATTTACCAAATACTACTCAGAATGGAAAGGAGGTAGAAGAAACACAAATGAATTCTATAAGACCATTCCCCGGTTTTATTATAGGGTAAGTGGCATGTAAGCAAATGTCTTGCAGAGTTTATAAATAAAATGTATTTTTTTTAATGGGATAAGAATATTTTATAAATAAATTGGCATTTATATCTAATAAAAAGCCTGAAAACATAATCCAATAGAATAACTACTACTACTAATAAAAATTAGAAAAGCCTATAACTCAGAAAGAAGAGAAAATTAACTTTGTGTTCTTATGCCAATTTATATGAAAACTCAGGATTTTATCAGCTCCAAAATAATAAGATCAACTAGAATGAAAGAAATATATAAATATAAGATATAACCCTCACAGAACAGGGCTGGGGTTTAAACCCCTGTGGATCTTCACATAGTCCTAGTTCAATTCCATACTAGTCTAAGGTTGCAGTGGAAGCAGTGTTCCAAGAACACAAAGTGAACTTGGGCTGCACTGTTAGCTCTTCTGGGCAGGGGTCAGGTCTTTTGGTCACTGAGCTCTGGATCTCTTATTAAATGAACTTTTTAAAGAGATGATGACTTGAAGCAAATTGAGCTACAAAAAGTAATTGAGGCAGCAGAATACACAGTTATTTTATGAGCCTAAATGCATTTTACTTAATACTTAATCCAGTAGTCCAGAATTTAAGTGTAGAAATTAACTCGACAATGTATTTTTAGCTACCAGCTGAAGATGAAGTCTTATTACAGAAATTAAGAGAGGAATCCAGAGCAGTCTTTCTGCAAAGGAAGAGCAGAGAACTGTTAGATAATGAAGAATTACAGGTAAGAGTGGAATGAAAGCTTGCTTGGGATGTTAGCCATTTCTTGTTTGTACTACCAATACCTAGTCATACGGGATCTCAGGGTGCCTTAAGGGAGAGGGGCCTGCGCAGTGGGTGAAAGCACCAGCTCTGGAGAGATGGTTCCTACCAGAATCAGCTGCAGAGCTTGCATGGGCCCATCTCCTAGGATAGTTTTGTTGTTTAAAGTCCCTAGGTGATTCCAATGGGAGGCCAAAGTTGAGAACCACTCAGCTCACTTCTGCCAGGGGTTCAAATCCCAGCCTTGCTCTGTGTTCTCGGGCAATGGACTTAACATTTCTGTGCTTCAGTTCTCATCTGTAAAGTAGGCGTAATAGCATATATGTATATATATAAATAAGCATAAATATATGTATAGATTAAAGAGATACCACATGTCTATTTTTTATGATGTTATTAATCAAAAGGATAATAGGGGATGAGATTCATCTTAATATTAACTCTGCTATCAGACTATCATTGTAATGTAAATGACATATTTGACTACATTTTAAAATTTTGTTCTGTTAATTGTAACATCTCCATTGCTGCATTTCTTCTAAGAACTTATGGTTTTTGCTGGACAAGCACCAGACACCACCTATGATTGGAGAGGAAGCAATGATTAATTATGAAAATTTTTTGAAGGTTGGTGAAAAAGCTGGACCAAAGTGCAAGTAAGAATAATATATTTAATAAAGGAATATGTTACATTAAGCATTTTAACATTTTATTTATTTATTTTTAGAGAGAGGGGAAGGAAGGGAGAAAGAGAGGGTGAGAAACATTGATGTGCGAGAGATATAGGGATTGGTTGCCTCTCGTATATACCCCCAAATGGGGACCAAACCTGCAACCCAGGCATGTGCCTGACTAGGAATTGAACTTGCAGCCTTTTGCTTTGAGGGACAATGGCCAACCAAGCCACACCAGTTAGAGCTACATTAAACATTTCAGATACCTCAAATAAATGTTAATGAAAATTTAAGTCAATGGTATTACAATTTGAGTCAGTTTTCAGTTAATGAAGTTTAACAAAATTAGTTTGTAAAGAAAATTACATTGGTACAAAGTTATTAAAAGAAGTTTGATTTGTAACACTGCAGGCCTTCATTCTTGAGACAATAGAATGCAAAGACATCTGACAATACTTTGGAACTATAGTTCTCACTGATTTTTTCACCACTTTGGTTTTTACTTGTTTGAATTTATGCTGTTATTTGCTAATTCATATAGAAGTCATTTTTATGTTATGCTGGCAGATTTTAATCTTTATTTCCTTTCTTTAGGCAATTTTTCACAGCAAAAGTCTTTGCTAAACTCCTTCATACAGATTCTTATGGAAGAATTTCCATCATGCAGTTCTTTAATTATGTCATGAGAAAAGGTGATTTCATTTTCATTGTGCCCCTCCTATCTGGGAATCACGTGGGGTTTTGATCCATGATGCTTTTATAGTATCCCTTCCATTTGAAACAACTCTCTTCGTAAATTTAAATAGCAGAGTTTCGTGGTTTTTGACCAAGATTTTTTTTCCTATTATGATTTTCTCCTGGAACTTATTAGACCTGAGATTTTCTACCATAAATTTGATTTCATCATTATAGAAAAGAAACAAAACAGAAACCTCACATATCCTAAAAATACTAGCTAACTAGATATATCAAAATGTATATTTTAATTCATTAGTCATTTTATCTCACCACCGTCTTACGGGTTAAGATGTCTGATAATTTCAAACTCACAACTATAGCATCGGATTCAAGGAGTTTTTACCAACTAGGAGCTGTTATGATTCCGTAATGACCTGTGAACTCCTATGTGTACCATCTTTAACTAGTTTTTGGTTGCAGTAATTAACCTCAGTAGAATAAAAGCAGCTTATTGAGAATATAACATTACACTCACTATCCCTATTTGGTGGAACACCAAGTTTAATAAGAACAATACCCTCAAGGACTTCAACTTTATTGTCATTTTAGGCATGGCAGAATTGTTGATATTTGCCATTAATTCTATGGTATGTTTGTTTTGTTTCATACAACTTTAGGATTAACAAATAAGTAATATGTGTGAGAATAAAGATGGTCATAGAGTTACTAGCTTGTCCCTTTAACCTAGTTCTTTATCTCCTTTTGTCCATATTATGCTAAAGAGATACCTCTTAGTACATCTTATTTTCTTGTTATTCTCAGTTTGGCTTCATCAGACAAGAATAGGACTCAGTTTATATGATGTTGCCGGACAAGGATACCTTCGGGAATCTGTAAGTATAATCTACTTTAATTACTACTGTAGACATCACAGTGCTAACAGTAGTTATCCCTGGGTGTTGGGTTACACATGATTTTTTTTGTTGTTTCTCTGTTTTTGTTTTGTTTGTTTTTACAAATAATGTGTTATTAAAAAACTTTTGAATGTGTTATTTAAAAAGTTATTAAAAAGCTTTTTACAGGAAAATAAGAAGAATGTGGTGTTTTAATAGGATTAAAATCATTGAAGAAACAATGGAAAACTTGTGGTTATTCACGAGTGTTGTCAGTGCATGACTGTTTTAAAATGTAAGAGCCAGGAAGGTTTCCTCTTTTAGGAAATATAAAAGAGAAAAATAGTGTGACTGTTTTCCCGCCTATAGGTTTGGGTTATAACATCAGTTACCAAGAGGCTGTTTGTTTTCCATTAGGTATTAATGCAGTAAGGCCAAGTTATCAGCAGAGAATCATAATCTCATGATACAAATGGCTATGCTTCGTGTAAGTGTAGGTATCTAAATTATATAGACATGCTTATTTTCAGCTCAGGCTTTCTCCCCCCAAATAATAGAGTGCTTTTTAGGATTGTCAGGAAAAGGGGAAGGGAGTTAAGCATAAATATGAACCAAGTTAATTAATCACTTCAATAAATATTCATATATGATTTAAAGACAAATTCCCTGTTATAGTTTGTCTCCTGTTATAATTTGTTGCAGTCTGTTTTATCCACATTTATGTAGAGAGAATGTTAGATCATACTGAACATTTACACCTAAAAACCTTTCTAGGGCCCTGGCCGGTGTAGCTCAGTTGGTTGGAGCATTGTCTGGTAAAATAGAGGGTCGTGGGTTCTATTTCCAGTCAGGACACATGCCTAGGTTGCAGGTTAGGTGCCAGGTTGGGGCATGTACAAGAGGCAACTGATTGATGTTTCTGTCTTATATTGATGTTTCTCTCCTCTCCCTCCCTCCAGTCTCCTTTCTCTAAAATTAATGAGCATCCCTGGCTGGTATGGCTCAGTCAGCTGGAGCATCACCCAGTAAACAGAAAGGTCGTGGGTTCCACTCCCAGTCAGGTCACATGCCTAGGTTACAGGCTCAGTCCCCTGTCGGGGCAAGTGTGAGAGGCAACCAATGGATGTTTCTCTCTCTCTCTCATGATATTTCTCTCCCTCTCCCCCTCCCTTCTCCTCTCTCTAAAATCAATAAGCATGTCCTCAGATGAGGGTTTAAAAGAAATCTTCTAGGGACATAGTACAATTCTTGAACCTTAAGGTTCAGATCAACTTGACAATAAAAGGTTCTTATATCTGTTTCTCTCTAGCAAGGAAGACATATTAGCCACCTGTTGATACTCAGATCACATATTGGAGTAGTTCTGTAGCTCTGAGAAATCTTGGCAGCAGTTAGCTGGTTGCAAGGCACATATTCTTTTTTTCTTGCCTCTTTCCATGAATGGAAACAAAAATTGGAAAAGGAATAAAGGGAGGAGAGAGGAAAGCAACAGTATCTCTAGTTGTATTTAAAAGGGAGTAATTTTTGCCCTGACTGGTGTGACTCAGTGGGTTGGGCATCGTCCAGCAAACTGAAAGTTTGCCAGTTCAGTTCCCAATCAGGGCACATACCTGGGTTGCTAGTTGCAGGCCAGGTCCCCAGTTAGGGGTGTGCGAGAGGCAACCAATAGGTTTCTCTTGTACATCCATGTTTCTCTCCCTCACTTTTTCCCCTCTCTCTAAAAATGAATAATTTTTTTTTAAAGTGGGGGAGTAATTTTCCTTCTTTTAAAGAAAAGAAATATTTCACCTACCCTGGGCACTTTGCTTTGTGAAACCAGACTTTGTATCTTCCTCATTTAAGACAGTGGTTTACAGAGCCAACACCTGTAATTTGAGTAACACAGGCAACACTTACTAAATCTTAAGCACTTACCAAAAAATTTGTGCCAAGTACTATTCTAAGCCTTCCTCATATGGAGCTCTTTTCTAGCAGATTGGGGAAGCAGACAGTAAATTATAAGCAAGATAATTTTTCAAATAATGACATATTCTACAGAGAAAAAATAGAGACAGGGAAAGAGTATGACTAAGGTTGGGGGGCTATTTTAGATAAGATGAAAGGGCTGCTTCTTTGAAATAGTGATTGAATTTTAGCTGTGGTGAAGGGTTATGAAAATGCAGTAAAGGGACAGCAAGGTCAGTGTCCCCAAGGCAAGTTACAGCTGGCCTGCCCTAGGAACAGGAGGAAGTCGGTGTGAACAGAGCATGTGCTCAGTACAGTTAGAGTGACAGGACGTGAGGTTGGAGAAGTAGGCCAGGGCCACGGACAGAGCCTCCTGGGACCAGGGTAAGGAGTTAGGTTTTCATTTTGAGACTAATGGGATGCCCTTAGACGTCTTAAGCTGAATCTGTACGAATATGATTTACATGTGAGAAGATCACTGCGGGCGTTGTGAACAGGTTGTAAGGATGGAGTGAAGGAGGAATCCTCAGGCAACTGCAGCAGTCCAGGCGAGGGACAGTAGCGCCCAGACTGGTGTGATGGCTCTAGAAAAAGCTAGTAATGGATTAATTGAATATGTATCTTGGACACATACACACACCCCAAAATTTGCTACTGGATTAGACATTGGGAGTAAGGAATAGGATCCTTGGTGAAGAAAAGGTAGTAACCAAAGATGAGTTTAAAAATTTTCCTTTGAATAACTGTTAGAATAGGGAAAAATGGGTGAGGATTAGGGTTGGGGATGATGAGAGTCCCATTTCAGACACACCAAGTTTGAGATGCCATCTGTTCTACAACTTAAATTGTAAAGTATCTCTGATGAAGTAGAAAAATTATACTTTACAATAGCTAAAGCAAAAGTAACAAAATTATTATGATAACTATAAAAAACTGAGAAATTTTAAATATAGAATCTTGGAATAGGAAAGCCTTTCTAAATATGACAAAACTCAGAAGTATAAGCAACAATAAATACAACATAATTTAAAAAAATCCATAGACTTGGTGAAGATATAAATAAATAAATAAAATCTGTAGGCTGTAAATGGTACATCTGAAACAACACAGAGCTACTTTTTAAAAAAAATAGCAGCTCATTGAGAGCCATGTGGATTGACTGCAAAGTATAATGTTAAGTGATAAAAGCAAGATGCAGAAGAATGTGCATGGTGTGCTGCTATATCCTGTATGAAAGAGGAAGGGAAGTATACGTGTATATATAGGCTTGTATGTGCATCAGAAGCTGATAATGTAGGTTATGTCTGGGGAGAGCAAACATGTAAGAGAGAGACTTTTCAATGAAAACTTTCTCATTTCTTTTGAATTGGGAACTATGCAGAATGCATCACCTATTAAAATATTTTTATATTTAAATAAAAAGTAAATTAGTAGATGTAAAAAGACAAATAACATGATCTCACCTATAAGAGGAACCTAATGAACAAAATTAACTAACTAGCAAAATAGAACCAGAGGCGTGGAAACGGAACCGACTGACAGCGACTAGAGGGGAAGGGGGAGGGGGGTAAGGGTAGAAAAAAGGGGAAGGGACTAGACAAGGAACATGTATAAATGACCCATGGACATGGACAACAGGGTGGGGACTGACTGTGGGAGCAGGGGGTGGGCTGGGCAGAGGAGGGCAAGGGGGGAAAATTTGGAACAACTGAAATAGAATAACAATGAAATATTTAATTAAAAAATGAAAAAATAAATTAGTAGAAACAAATTTAATATAAAAGTTTTGCCACTAAGCTAGTTATGAATTTATTACATCATTAATCTAGTATTAATGTTGAATAATTTTTAGGACTGAAATTATATTGCAGTATCTAATGAAGAAACAAGATCAAGCATTTAACACTTTAAAGTTCTGTTTTCTTCTTTCAGGATTTAGAAAACTACATATTGGAACTTATCCCTACTTTGCCACAATTAGATGGACTGGAAAAATCTTTTTATTCCTTTTATGTTTGTACAGCTGTTAGGAAATTCTTCTTCTTTTTAGACCCTCTAAGAACAGGTAAAAGGAAATCTTAGATATTATAAAGATAGTATTACTTTTAAATCTCAATAACTAGAGAAAAGTCTTGAAATGTCACTTTTTTATTTTCCTAACATGTCATTGCCATTAATATATAAAGGTCTTTTATGATTTACTTGCACCAGCTGTCATCGGCTGGGTGACAGTGGGCATGTCTCCAACCTCGTGTAGTTTCTTAATCTCGAGACTGAAGTATGGGCTGGGAAATCTGTGGTTCTTTCCAGTGCTAAAAAGCCAGTTATTCTGATATAAGTTGCTATCCTGATATGTAATGTAATAGAGAATTATGCTTTTTGATGAAATATATGAATTGGGAGAGTAGAACCATTTAGCCATAAGGTATTTTTCTTTTTCTCACTTTATCCTATATGAGGATCAGATTAATAAATTTGGCCTCATTACCTGTAAATTTTATCAATTGTTCTAACCTATTGAGACTGAAATACATAACTGGGGCAGAGGAAAGGATAGACATGAGGCCCAAATCACAGTCCTTGAGGATCTTGTCCTTCAAAATCTAGCTATGAGTCTATCACAATATATGGTAGCTGACAATCGTTTTTTTAAACACCTTCAATATAGGCACATACGCATCTTTTCCCTTCAAACTTTACAAAATAATAATAGCTAACAGTTTCAACTGTTTACATACTGGGTACTGTGCTAAGCATTATACATTGATTCTTTCATTTCCTTCCCATAACCTCATATGGAAGGTATTACTTTTATCCACATTTTATGTGTGAAGTGGCATTTAAATTCCAGTCTATCTACTTTTAACAATGCTTCTGTATTGCTTCCTGTTCCAGAACCTGCCAAAGAAAAATGGAGATAGTCTCCTTGTTTGATTACTAGCTGCATCATTTTCATCTCCACAAAATACTCACATAACTTTTTGGAGAATCTGGTATCAGTGTAATTTGGGAAAGAATTTACCAA
The DNA here is from genome assembly GCF_022682495.2 of Desmodus rotundus. Taxonomy (NCBI): domain Eukaryota; kingdom Metazoa; phylum Chordata; class Mammalia; order Chiroptera; family Phyllostomidae; genus Desmodus; species Desmodus rotundus. The sequence continues at coordinate 52,370,268 of NC_071393.1, forward strand.
TTGGATTTATGTAGTTGGGGGTATACAGGTTGCCATATGAGGTGGAAACTGTTAAATATTCCCCCCACATTTCCCTTTTGATAACAATATATAATAAAGATATTGGAGCATAAGAGCTAAGAAGCTTTAAAATATCAATTGTGTGACTGTTCCTGTAAAATAATACTTTATAAAATTGAGTTGCTCATTTTTAAAATGCATTAAGTAACTATTTTTTTTGTTCTTTAAAGGGAAGATAAAAATTCAAGATATTTTAGCATGCAGCTTCCTAGATGATTTATTGGAGGTAAATATGTTTTTAAAGCTACTTTTAAATTACATCATTTGACAGTTGCTATCTTCTAACTGTCTCTGTGTTCATTTAGTTAAGGGATGAGGAGCTGTCCAAGGAGAGTCAAGAAACAAATTGGTTTTCTGCTCCTTCTGCCCTAAGGGTATATGGTATGTCACTGTAATAATGCCAACATTTGAATTATCCATTCCTTAGTTAATTGGTATTCAAAGGACATTTTTATACATAGGCTAACTTACCTTAACATTCCCAGTATTCTCATTACCTTAAGATTTAGTATTCTAGATTACTAAAATACTAAAATTTAGTTTTTTAAATATCAGTTTTAAATTTTTGTAACTTTTTAAGTTAACTACACTTTTAGTAGAACATACAGAATGTAATCTGACCCTTTTTGATTCAAAAGCACTATGAACATCAACCGTGGCCTTGCATTGTGATAAAATGCTGCCCTCAGGGTCCACAGAGGGGGTTGTTCTAGGCCTGGTTTTCGATTTTCATAAATTCCATTAGTCTGTTACATTATTCTGTTGGGTGGTCTTGACTTATTTTGGCATTCTTGACCTCTGCTTTCAAGTGCCCGCACTTCAGTGCTTTTTGTTGACCTCTCCCAGCACCTAATTTAGAATCCTAGGAAGTTCTAAAAGGTTGCGTACTGAAAACAAATAATGATGTAACGAAAGTAGCCCAGGTTCCATGGCCTTCGTGTTGGGTTTTCTTTGACTGGTTCTGGCTTAACAGTTGTTCTGATAGAGATTGCAGAGATAGATGATGTTAGGGCATTACCCTTAGTGTAACATAATTTGAAAATCAAAATGTTAACCAATAGAAAGAGCTTTTTGTTAGTGGTTATTCTTTTGTATTTAATTAGAATTTTATTTGGTCACAAGTGTCTTTCTATCGTCCTTCTTCTCAAGGCCAGTATTTGAATCTGGATAAGGATCACAATGGCATGCTCAGTAAAGAAGAACTCTCCCGCTATGGGACAGCAACCATGACCAACGTCTTCTTAGACCGTGTTTTCCAGGAGTGTCTCACTTACGACGGAGAAATGGTAGTAGTTTAAATCTGACAAGCTTTACAAATTTGGGTTCCCATAATTTTCAAGCCTTGTTCTTGGTGTGACACAGCATTTAATATCAGTGTGTAAAAGTATCTTAAAATGTATGAAATGATCAAAGTGTTTGAGATTCAGAGACTTTAATCTTAAGGTAAATTTGCTTTACAACTTGACTTGCCTTATGGATTCAGGGCAAATAGAAAATTTTAATATTTTGTTCATTTCATTGTCAGTGGACCTATTATAAAGGACTGTGAACTAGGTCAAATGACAATCTGAAAAACTGGTAAATCCTATTGACTGTTTTCATAAACATGGTTCATCCATTAAATACATTACCAGGTCATAGTACCGCATATGCCATGATTTTTTTTTTAATCCTCACTGAAGGATATGCTTATTGAATTCAGATAGAGAGGAAGGGGGGGAAGAGACACAGAGAGAGAAATACATCGACGTGAGAGAGAGACATCAATTGGTTGCCTCCCACATCCCAACTGAGATCGAATCCACAACCTAAATTTGTGCCCTGACTGGGAATCAAACCTGCAGCCTTTTGGTGTATGGGATGATGCTCCAGCCCACTGACCCACCCGGCCAGAGCCACGTATGCTGTGGTTTCAATCTAAGAGTCAGCTTGTATTACTCTCCATAAGTGGCTATATTAGTAGCTAAAAAAGATTGACTAACATGTACCTGTTGCAAAATACTTGAGAATAAAATTATAATAGTATTTTAAAATTACAATTCTTGATTTTAAAAGTACTTGTTAAGGATGTGATAAATTTTCCAAACCAATAATGCTTAAGAAATGGTCATGTTATTAGAAGAGAATTGGGGTTCTAGGTTTTATCACTCACCTTTAACAGCAGTTTCCTAGACAACACCATTGTTAGCCAACTGCAAAGGAAAAGGGCAGGGTGTGTGTGTGGGGCGGGGGGGCCACATAAACTGTTCGGTGATTCCCACAGCTGTCTACAGTTGACAGTGAGGAGCTTTACTAATGACTCCTGCTGTATAAAGAAAATCAGAAGCTTGGAGTTGGGCTATGATGAGGCTACTGCATTTCTCTAGCTCTTTATACTATAATTTATGCAAAAAGGAATTCTTAATATTTGCCTAAAAAAATCTTTTCCAAGAATATAAACTTCTAAGTAAGACTCTCCCAAGTGGTTTACTTCTTTTCACTATACAGAAATAGTAACCTATGACTAGATTTAAAACTTTTAAACAATATATCAAAACAGCTATTTCAATATTCTATTCTATTCATTCCAGGTCATTTTTTTTCCAAAATGACCACACTGAAATGATGATATAAATTTACTGGCAATGTACAGTCACTGTCCTGTCCATTTTAAAAGCATATAAAAGAAAACTATGGTTTAACACAGAAAATCTCTTTTCATAAGAAATTAACTGTGTCCCAAAAAACTGTCCTATATAAACTGCTACATAGAATTCCTAGAAAACAACATTTAAGTATACAAATGGATTTGCCACTTCATATTTTAAAAAATTGCCACCTTTAATTGCAAAATAGCTTCAAATTATTAGATACTCACTTGAAAAGCTAATTCCAAATATGGCCTCTAAAGAACGCTTTCTTCTCTCTAGGACTATAAGACCTACCTGGATTTTGTTCTTGCATTAGAGAACCGCAAAGAACCTGCAGCTCTGCAGTATATTTTCAAATTGCTTGACATTGAGAACAAGGGATATCTGAATGTCTTTTCCCTTAATTACTTCTTTAGGGTAAGTTTCATTGGTATAAATGAGTCACTGTTCCTTAACATGTGTTATACTGTTTGGTTTAAATTACCTACTCAGTGACAATTTTATCTAACTTTTGATGTCTCAATTTAACAGAAGGATTTACGTAACAGATTTTAGAAGGGTATCAAGTCTGTTTTTAGTTTTAAATATAAGTGGGCTAAATCAATGCTGATTTAATTAGATGTAGAATTCTTAAAAAGGGTTAAATGTATGTCAGGAGCTGTACTAGCCAGTGGATATCCAAACATGCATGAGAAATTCTGTGCTCTTAGTGATCAAAACCTAGTGTGTAAAATCCTACGGAAGCTTTAATTAAACAGGAGTTTTGTAGACTTTGGTAGTTGGAGATTGTTTTCATTGCTGTGCTATTAAAAAAAAAATGTAAAAACTGGCTAGGATTGTGTGCTCCATTTCAGTGTGAAATAGATTTGCTGATTTTTTGCCTTAGTTGGTTGGTTTCAGAGAATAACATGATGAGTGCAATTCGATTGTATCTTATAAGCGTCCAGATGCAGGAGGTGTAAAAGAAGGAATATCTGGCCTTTTAAGACAAATCATTCTTCAATTTGAGTGGTAACTTTTCTACTTGGAGTATTTTTGTACGGTAGTTTTCTACTCCTTCACCACATTTCTATAATTTCTGTAATTTTTAGAAGACCATGTGATTTATATATGGTTAAGATCAAAGTAGGAAGAAAAAAGATTTTTTAACGAAACTAACATTTTCACATCTTTGCCATAAATCATTTTTTCCCCAGAAGCATTTCCTTTTCCACTTAAAACTTTTTTGGTGCTTTTAAAATAATTTTACCTGGTTTCTGAGTTTCATAGTATTTTTTTTTAATAACTTCATGTTAAATTTCCTAAAAGGCTTTCCAGTATGATCTTCTAAGCAGTGATGACTGCAGATATTAGGATGAATTACAATCTCAGAATTAGGATGCATTTTTTAAAAAGTAGGTTTAAATCAGTGGCTGATCTGAAAAGAAAATACCAACCCATCATAGGGAGGCCCCCACTTTAGGCAGATCTGTTAAATGAAAATTCCATTCTAGGGGAACAAAATAAATATATTTTTTGGTGATTAAACACTCTACTTTTTTAAAAAAAATTTTTATTGTCATTCAATTACAGTTGTGTGCCTTTTCTCCCCATCCCTCCACCCCACCCCAGCTGAACCCCCCTCCCTCCCCCCCCTCCCCCCTGATTTTGTCCATGTGTCCTTTATAGTAGTTCCTGTAATCCCCTCTCCTCACTGTCCCCTCCCCATTCCCCCCTGCCCATTGTTAGATTGTTCTTAACTTCAATGTCTCTGGTTATATTTTGTTTGCTTTATTCTTTTGTTGATTAGGTTCTAGTTAAAGGTGAGATCATGTGGTATTTGTCCCTCACCGCCTGGCTTATTTCACTTAGCATAATGCTCTCCAGTTCCATTGATGCTGTTGCAAAGGGTATAAGCTCCTTCTTTCTCTCTGCTGCGTAGAATTCCATTGTGTAAATGTACCATAGTTTTTTGATCCACTCGTTTGCTGATGGGCACTTAGGTTGCTTCCAGTACTTGGCTATTGTAAATTGTGCTGCTATGAACATTGGGGTGCACAGGTTCTTTTGGATTGGTGTTTCAGGGTTCTTAGGGTATAATCCCAGCAGCGGAATTGCTGGGTCAAAGGGCTGTTCCATTTTTAGTTTTCTGAGGAAATTCCATACTGTTTTCCACAGTGGCCTCACCAGTCTGCATTCCCACCAACAGTGCACTAGGGTTCCCTTTTCTCTGCATCCTCTCCAACATTTGTTTGTGGATTTGTTTATGTTGGCCACTCTGACTGGTGTGAGATGGTACCTCATTGTGGTTTTAATTTGCATCTCTCTGATGGCTAGTGATGCTGAGCATCTTTTCATATGTCTCTGGGCCCTCTGTATGTCTTCCTAGGAGAAGTATCTGTTCAAGTCCTTTGCCCATTTTTTAATTGGGTTGTTTGTCTTCCTGGAGTGGAGTCGTGTGAGTTCTTTATATATTCTGGAGATCAGGCCCTTGTCTGAGGTATCATTAGCAAATATGTTTTTCCCATACTGTTGGTTCTCTTTGTAATTTGGTGCTGTTTTCTTTAGCCATGCAGAAGCTTTTTATTTTGATGAGGTCCCATTTGTTTATTCTTTCCTTTATGTCCCTTGCTTTAGGGGACATGTCTGTGAGGATGTTGCTGCGTGGAATGTCTGAGATTTTCCTGCCAATGTTTTCCTCTAGGACTTTTATGGTGTTACGACTTATATTTAAGTCTTTTATCCATCTTGAGTTTATTTTTGAAACACTCTACTTTTTTCATAAAGATTTCTTTATAGTATCTTCTACTTCTAGAATATTAAATTTCATTAAATACATTGAAAGTATTCAATATATTTACACGTGGTGGTATGGGCTAAGGAGAAGAGGTACTGAGCCCTGCACTCCTGGGCTGTTCTTAGAGCCTTTGTACATTGAAATGCCAGTGATAAAGCTGGGCTGGATGGTGCACTCTGGGTCGTGCCACCCAGGTCTGCCACGCTGGTAGCTGAAGTACACTCTGATTCTCTTCCACTTCAGAGTTTCCCTGTGCACACTCGGATATCGGTGGCACCACATACAGAGTAGGCACTTGGGACACATTTAGTTGACTATTTACCAAGAATTTTTTTTTTTTTTTTTTTACTTTTTACTTTTTAATCTTCACCTGAGGATATGTTTATTGATGAGAGAGAGAGGGAGAAGGAGAGAGAAACATCGGTTGCCTCCTCTACACGTTCCAACCAGGACTGAACCCACAACCTAGGTATGTGCCCTGGCTGGAGACCGAACCCACAGCCTTTTGGTTGTGGTACAGAATGATGCTCCAGCCAATTGAGCCACCCAGCCAGGGCACCAAGAATTTTAAGCTTCACATTTTCCAGTGAATGACTATCACCCAAAATGTTTATTTGTCAAACTGGATCACACACAGTACAGTTGGCCCTTGAACAACACATTTTTGAACTGTGTGTATCCACTTACGTGCAATTTTTTTCAATAAATATATTGAAAAAATTTTCGGAGATTTCCTCACTACTGTGAAGCAGTCACATCAATTACACTTAGGCTACCATCAAGCAATTGTATTGCTACTGATTCACTCTCCTTACATGAATTATCCACACCTGAAAATAAGTATGAATTTCTTTTTCACATTTTTCATTTCTGATATCTGATGTAAGTAATACATATAGCATCTACAGTGTTTTGTAGCATGTAAGACAATATAATGCAGGTACTGACAAACTTACAAGATTCGTCTTAGGAACAGATGACAAACTTATGGTACCCATAAATACAATACAGTATTGTACATGTATTTTCTCTTCCTTGTGATTTTCTTAACATTTTTCTTTTCTCTAGCTTAAAGAATACGACATTCATTTAATACATATAACGTACAAAATATGTGTTAATCAACTGTTCATGTTATTGTTAAGGTTACTGGTCAACAGTAGGCTTTCATAGTTAAGATTTTAGGGAGCCAAAAGCTATTCGCAGATTTTTGACTGTGTGGGGGTCGGCGCCCTGCAGCATTCAAGGGTCAAATGTACTTTCTTCAGTATTTTTTTTGTTGAAGTTTATAAAAGAGAAGAGTTCAAGGGAGATTTACCGCCATTTTTTTCTGTCTAGTCTAGTAGATGGCAAAGTTAAGGTAGGAGGGGAGGTGGTGGATTGGGTGTCTTAAAGAATGATGAAAGTAGGAAGAGCGTCCCTGGGTAATGGGAAAAGGTCATAACAGTAATTGCTAGGCTATGTTAAAGGCTCATCTAAGGTTTGAGAACATTCCTATGTAGTAGCAATAACCTGTAGTCTTGCTTACTTTCTGAAGCTCTCTAGATAAGGTGTGAGTCTAGAAAGGTTGGTGGTTACACTGATCCAGTGTTTAAGTTTTGCTGAGTAGATGTGATAAGCAAGGTCAAGGATGTTGAGAATATTGGCAACAGTATTTGCCAATACTGTTGAAACAGTGAGACTTGTGGTCTAATAGGAAAGTGGAACTGGCAAAAGGCCATGGGACAGGAGCGGGGTTTGGGGCTTGCTGTGTATTTTATTTTTTATTTACAGATTGATTTCTGCTAAATACAGGCCATACAGGAACTAATGAAAATTCATGGACAAGATCCTGTTTCATTTCAAGATGTCAAGGTTACTTTTATCCTTTAATTTACATAACACCAGATAACCATTTGTATTAAGTGAAATTTTACATGAAAACAACTTATGGACTATAAAGCACTGAACCACATCAAGTATTTGCTCTTATTTGTTCCAAAGATATTTAAGTCACTAGAAACCAAGGCCACATTTTGACTAATGATTTTTGTAGTTTGATTTTAGCATTTTCACTCTTGTGTTCTCATGAAATCATTCCTTCATTTTTATTGGAAATTAAGGGAATCAATATGGCTTGCATCCTCTGGCAAACCATTCCACCATAAACTGAATCTTTAACTTGGAAACTATTTAGGTTGGGGCACATGTTTAGTCTGCTACTTCAAAGGGTTCGTTTGCTTTGGTATTATTTAAAGGGACATCAGTCCTACAATATGAAAAGTACCACTATTGAAACACATGCCGCTACTTAGCACTTCAGTATTGAGACTTTCCCTGGCAATGAGTATCCAGCATCAATTCAGGTTCAAGTTGAGTAACGTAATAAAATGACTCAATGAATTTTAACCAAGTATAAGAAAAAGAGCTATTTGGTTTAGTATAAATGAGATCGATTTTAAACTATGCAACAGGCAATTTAAGAACTAGTTTGTTTTAAATGGCCACCAACCTAGAAAAGGAAGTTCCACAAACATAAAAGTTCATACTTTTCATTTACCTGAATTGTTCTAATCTTTTGAAAATGTAATTTTCCTCCTTTAATGATATTAAATACTGAGTTCTACTACAAAAGCTAAGTTTCAGCACAATTTCATGTCATTCCGGATGGCTAATTCTTTAATACCAGCCCCCATCCCCATCCTAGGTCCAGAGTAAAAGGTTGACATCAATATTGGAAATAAATCTTTGTCATAATCTTGGCTCTAAAGCACTGAAGTTTTTACTTTGAGCTGAGTTTGCATTTAAATTAAAAGAAGTCTTTGCTTTACCACCAACAAAAGAAAAGTAGTTAACAGGTATTCAAAGAACACTGCATTAGATAGTTTAGCTATTAATTAGCTATGTAGCCTCTGTTAGCTCAAACTCTGAGCCTGTTTATTCCTCAGTGAGGGGTAGTTATCACCTACCTGAGGAATCTTCCAGTACAATTCTGTGATTGTACATAAAGGAAACTACCTATCTGTTGAATGGAAAAGAAAACACTGAATTTTAGGTCACTGTGTGATAGAAATTAAGTGAATCATATATCAGATTTCATTGTATTTTTTTCTCTCTTGCAGGATGAAATCTTTGACATGGTAAAACCAAAGGATCCTTTGAAAATCTCTCTTCAGGATTTAATCAACAGTAATCAAGGAGACACAGTCACTACCATTCTGATCGATCTGAATGGCTTCTGGACTTACGAGAACAGGGAAGCCCTTGTTGCAAATGACAATGAAAATTCTGCAGACCTTGATGATACATGATCTCTCAAAGACTAGACTATATTCATTAAGTTGACTGCTGGATGTAAAACCTTTGAAGCAGAATCCTTAGAAATGGTCTAAGTAAAACACTTCACATACCTGTAGAACACAGCAAATGTTCTCATTATTGGAATTAATAGTTTGGAAGCAATAGTATCAAATTAGGAAGCAGTAAATTCTGGTTCCACTTAGCTCAAATAAGGCAAGTATGATCTGGTGAAGGTAGAAGAGGTCCACTCAGAATTTGTGTAACCTTTAGGAGTAAAGGAAGTTTTCAGGGACTGTTTCTGACATTAGTCATTAAGAATTTGAATATCTGTCCCTGGCTGGTGTGGCTCAATGGATTGGGTGCTGGCCTGTGAAGCAAAGGGTCACTGGTTCAAATCCCAGTTGGGGCCCATGCCTGGGTTGCGGGCCGGGTCTCCAGTGGCGGGAGCATGTGAGAGACAACCACACACTGATGTTTCCGTCCCTCCTTCCCCTCTGAAAAGAAATAAAATCTTAAAAAAAAAAAAAAAGAATTTGAATATCTGAAACATAGTGTAAATTATAATGTGGTAATTTACCCTTGAGTATTCTACTAAAGTATTATCTACATCAGAGATTACAGACTTTCCCATTCATTTCATTTCTGGGTTAGAAAGAAGTGTTTAGATATGATAAAAAAGTATTTAAGTTAGTATTTTACTTTAATTAAAATCATCGTTATAAAAATTTGTCTAGCTTTATTAACCAGTACCAGGATTAACTCCGTTTTGTGAAGGATTGTCATTAGAGAATTTAACTCCCTATAAAGGGTCTCAGTTACACTATGTTTAGTTTGTGTGAGATGAAAGGTTAGAAGAGGACAGAATATCATCAACTATGATAACAGAGGGAACGGTAAATATTAAAAGGGTTGAAAGTAAGAAAAACTGAAGGAGGCTTAAAAATAAGACAAAACCATTTAATGCATTTATGGGAAATGTTCTCATTTGCATAAATAAAAATATAAAAATTTAAGGCACAGTGTATAACCATATAAACATTACAAACTAGCCACTGTTGGACAAGTAAAGAAAGTAAAATTCAAGAAACATAAAACATATAGTAGAAGTCATTATCTTTCTTCTGCTATAATTAGAAAAGTTTCTAGTTTTCAGGTTACCATGTTTTAGAGCTACTGGTAAACTACAATTTACAGTGCCATTAATTACATAATCTGATATTAGTCCCTTAAACACTAAACTGTGTAGTTGACACCCGTAACTAATAAGATTACCATCACATGCCATGAACCACACTATGAATCCATGTAACCAAAGATTCCTAATGAAGAATTATCTTTCATAAATTCAAATTTCAGTTAAAAAACTGAACTTAGTGGCTAGATGTTCATGTTCATTGATAACAGAGTTCCATAACAGGCCCACTGTATGTGTGTAGTGAGTTTCTCTGTATTTTATATAGATATATTTGGGATTGAAAATTTAATGCTGTTTAGATGGCTATCAACAACCATTAGTTTCTAAAAGCTTTTTAAGTTTGTGAATAGGCTTTTAATAGCAGAAATATCTGAACTATGCTACATATTCTTCCTTACCCACATTAGTTACAAATCAAAATCATACAGACATAAGACTCTGAACACATATTTAAGAATATTTTCAAAATTAGTTTCATACTATATTTTTATAAGTTTGGCTAATAGCACAGTGGATAGACAGATGGCCCACCTGGGTCAGGCAAACTGTCCACTCTACTGTTGGTACTTTGAAGTGGTGAATGACAACTACCTTCATTATGCTACCACTGTGCCTTGTACAATATTTAACAGTGAGCCCCTGATGGGTTAGCTCTTCATCTGTCTCCCAACCCCAGCCCCCTCCCTCTAAGTACCTGGCCCATAGGAGGCACTGAGGGCTGAATGAGTGACAGAACCAGGATGCCATGTGGATAATCACTAGGTATTGCCACTTGAAAACAAATACATTAATACATTCATTCAGTGACTTAGTATTTTTAACATCATGTTCAAAGTTAGTTATTTAATTGGAATAACTACTGAAAAGATTAACCTACATGAAAAAAAAGGAAACCTACTTTAATATTTGGTGTTACAAACTCAATCACCTTTCCGTAAAGATATTCTCAAGAAAATAAAATGCAAAGTGCTTTTATCTTGCTACTTTTATTACAAACTCAGTGAATCATCCTTAGTATGAAATTAATGGTTAGATATATAAATGTAAGAAATAACATGAAAAGATCTAGGGGAAAAAATCCTCATTTTCCTCTGAAATTAGGAACATCAGCTCCAATTAGCCTTAATCAGCAACTTACCAATTTGGTTTTACAAACGTAAATAACACACAATCATGATAATTTAACTGTTCTTAATTGCAGTTAGGGGTCTAAAATGTCCTTTACTTTTTTATAAATATCATTTTAAAACCAAAACACTAATTTGACACAGTAAAAGCATAGTACAAATATCCAAATTTCAGATCTGACTTTTGCTAGACAGAGCCTAAGGATAAAGAAACATTTTCCCCTTTCCAGGTAATAATTTAAAATATAAATAACTATATTAAATATTACTGAATAATGTCAAAATTCCTGATATGAAAACCACCTTAGGGTTTGAAGTTTGAGAGTCACTGCATTCTATGGTGGGACAGAGACTGGACTTGGTTTGCTCTCTGCAATTACTTCACAATCTCCCTCCATTTCAAAATTGAGATTCACAAATGAATTGGATACCACCGTTTCTGGTTGATCTGTCTGAACAGTGGAATCAGCCTGCAGCTTCTTCTGTTGGTATTGTCTTTCTGCTTCTTCAGACATCCTGTTTTCTTCCTCCTCCTCCTCCTCCTAAAAAGAGGCAACATCAAGAATCACTGAAATATAAATGTCCAAATGAAATAGTATTTGTTCCCCCACTTTTAACTGCTTGTGTGTGTGTTAACCAAAACAGTATCATGTCCAATTCACTTTGGACTAATTAAGATGTACTTCCTTTTTCCCTGTTCCCAAATTTAAATGAAAACTATTGTATGACATTTTAAGAAAAGTGGTGTTATTTTTAAAACACCATACAGCACTGCTTAGCTTAGGTGAGACCTGAACTAATTTTGACGTGAGCACTATCTTTTCAGATTAATTTTAATATAAAAAATTAGCTAATACAATATCACTTCAATTATAGGGCATCAGCCTGTTCATGGGAACAGTGTGATCTATTCACTAAATGTACAGCATAGTCTATGTTCCTACAAGCACCTGGATACAGATAAGGCAGTCTCTGTCCTCAAAAAGTTTACAATCTAGGAGAGAAGTTAAGGTGTAAAAACAGCATTAAGACAGAAAGGAGTAAGCACTACAGAGATTTAGAAACAGTACCTTCTAGTTCCAGAACTACTAAATTTATGGACGAGGTGGCCTGTGTACTGGTCCCTGCAGTGTGGGTAGATGATGCAGAATACTAACCTGTTGGGAAGATTAATCTAGAGCTTGCTTGAGAGTGAATGAGAAAGACCATTTAGAGAGGACATTTCTATACTCCTGATGAGGTAATGAGCTTTCTAAACAAGGCTGGTTGTGTTAAAAAACACTCATTCATCAAACATTTTTGAAGCCACATAAAGTCAGCTTTCCAGATTCATCTACAGCCACTTCCCTGTTGTACTCTGTGCATCAGTGACAGTAAGTATTCTTGCCATTTCCCCAAACATACAATGTATCTTCATTCCTTTCTATATTTACCTAAATTGCCCTCCAGTGCTTGAAAGAGAATAATAAAAGATACTAATATCGATTTCACATTCACCAATACATACTAGGTGCTGTTCCATTTTACATATTAATTCATTTAATCCTTAGAGCAACCTTGAGCATGGAGGCTGCAACTTTCCTCATTATAAAGTAAACTGAGTAAACTAAGGCCTATGGAGGTTAAGTATCTTGCCCAAGATGACAAAGTTAGAAATGGCAGAGCCAGAATTTGAATTCAGACTCTGGTTCTTGGGCCCACACTCCTAAGTGCTCAGGCTTCCTCATAGTTTAAGGCTGAACTACTTTCACCCCCACACTAAGACTTCACTACAGACAGGACTGACTCACACCTTTGTGCCTTAACAACTGGCACTTGCACATTTCTAGTTCTTGTAGCTTTCTGTGCATCAGACCCACTCCAGTTCTTCATCCAGTCTACGTGTCCGAAGTACAGAGACTGTGTTTTGTTTCCTTGTCGTAAGGTTGGAATAATCCAGAGACAGGTGTGTGAAGATTAATAACAAATATAAGACACCTTCACTGCAGGCACAGTGAAGTCTAGCTTAGCTTTACAAATAGATGCCAGGGAGATTTCAGCATTGAAAATTCTAAAATGTATGCAATTTGAAAAAGAAGTGAATGCCTCTGAAATGAAAAGCCTAGGGTAAGGGAGCTATCGTTTGGTGCCTAGAGGACACGCATTTGTGACACAACTTGTCAAGTCCACAGCAACCAAACTGAATTAAGAAAATGTAAGAAGGAAACATACCTCCTTCTTCATCCGGTAATACTCATCAATGGCATATTGGTATTTTGGGGTGCTGATGCCCAAAACAGATGCAATCTTCTCTCCAAGAAAGTCACACACTAAAGATACAAAAGTTAAATGGCTTACAAAATTCCATAAATATTTCTTGTGCACTTTCTATATGCAAGGCACTGCAGAAATACTGAAGTTACAGTCCCTGCCCTCAGGGAGATTAAGAATATTCAGGCCATCTCTTCTGTATATAATTATTCCTTGACTTCCCTAAGAAGCACTTAAGGCTCCTTACAGGCTTCCAGTAACATTCCCAGTAATACCACCAGTTATTAAAACTATTTGTTACATGTTTATTTCTTTTTTAAAAAATATATAGACACCGGAGCTCCAGTGGCACAATCGGTTAGTGCACGGTACTTATACAAAAAATGTATACATGTAAGAGAGCTGGGATGCCACTGAGCTTGAGGAGAGGAATGGCTTGCGCCAAACATCCACTGAGGGCCCGCCACATGCCAGGCACTGTGGATGGTTAGACTCAGAGAGGCTGAAGAACTTGCCAAGCTGACAAAGCATATCCAAAATTCAACCCAGGTCTGAATGTAAAGCTCATATTCTCTTCATTTCACCGGACTGTCCAGCATATACTGAGCGCTCAGTTAATGTTTGTTAAATGAATGACTACTCAAAATTAGATCTAATAATAAGCAGAATAGAAGCTATGAAGGAGTTAAAATGGAAAGCAAGGGAAAGCTTTATGATTTAAAGCCTATATTTAAAGTTATCATGATTAAGTCGTAAGATGATAATTCATTTCCTTCAAATATAACTTAGCCATATCTCAATTTAAGAAATAAAATATTAATGAAATAAAATGATGATAAAAAATGAATGATAACTACAGGATTTAGAATAAGCAGGGAATGAGGACAATATCAGTACGAAACCAAATGAGAAAATAACAAGATAGCTCCTAACAGGAAAGTTTCACATGATAACAAAATAGGTGCTAAGATAAGATTCATGAATATGAAAGTTGTATCTAAATTAATGTAGCCATTTTCAGTCCTTAAAAAAAAACATGTAACCTGAAGCTGAAGAATGTCTTAAGGTGAAGTACAAGTTACATTAATACCTTTCAACACCAGCTACCTTGAGAGTGATTAATTCCCTATTGTTTCTCCTTCATTTCTGAAACACCCCATTTGGCAAAGCTCCTGGAGCATATTACAGTGGTTATAGAATATTGAAACAGAAAGGTAATACCTGAGAGGGTTGACGTGGCAGCACGAAGCATGTAAAACCATAAGTAGGGGCCCCAGGTGAGTTTCGTCTGCAACAAGAAATCTGGTTAGCAACATTCATACCTAAACTCATTCTATTTATCTAGGCCAGAATTAAGTAATCAATACTTGGTGGGCATGTAGGATATTCTATAGTACTACAAATAAGTTACACTCCAACAAATAGGTATAACCTTTATAAACAACTCCACGAAGGCATTTTACGTTCACTCATATAACTACCACCACCTTAAGTCCCTGGAATAAAAAAAGCAGCCACTGAAATGGAGGTGGTCACAGTCTTGCTTATTTAAGAGCTGATATTTCAGAGCCTGCCTTTTCCTGTCACATTGCTTTTTTGTATTCATTGTTCACAGGCACATCAGAGAAAGCGTGCAGTCAATGGACAGGGACCTTAAGAAATCATACAGAACAACACACGTATGGTGCAGTGGGGAAATTAAGGTTCAGAGAAATTAAGCAGGATAAGAGCATAGCAAATGAACTTTAATAATGGGAAAATAAGTAACCGCTAAGTGGCAAGATGAGTTTTTGTTTCATTAAGGACTAAAAAGGGACTAATCAAGCTAATCTTGGTGCTGCGAGTCCACAGAATGCTTTTGGAACCTGCCACGTGGACAGCAGGCTCTATCTGTGGACGAAATCGGAAATACAAGCATGCTTCGCTGTACCAACATGTATTTCTGTTTGTCAAAAGAAAACACAGTGTAGAGCCTGCAATCAAATACATTATTTTGATATTAGTTTGATATGTTAATGATTACAAGATCATTAAAAAAGCAAATACAGAGTATCTGCAAGACTGAAAACCATAGACCCTGGAAACAACTCTTTCTTCTTTGTTGGTGAAATGAAAGTATCTTCCTTTTCTGATATATAAAGCTAATAAGGTTGTCAATTTTAATGCTATTTCCTTTTCTTCATGGTTAAGAGAGAAAACTTTCAAATTTTTTAATTTTTCAATTACAGTTGATATTCAATATTATTTTATTTTGTTTGGGCTGTACAGCAGAGACAATCACATAGTTTACAGAGTGATCCCCCAGTAAATCTAGTACTCGCCTGGCACCACACCTAGTGATGACACGCTTACTCACTGTATTCCCTATGCTGCACTTTGCAACCCCGTGACGATTCTGTAACTACCAATCTGTACTTCTTAATCCCTTCCCCATCTTCACCCAGCCCCCAAACTACCCTCTGATTCGGCAACCAAGTTTGTTCTCTGTATCTATGAGTTTGTTTCTGTTTTGTTTGTTCTTTTGTTTTTAGATTCCATATGTAAGTGAAAGCATATGGTATTTGCCTTTCTCTTCCCAACTTATTTCACTTAGCACAATACCCTCTGAGTCTATCCATATTGTTGCAAATGGTAAGATTTCTTTTTTTTATGGTCAAGTAGTATATCATTGTATACATGTACCAAATCTTCTTTATCCAGTCAGTTTCTGCAAAGGAAACCATCAACAAAATGAAAAGACAACTTACTGAATGGCAGTAGATATTTGCCAATGATCCATCTCATAAGGGTTAATATCCAAAATTAATAAAGAACTTACACAACTCAACACCAATAAAACAAACAATCCAATTTAAAAATGGGCAGAGGACCTGAATAGACATTTCTGAAAGAGAACATACAAATGGCCAACAGACTTATGAAAAGAAGCTAAACATCACTAATCAGCAGAGAAATGCAAATTAAAACCACAATGAGAGGGAATTTTTTTTTTCCTGATGGTTTTCAAAGTCATTCTGAGTGACCACTGACTGCCTTATCAACTTCTTTTTATTCAAGTGAATTGAAAAAAAATAAAGTTGTATCTTATATATATATATGTACATATGTCTGTATGTATGTATGAGAATATCTGTAAGACTGGGGAAGACATGCTAAAGTAAAGCAGAGAGCAGAAAATGTAAGACACCATCTTCCCATGAAAAGCAGTTATGCCAATTGCTGTGATAATATTCCTGAAAAAGAAACACAAGTAAGGTAGTTCCTTAGTCTCTATATATGCTGGAATAAATGTCCTAGCAAACAAATTCAATTAGGAAGACAGTATATTTCTGACTCCCTGATTCATCTGCTTTATCTTCTATATTTAGAGCGGTAGGTATCTCTTATGTGGGGATAACAGCTATTTTAGGGGCTCTGTTTAAGTGACCTTGGTGTTTACCTTACAATTATTATAGCAAATGGACAATGCAAAAATACAGGGAATGGAACGAATTCTGTAACACATCGGAGATGACAGGGCCAAGAAAGTAAGAAAAGTATAAAGAACTAAATACAGAAAAGGAATAAGCATGCTTTTGGCAGAAAGCATATATTTCTCAGTGGTCCAATTCTCCTGAGGTGGTTTTTACAGAGAATAATTGCTAATATTCAGGCTGTGACTACAAAAGAGCCAAACTTGCTCCAGAGCTGAGGAACTACATAAGGATTCCTGAACAATATCCGTCATTATCGCAATTATACGGAATACATGTATAGGGTCCTTTGTTAAATACTGACCTTGCTGAATCAAAAGGACAGGTGGCTACATGAGAACCTACATGAGCACCCTGGGGCAGCCGCCAGCATCACTACCACTTCCGCCATCCCAGTATTAGGGGAACTGGGACGGCATCTTGGGTCTTCAAGACTCCCAGTTTATGGGGAAAACTCAAGTTGATTCATTTTTTCATCTCCAAAAATGTAGGTATTTATTATTCCTGAATAATTAAGCATCCATCACCCTCTTCCTTAATAGGGAGTTATTCAGACTTCCTATCTTGTTTTTGAACAAATTATTTTTAGATTATAAAATACCTACTTATTTTAGAACACTTAGGAAATGAAGTATAAAAAATTTGTCACCCATTTTTCAACTATCCATAGATAATTATGATTAACATATCTTAGTAATTTTCCCCATCTCTTCCTGAGCATACATGTTTTAAAACATTGTACTTTCCCTATCTTGCTGTTTTTCCCATTTACTATAATAAAATATTAAGCATATTTCCCAAATGCTTAAATCCCTAAAGTGGAATAACAAGGCCAAAAATATAATCATTTGGAAAGCTCTTCCTTCAGGTTGCAAAACTTTACACCAGGAAATTTACCAATAAATACTCAGCAGCAATGCATGAGATGTCCATTCCCTAGTACCCTTACCCCACAGCATGCTGTCCTTTTCCTTTTTAAAAATTTGACGTGTGAGGCCCCGGCCTAGTGGCTCAGTTGGTTAGAGCATTGGCCCAGTACACCAAGGCTGCAAGTTTGACACCCAGTCAGGGCACATACAAGAAGCAACCAATGAATGCATAAAAAGTAGAACAACAAATTGTTGTCTTCCTCTTTCTCTCTCCCTCAAATCAATTAAAAAAAAAATTGACATGTAAAACATGAGCCCAGGTAATTTTGAGTTCTTACTGTATTACGAAAGGCACTACCCCCCATTTATATAGGTTAACAATTATATGCATAACCAATTTTTAAAAAACTTTTTAATTGAATTTACTGGGGTGACTGGTTAATAAGATTATATAGGGTTCAGCGTACAGTTCTATAACACACCATCTGTGCCCTGCACTGTGTGTTCACCACCCCACGTCATGTCTCCTTCTGTCACCATTTATACCCCTTAGTGCTCTCCCCGTCCCCCTGGTAATCACTGTACTGTCGTCGTCTGTGTTTATGAGTTTTGGTGGCTTTTTTTGCTTGATAACTTCACCTTTTTTAATCCAGCCCCACAATTCCCCTCCCCTGACAGCTGTCAGTCTGTTCTCTATCAAATTATATATATACACTCAGATACACATATATACATATATTTCAGTAACCTAATCAAAACTAAATCAAAGTTTAAAGGAATTACAAAAAATATGTTTATTTTTAAGGCACATCTAAGGTAAAATCTAAAGGAAAGAATTAACACAAGATTGGAAAAAAGATCTAGGTCTTCATTTCTTATTTTCTATCAAGTATGACAGGAGCATTATTTCTTACTCTTTATCTTAAATGTTAGGGTTTTTTTTAATTGGGTCTGTTTTTACAAATCTATTATATAAATACAGCACACTATCTTCAAAATTCCTTTGTCCTGCCAGATTTGCGATGCACTAGAAGCAAACAGAAAATAGAATACCTGCTCTTCACATCAAGTAAAGCCAGAGCTGTCTTCAGTCACTAACACCTGTTAGGGTGGCTATTGTCAAAACAAACAAAAAGACAAGTGTTGGTGAGGATGTGCAGAAACTGAAGCCCTTGTGCACTGTGAGTGGGAGTGTAAAATGGTGTAGTCATTATGGAAAACAATATGGATGTCTCTCAAAAAATTAAAAATAGAAATACCGAATTCTGGTCAAGATGGTGGCACAGGCAGACACAGCTCCCCTCTTTGCACACCCACAGCAAAACTACAACTAAAATACAGAACCACCACCACTCCGAGCCGTCAGAAATCGAGCTGAATGGAAGTCTGACAACTACGGAATTCAAGAAACCACATCCATCCAGATTGGCAGGAGGGACACAGATGCTGAACAGCCCGGTCCTACACCCACATGTGGTGGATAAAAATCTGGGAGTGACATCTCGGGAGCGAGAGTCCCAGCCCCACACCAGGCCGCACAGCCCATTTTCCAGTGCCAGGAAGGTAAGTCCCCACAACTTCTGGCTGCAAAAACCAGTGGGAATTAAGTAGATGGAATAAACTTCTACAGTCCCAAGTAGTTCCCCTTAACCCAGACACAGACTTACTCAGACTCACTCCCTCTGAGCTCCAGCACCATGGTAACAGCTTGAAAGGCACCAGGGGCATACAGAGGAACTAAAGTGTCTGGCATGAGGCAGGACTTGGGGGACAGCTTTCTCCCAGACAGAAAGATGGGAAGAGGCTATTTTCCTTTGCTGAGCCCTCCACTCACAGAGCCACAGCCAGCAGGCAGGTGCCGTATCTAAGACTCCATCAACCTGGCTAACACAATTTGCCCTGCACCTGAGATGCCCTGAGATTCAGTCCCACCCAATTTACAGGCTTACCCAAGCTGCTTTTCTGAATGGCTGGTCTTGGCTCATGCTTCACAACTTTCTAAATCCTATCAAACAAACAACAGCTGGCTTCACTGAGCCCCAGGCCCAGCACTAGCAGCACCCAGCCTATATCCACAGCTTGGCTTTGACAGGGACTCTCCAAGCCCAGGACAAGTAGGAGCCATCTCAGATTGCTTTATAATATATATCTCAGGCAGGGTGACCCCAGGCAGAGCACAGGTGGGAGCCAACCTTGGCCTATACCACTTGGGAAACCCCAGGGCCAGCACACCCAGTGGACAGCTACAGACCACATCATAGCACCACCACCCTGCCCCTGCACAGCTGATCCTCCATGGAGTGTGGGGGTTGGTGGTCAGTGGTCACAGCCAATTCTTGCAGCTGACTGGTCTGAGTAAATCCCTCCCATATATCTGCCAACAGCAGCCAAGGCTCAACTACAAGAAAAGGGTGTACTCAGCCCACATGAAGGGTGCACCTCGAGTACCCACCTTGGGTGACAGAGGAGGCTGTCTCACTGGACCCTACAGGACACCTACTACAATAGGCCACACTACCAAGACACGGAGTCAAAGCAGCTCTACCTAATATAAGAAACAAACACAGGAAGGCTGCCAAAACGAGGAGACAAAGAAACATGGCTCAAATGAAAGAAAAGACCAAAACTCCAGGAAAAGAGCTACACGAAATGGAGATAAGCAGTCTAACAGATGCAGAGTTCAAAACACTGGTTATGAGGACGTTCAAGGAACTCAGTGAGGAGATCAGCAGCATAAAAAAAATCCAGTCAGAAATGAAGGATACACTAACTGAAATAGAGAACAATTTACAGGGAAACAACCATAGAGTGGATGAAGCCAAGATTCAAATCAATGATTTGGAACATAAGGAAGATAAAAACAACCAATCAGAACAACCATTTTCTATACTATCCAAAAAAAATGAGGATAGTATAAGCAGCCTCTGGGACAGCTTCAAACATTCCAACATGTGTATCATAGGGATGCTAGAAGGAGAAGAGAAAGAGCAAGAAATTGAAAATCTATTTGAAAAAAATAATGAAAGAAAAATTCCCTAATTTAGTGAAGGAAATAGACATGCAAGTCCAGGAAGCAGAGAGAGTCCCAAACAAGACAGATGCAAAGAGGCCCACTCTAAGAATCATCATAATTAAAATGCCAAAGGTTAAAGATAAAGAGAGAATCTTAAAAGCAGCAAGAGAAAAGCAGTTAGTTACCTATAGGGGAGTTCCCATAAGACTATCAGCTGATTTCTCAAAAGCAACTTTGCAGGCTAGAAGGGACTGGCAAGAAATATTCAATGTCATGAAAAGCAGAGAACTACAGCCAAGATTGCTCTACTCAGCAAAGCCATCATTTAAAATCAAAGGGAAGATAAAGAGCTTCCCAGAGAAGGAAAAAAACTAAAGGAGTTCATCATCACAAAACCATTATTATATGAAATGTTAAAGGGACTTAAGAAAAAGAAGGTCAAAACTATGAACAATAATTGGCAAAAAAATACAAATCTATCAACAATTGAATCTAAAAAACTAAGCAAACAAGAAGAACAGAGACAGAATCATGGATACAGCGAGCTTTTTGTTGGTTGTCAGATGGGAGGGGGTTGTGGTGGAATGGATGTAGAAGTGAGGGGATTAAGAAATACAAATAGGTAGTTACAGAATAGCCATGGGGATATAAAGTACAGTATAGGACACGGAGTAGCCAAAGAACTTATACACATGACCCATGGGCATGAACAATGGTGGGACGATTGGCTGAAGGTGTGAGGGGCCCTGGGGGGGACAAAGGGGTAAAAATCAGGACAACTGTAATAGCATAATCATTAAAATATAATTTAAAAAAGAAGAAATACCATATAACACAGCAATCCCACTTCTGGGTTTTATCAAAAAGAAAATCAGGATATCAAAGAAGTATTTCCATTCCCATTTTCACTGTAGCATTATTCACAATAGCCAAGATGTCAAAACAACCTAAATGTCCACTGACTAATGAATGGATAAAGAATATATGGTATACACATACATGGAATATTATTTAGCCTTTAAGAAGGGAAGCCCGCCATATGCAACAACATGGATGAAACTTCAGAACATTATGCTAAGTAAATAAACCAGTCACAGAAGAACAAATACTGCTTGATTCCACTTATGAGGTATCTAAAATAATCCAACACATAGAAACAGAGGGTAGAACAGTGGTTGCCAGAAATTGTGGAAAGGAGGGAAATGGAGAGTTGTCATTCAATGAGTATAATCCAGAAGTCACTAAGCAAATCAATAACCAAATAACAATATCAAGACCCTGGGGAGCTGGCAGACGGGGAGAGAGGAGGGGGCGGTATTCAGAGATGCTACAGTATATTACGTAAAGTGTCCAGTTTCCAACAAAAAATTGTGAGACATGCAAAGAAAAAAAAAGTAGGAACCAAACAGGAAAAAAAGCAGGCAAGAGCAACTACTTGTGAAAATGACCAGATGTTGGATTTAACAGAAAAAAACTTCGAAGTAGACTTTATAAGTATGTATGTTCAAAGAACTTAGGAAACCATAATTAAAGGTATGACAATGTTTCATCAAATAGAGACTATCAATAAAAAATAGAAATTATAGTGGAAATTCTGAAGTTGAAAAGTATAACTAAAATGAAAAATTCAAGAGAGGCTCAACAAAAACTGACAAATGAAGGGAAAAATAGATAATTCAGCAGTAACACAAGGAGGCTTTAGTACCCCATTTTCAATAATGAACAGGACAACTAGGCAGAAGACCCACGAGGAAACAGAGGACTTTTACAACACTATAACCCACCAACACCTCACAGACATCTATAGAATACTTCACCTAACAACAGAATAAAGTACATTCTTCTCAAGTACACATCTCGAAGACAGACCATAAGTTAGGCCATAAAACAAATCTCAATAAAATTCAAAAGTTAGAAATAATATAAAGTATGTTCTCCAACCACAATGGAGTGAAATTAGAAATCAGTAACAGGAAAAAAAAAATGTGGGAAACACACAAATAAATAATATATTCTTAAATAACCAAAAGGTCAAAGGAAAAAATCAAAAGGAAAAAGAGAAAATACTTTGAGATGAATGAAAATGAACATATATAAACTTACGAGCTTCCAATAAAGCAGTCCTTCAGAGAAATTCATAACTAATTAAGAGAGAAGATAACCTAAACTAACCTACATGAGCTGTTCCTCAATAAATCCATTGAGCCACACCATCCGGGGTGAGACAAAAACTTTTTAAATACATACATATATACACAAATGTGTACAGATAAAGATAACTAATCCCTACAAAGTAATTTAAAGGAAAGACATTGCTCTGGTTGGTGTGGCTCAGTGGATTGAGTGCCAGCCTATGAACCAAAAGGTTGCTGGTTCGATCCAGTCAGGGCACATGCCTGGGCTGCAGGCCAGGCCCCCAGTTGGGGGTGTGCGAGAGGCAATTCATCGATGTATCTCTCACACATCGACCTTTCTCCCTCCCTTCCCCTCTCTCTAAAAATAAATAAAACCTTTAAAAAAATTTTTAAAAAGAAAGACACTTATTCCAACAGTTCTTTCATTGCATTAAGCACCTCTGCAATATTCTGCATGCATGTGGAATTGCCTTCAGAGTATACTGCACATTCCTTTGAAGATGTTCTATAGTACAGAAACTGGATCAGATTTCTTTTTAGTAACCAAAATTTATTTAGAGCCAAATATGATGAAAAACTAGGAATAACATTTAAAAAATCAGATATAAATTAGTAATTCCTATACTGCTATTTTGCTTTATTTTCTTCATAGCACTTTCCACAGTCTGATAGTTACACTATATATTTGTTTACTGCCTGTCTGTCCACTAGCATACAAGCGCAGAAATGTACATTGTCCATTACTGTAGTCACCAGTGCCTAAAACAGTGCCTATTAAAAAGTGAGTAAATATTTGATCAACTGAACTCATTTTTTTTAAGTGACTACTGAGAGGGTAGCACTGATTTTTTAAAAATATAAAAAGCTAGTCTTATAACTTTATAGTGGCATCTTTTATAGCTTAGAAATTCTCAAAGTGAGCTGGTGAAGCATACACAATTAAGACCTGTACACACCTATTTCTAATCAAAACTTGAGGCAATACAAAAAAGAACTGACAACTCCTAGGTTTAGGATGGAAACTATCATGCTAATACAATCTAGTAAGATAAATTTTTTTTTAGAGACAGGGGAAGGGAGGGAGAAGGAGAGGGAGACAAACATCCATCGGTTACCTCTTGTACCTGCCCCAACAAGGAACTCCCAACCTAGGCATGTGCCCTAACTAGGAATCAAACCAACCAGTGAACATTTGATTAGAGGGACGATGCCCAACCAACTGAGCCACACCAGTCTAGGCTAGTGAGATAAATCTCAAAGAAACCTATCCACATTTTCAAGGAACTCTTGACACTTAATTTCAACTTCCAGTTAAGATGGTGGCATAGGTAGATGCAGTACTCACCTCCTCCCATAACCACATCAAAATTACAACTAAACTAGAGAACAACCATCATTCAGAACCACCTGAAATCTAGATGAATGGAAGTCCTACAACTAAGGATTTAAAGGAGAAACCACATGGGGATTGGTATGCGGGACAGAGACTAAGAACAGGCTAGTCCCACACCCATGTGTGGCAAATACAAATTGGAAGGGATATCTCAGCTGCAGAGCTTCCCCCCTGAGGATTCCAGCCTCACACCAGGTACACCAGGTACCCCAGCCCAGCGGGGTTGTTGGGATGGGTAGAAAAGGCGAAGGGATTAAGAAGTACAAGTTGGTCGTTACAGAACAGTCATGGGGATGTAAAGTACAGTATAGGAAATATAGTCAATAATATTCTAATAACTATGTATGGTATCAAATGGGTATGACATTTATCGGGATGATCACTTAGTAAGTTACATAATGTCTAATCACTGAAGTGTACACCTGAAACTAATATAATATTGTATGTCAACTATAATTGAAAGAAAAATGACTCAAAAATAAAAAAAAATTATTTCAGGCTACTGAAGTACAGGAAATAATTCCACCCATATTGTATAGAAATACTATTTCCACCCTAGCCAGGTGGCTCAGTTGGTTGGAGCATCATCCTATACACCAAAAGGTAGTGGGTTCAATTCCTGGGCACATACCTATTGGGCACATACAGGAAGCAACCCATTGCTTTCCCTCTCTTACATCGATGTTTCTTTTTCTTTCTCTCTCTCTTCTCCCCTCCCCTCCTCCTTCTCTAAAATCAATGAAAATATCCTCACGTGAGGATTTTAAAAAAATACTGTTTCCTACCGAAATCATAATGCATAATTTTATAATCAGATTACAGTTGATTAAAACCTCAAAAGACCCTTCCATTTAATGTTTATGGGGAAACAAATCAATGAAAACAATACCCATTGACAAAAAGATCACCAGCATCAAACCTACCGGATCAACAGTAGGCAGAACATCTTTCTTCTCCAGGGCATCAACCTCATCTTCATCCGTGCTGTATTCTTCCATTGTTTCACCACTGACAAAATGAATGACTCTCCGTGGGACTTTCTTCTTTTTTCCGATGACTCCCAGTTCTACATTTTCAAAGCCTCTTTCGTGACTCATCTAATGTCATAATAAATTAAGAAAATAAGAGTTTCGACTGAGATTTTCATTCATATGACAAAAAAACTTACAGCTTGTTTTATTTTAGGGAATAAAGAAACATAAACCAATCCTTAAACAGTTTAAAAAAAAATAAAACAGGCCATACACACAAAAAAACATTAATAGCATCTAAGAAGAGTTTAATGAAAAATAAAGCAAACATCTGCATACTCACTACATAGTCTATGGCATTCTAATTACATGCGAATTTCACTCCTAGGTAAATGGTAATTTTACCTTGTACATGTGGCCATGTGCCAAACTCACAGTAAGTGCATACCGCGGGAGAGGATGAAGAAACTTTTTTCCCCTGTCATTTTGCCTCAAGTTTAAACTCCTAAGGGAGACTCCAATAACTCTTTTTCTTTTAAGACTATTTATTTATTTATTTGTTTGTTTGTTTATTTATTTATTTATTTTAGAAAGAGGGGAAAGGAAGCAGAAAGAGAGGGAGAGAAACATGTGCAAGAGAAACAGACTGGCTGCCTATCGTACGCCCTTAACTGAGGGCCTGGCCCGCAACCCAGGCATGGGCTCAGACCCAGAATCAAACCCGTGACCTTTCAGTCCACAGGCTGGTGCTCAATGCACTGCGCCACACCAGCCAGAGTTCCACTGAATCTTCTTACACGAAGATTCTGAGAAGGCACAATATTAAGTAATTGTGAAAAAAATATCTGGCAATAGTGAAAATGGGGGAGGACGTACAGGTAAGGGAGTAGTCAGGGGGCCTTTTATTTATTTTTGTATTTTGTTGTTTGTTTTGCTTTTGTGAAGAGAATGTGTTCATGTTTACTGGTACAATTTAAAAACTAAACCAAAGCAAAATGACACAGGACTGTAGGACTGCCATGATCAGAACCCATGTCAGAGGAATTATCTAGGATAGTCCAGAGTTTAAAAATTTCATCTTCTATAAAGATTCTTAAACTTGTAAATATGATCAAACATAATTTAAATCCATGATTATTATTCAACTACTTGTTAAGTTCTTTGAACTACATTAGCAGTGATGGAATTGTGCTGATAAAAAATAGTGGACTAGAATTGCCCAGTTATCTAAGTATAAGTAACTTCATTTTTACTCATTTGTTCCTCTTAATCTTCTAAGGTCCTTCTTAGAAAATAGATATGGTTCTTCTCTGCTCTTCGCTTCCCAAAGGTAAGGTTAGTCATTAGCCAGGGTTTGAATCCAGATATATCCAACCCAAAGGACACAGGCGTTCACTGTTCCATTACACACGTGGTCATCACTGCCAGCAACGGTACTTGCTGTACAGCAAACTGAGATCATGAAAACCTTGATAGCTTGAGCTATCCATGGATTAACTAACCTGAAAAAAACAAAACAACAATTTCCCCTAGCCTGTCCTAAGGGTTCAAACAAACCCCAGCCCTCAGTAAATGAAGACCAGCCCGTTTATTGTGTCCATTAACAAAATGGACAACGTAAGGCCCATCCAGGCCATTCCTACCCAATTTCATTTTATCCCTTGATATAAGATTTGGTTCATGGTTGTCTTGATATCAAAGTCTCCTTTCGGACCTGCTTATAGGCAATGGGAAGTCAGAAGAGCTACTTTAGATCTCCAGTTATCATATAAATGGATGGATCTGAGGCCAAAGCAACAGTCCCAATCAGTGAATAGAGCAGAGACCTTTCACAGCACACCGCCAGGCTCAATTCAACCCCCAACCCACGCCCATCAGAGCAGAAGCTTCTCACCGCTCCCTCTGCAATCTCTCATTTGCTCAACTACTTTATCTTCCTTAGACAACTTTAATAAATCAAAACAGTCTAGCTGGGTCTTAACAACTCATATAAACTTAGCTACTACCTCTACTAACTCTGACTCTTGGTTATATACTTTCCAAAAAGTTAAAAAAAAAAAAACCTACAAAAGGAAAGGCTGAAACACGATTCATATTTTTCATTACATTAACAGTTGAATATAAATAGAACTTTTTAGTGATATTCTCTCCATATAAATATGCAACTAAAATGGCATTTTATTTGCTCTAATTATTACATTTCATATAAAGATTTTTATTAAAGAGATTTAAGGGCTTTTTTAAATTTAATATTAATTTTTGATATAGTAACCCAAACTTTATCATCTTAAGCAGGAGTGAACAAACTTCTCCTGTTGTGAAGGTTAGAAAGTAAATATTTTAGGCTTTGAAGCTATAGTCTCTGTCATAACTACTGAACTCTGCAAAAGCAGCCACAAACAGTCCATACCAAATGGGCATGGCTTTGTTCCAATAAAACTTTATGTAAACTGACCCAGCTGGTGTTGCTCAGTGGGTTGAGCACCAGCCTGTGAACCAAAAGGTTGCTGGTTCAATTCCCACTCAGGGCACATGCCTGGGTTGCAGGCCAGGCCCCCAGCTGAGGGCGTGCAAGAAGCAACTAATCAATGTTTCTCATACACATTGATGTTTCTCTCTTTCTCCCTCCCTTCCCCTCTCTAAAAAAATAAATAGAATCTTTAAAAAAAAAACCTTTATGTAAACTGATAGTTGGTAGGATCTGGCCCATAGCCGTTAATCTGTCAACCTCTCATATGAAGACACCAGAATGACAAATTTAAAAAATCTGTGAAACAATCTATGACACATGACTCCAACCTCAACTTGGGGGGCCGGGTACGGGAGTCAGTTAAAGGAGGTATCGATAGGTAAAACAACTGAAAAGTAGTTTGGTACAAAATTTCAAATAATTATAAATGGAAATTATTCTCTGAATTTTGCAAACATTTTATTTTTACAAAAAAAACAAACAAACAAACCCTGTAAACCTGCAAATAAAAAATGGACTGTCAATTATACAAATTCCATTTCAACAAACCACAAAGATCTGAAAAGACAGTTTTTAGTATCAGGAAATTATAAAATGCAATGCCTATTAACATGTTATTACATTATATGGTTAACCAGTCTATAATTTGCTTATCTTGTTCCTCAGCACCTATTTTTAATGGCAATATGCTTTTTGTATACTCCCATAGCACCCAGGACTTCTTTAAAACACGTTCTTCACAATTAGGCGGTTAGCAACACAGGAATAGGCACAGTGTGTATCCTGCATTGTTGTATCCTTAACCTACAGTTCCTGACACATGGTAAGTGATTGGTAGCAGAGGTGCTAAATAATACTAAATGAATGAGTAGTAGTGAAATTTTAACTCCTTTAATTCTGGTTAAAAGTCTAGTCAAAGAAGCTGTTGGTTGGCCTGGTTTCAGGCCTAATGCTAAACACAGACCCAAGCTCATACCTCTTTCGCCCTTCCCTACACAGCACTTGGGATTTCTCAGTTCTGACAAACCAATGAAGGACTACAGGATGGCAGCTTCTCCTTCCATCCGAATCCCCACCTCACTGACCTCTTCCTTCTTACTGTGGTCAAACCCCTAGACATAGATCTGGAGTTCCCAGAGATGTTTCCACTTCAGGAACGTGTAAATGAGAGAGCAAGAAGGGAAAGTTAGAAAAATAGTTTCTACACTATGAACCCATTTGTGTTTAACAAGAAAGATTATCATATAAGCATAGGAAAATGCCAGAAAGAATATACCAGAAATTCAGTCACTTTTGGGGAATGTGAATGTGAGGAATGGGTGATGAAGGGACTCGTATGACTTATTACTTTTGGCTCTAGGGCTTTCTTTACTGCTTAAGTATTTCAGTATTTTTTAACCAAGAATATGAAAATGACATATTACCAACCCAAAACAAAGAGCCTTTCTCCAAATATTTATCTGGTAAGTCAGTGCAGATATGTTTATTTTGCTATTAGACTCAAAGCTTAAGTAGTGAAAAAAAACAATTATAGTAACAGCGGAAAAGAATCAAAAGGAAAACACATCAAGTTCAAGTGTACCTGTCAACAACAGGTCTCAAGTGAAGTGAAAAGTGGCTTCCTAATCAATTAGTTTGCCCCTGAATTCCTTCTCCCAGGTTACCTTCCTCCTCCTTAAGTAGGAGAAAAGCAAGACATTACATATAAAGACTAGTATGTAGAAAGTTTTTGTTAATGCAAACTACATCTTGTAAGAGCTATAGTGACATTCAGGTACTATTCTCTGGGAATCCGCAGTTTAGGGGAAATGTCTCAGTAACATTCAAGTAGTTAAGTCTCAAAAATGAAGCTAGTGAATCCTCAACAAGGGTGGGAAGTTTCCTATACAAGAGCGAAATGAGGTTTTCAATCGCCGTAAGTGTACATAACTGAGCTGCTTTCAGTTAAAGCAATTTCTTCATTAGTTCTACTTAGCCAAAGATCCTAAACTGCTACTTTAGACTACTCAATCCAAAACAAAACAAACCGCCCAGTCTTACCTAACTCGCTACACTTATTCTATCCAACACGGTAACTAACCACTTACCACATGCGGTTAATGCTCACTTGAAATGTGGGTAGTTGGGCTCAAATGTGCAGTAGTTTAAAATGCATACAAAATTTCAAAGACTGATACCAAAAGAGTAAAATATCTCATTGATAACTTTCCCACTAATTACTTGTTGAAATTTGTTTTTGAAAATTAGGTTAAATACAACATAATATTAAAATTAATTTCACCGATTTCTTTTTACTTTTTTAACGTGGCTGCTAGAAAATGCACAAAAATTTACAATGCGGCTTGCATTGTATTTCTATTGGACAGCGCACCTCTGGGCCTTGGTTACCTCACTGGTGAAATGGAGTAACTCCCACTTCATGCAGAAGTTATAAGGCTCAAGTGGAAGAGCCTGTAAAATCTTAGCACTTATTGGCTATTAGCTAAGCAAAGGGCAGAGGCCAAGTCAGGCGCTTGCAAAAGGAGAGACTGAGACGGTACTGAAGCCGGCGTCACCTGGCCTCCAGCCACTGAGGCCACCTTTTTTCGGGGACGCGCCTGAGTTCTCTGGTTCGCAGACCCGAAGCTGTCGTATCTCCCCTGGAAACCCGAGGCCGCCCCAGAGTCTGTGGCGCTGCCAGCGGAGGCTTGGTGAGGGATCCGTTTCTCCAAGCCCGTGTCTATGCGCAGAGGCGGGGACACTGAGGAGGAATCCTGAAACGCACCTCCCGCAGAAGGCGGGCAAGCCAAAAAGGCAGCGGGCGGACCGGGAGGAGAGGAGGCTGGGCTCTCCCTAGGCGGCCTCGCCTACCTGGGGCGCTGAGTCCCTGACCGCCGCCGCGGCCACAGCTCCTGAGGCTGCGACTGCTTCTCCTTCCGCACGGCTCACAGGCTCCCGGTCCATCGTTGAGGCCGCCACACGGCTGCTGGCGCTGGCTAGATACAACGTAAAGGCCGATAAGCCCACTTCCATCCTCTGCCTCCCCGCCCAGTCAGGGACGGAGCCGGAGGTCGGGAAGTAGGATTCTCCCGCACCGCCGCCTCTGGCCGCGCCCAGCCAAACCGCAGCAGGAAGGGAGGGGGAGCGGGGCGGGGCGACCCTACCCGAAGGGCGGGGCTCAGCACCCCTGACTGTACAAACCGCGGCCTGCGAGGCAGAACTACCTGCTCCTGCGCGGCGGGGAGGAAGGGATCCGGGCCTGGCTTTCAGCATTACCGCTTCCGGTCCGGCCCACATCCGGAGTTCGCGGGGCAGCTGCCTGGCATCACCAGTGACGTAGTACTTCGTTACCTGTACCTGGAGCCTTGGCTTGGATCTCCAGGCAGCCGCTCACCAGCTTCATCCTGGGCAGCCACCCTCCAGAAACCTTGGTTTCTGCACTTGTGAAATGAGAATAGCTGCCTAGTGGTCTTCAAAGGCTTGGGCTAAAATGTGTTTGCTGAAAATATAAAATGTACGGCTCATGCTACATATTCCACTCCTACCCTGATGACGACGGTCTTAGCCAAAATAGCCTTTAAATAAGAGGCTCAAAGGCGAATTTTGCTTACACTTGTCTGAAATATTTAAATATAACTGTAAAAAGTTAGGGGAGACCTGGAGAAAAGCAAAAGGCAACAGCAACTTTACATTTTGACAAGTGTGAGGAATAATCATCTGCTTTAGGGGTGTGTGTGTGTGTATGTAGGCATCCCAGACTTTTCCCATTTTTCCCAATGTTCAACTGAATTAAAAAACCATAATTGCAATGATTACTGCATTACTTAAATTACATGGGGTATTTTCTAAGGGGCTAATTAAAGCTCAATCTTATGAAATTCCAACAAAATAAATTTAAGAAAGCCTATTTAATTACTATTCTTGTTGCAAATAAGCCAAATTAAAACTGAATTTATAGTAGGTAGTCTTAATTTGGCTATCTGATAAAAAATAAGGGTGATTTTTAGGGGGAAAATTGTGTTTCAATAAAATCTAGAATACACAGTTATGGTTATTAAACTCTAAATTATTTTTCCCCTACAAAAGTCATGTTGCAGTGATTACTGCATTACTTTAACTAGTTGGGGGCATTTCGAGGTAAATGAGTCTTTTTGTAATTTTAGTATGAAAGTCTTCACGAATTGTAGAGGTCAAAACTAAAACACATTATTTTGGCCATGGTGGGTGGGGTGTGGAGTTAATTTGATATTTTAAATTCCATTTTCATGCCAGTCAAAATTTAGAAATAGTCCACAAAGTTATGTTCTAGAATGTCTGTTCTTCAGCATGGCACGAGCAGCCAGCCAGCAGAACACTCCTACAACCTTAACTAGTCCCTTCTATCCTGTGCAAAAGTTCTTTTCCTTTACGCACTGTTTAATAATGCTGTACAATTTCCATCTTGCTAGAACTATGATAACCTAAAACACAAACCAAAAACCTTAAAAATAAAAGCTGGTAATTTGAAAAACATCTACATTTTAAACAATGGTTGGAAATTCATTATCTACTCCATTTTAAAACCATCTACATTTTAAACAAAGGTTGGAAATTCATAATCTATTCCAGTAATAAAATCAAATTAGCTTGTTGCTGAGGTTAACAAGTTGTAGTGACCTGATCTGATGCTGTATAGTGGCTTTAGCCAGGGGTTGAGTCAGTCAAAAATGGCAAAAACAAACTATGCTAAATTTAAAAGAAAAATAAAGAGCCAATTGTTAGACTTCATGAATTGACTTTCATAAGCAACATAGTTTTACAGTGCCTCTATTCAGAATCCTATTCCTCTTCCTGGCAAGAAGGGTAATCAACAATCCTTATTAAAAATTTGTGGAATGTTTATAAATGCAAGATTTTATCTTACAAATTGATAATTAAACATCAAATAACAATTTTCACTGCTGAAGCAGAACTCATTTTCATGGTTTATAAGTACATTTCCTAGTTTACTAAACTAAAATGACAAGCCACATTCCAATATGAACTGGAAGTTTGTTTTTTTAGGATTTTATTTATTTTTAGATAGAGGGGAAGGGAGGGAGAGAAACATCAATGTGTGGTTGCCTCTCACATGCCCCCTAATGGGGACCTGGCCCACAACCCAGGCATGTGCCCTGACTGGGAATTGAACCAGCAACCCTTTGATTTGCAGGCTAGCACTCAACCACTGAGCCACACCAGCCAGGTGAACTGGAAGTATTTTCTAAAAAGTTATTTTTTAAATAAATATGCAACTGAAGAGCAGTCTATTACAAATAAACAATTCATGGCAACAGAAAAGCATAGAAATTCTAATGGTTTTAGTTTGGGCACTTACATCTTTGTCATTATTTCCAGACTGTCACGGTCAACTAACAGTGGGCAACAAAGCAACATCCCAAATCTCTCCTTTCGCTTTATAGTATGAGTTGTATCACTATGACAACAAATTAATTCAGGTATTACTATAATTTATCTACATGGAAACATAATTGTGGTCTAAATTTATCATTTAATGATACATACAAAGCTAAAAAGGTAAATTTGGATCTATTTCAGCAAAAGGCTGGGAAAACAAATCTGAATAAAATTCAATAACCAGGACTGCCCATCAAATAAAAAACAAGACTTCCTTGCGGTTTTGACATAGTTACATCTATATTTTACTAGAGCATATTATTAAGGTTATCCCATCCCTCAAATAGGGAGATATATTTTCATCTTCATTGGTGTAGGAAAGTTAGGTAGTAAAAATGCATGTTAAGTTGATTTTAAGCATAAAGATAAAGACATTGTTAACTGTAGTGGCTTCATTTATGGAGCCCAACATACTAGGTACAGTGATAAGGGCTTTTCTTATATTAACTCTTCTTCACAACTCAGAGATACTATTATAACCACCAACATTTTAGCCCTGGCTGGTGGGACTCAGTGAATTGAGTGCCAACCCAGGGAACGAAAAGTTGCCCAGTTCAAATCCTGGTCAGGGCACATGCCTGGGTTGTGGGTCAGGTCCCCAGTTGGGGGTGTGTGAGAGGCAACTGACTGGTGTTTCTCTCCATCTCTTTCTCCCTCCTATCCCTCTCTCTAATAGATGAATAAAATCTTTTTAAAAATAATTACTAATATTTTACAGATGAGCAAACAAAGGCTTAGTAACTTTCTCAAGGACACAACCGATAAGCAGCAGAGCAAGATTCAAACCCAGGCAGTCTGATTCCAGAGCCTATCTTCCACTCCTCTGCCTCTGTGAGAATGAAAATGTCAGAAAAATTCTTAGACCAAAGGTAAGTGGATATTTGGAAAGATTTGCACGTAAATAGTAAAGTGTACATTTTTTCAAGTCAATTATAAGTAAACTTTAAGTCCCTATATATAAGAATCAAACGAAAATGGCAAGTAAACTTGTTCTATTTGGTGCTATGTGTATATATGTATATACATTTGTTTTAATTGAAATTTGGCAGATATTTCTGTCATGAGACTATATTATTTATATTCAACTACCAGAATATTTTATGTGGCATTAGTCATAAAATACTAGTTTCTTCATACGATATGCCTAAATACAGTAATCTCACTATTGAAGACCTGTGCATCTTAATCTGAAATCTGTAGAACCCTAGGGGTCTTCTGATAATAATCTATAAAACAGGTATAAATATATAATGAGGATTTCTACCAGTAAGGATGCCTTTTCTCTCGGGGCAAGATCATCCATTGCATCTTTTAAAACAGTAAGAAGGAACTCGTGGAAAATCACAGTACACACACATCAACTGAAGATTTCACACCCCTGCATTCCTATCAAATGGAATGCCAAAAACCAGGGTAATAGTTCTTGAACCACTTCTGCCAGAAATGAAATTCTGAACCTCTTAATTGATTTCCCAAAGTCAGAAATTATGGGCCCATGAATACATCCAATAACTCTTACCTCCTTTGTGCCACCGAGGAGCGAATTTCCCTAATTCTATTTTAAAACCATAAAAATCAAGCAAACATGATCCCTAGACTATGCAGATATACAGACATTGTATGTTCTCCTCCCTTGATGTAGATAATAGGACCTTTCCCTTGAAAGAGGCTCGCAAAACTTTGCCTAACATTACTTAAGAAAACTAGACCTCAGGCATAGGACCTCACTCACATCTGCTTTTCTTAAGAAGGAAAAAGCTTTATGCAGCAGTGTCAGAGCCTCAGGCACCAGATAGGGGGTTTTCTCTCTCTCAGGTTCTACTGAATTATCCCCCTTACAAGCAGGTACTGTAGTGTAATTTCTTGATCCAGCTGCTATATACCAAGAAATGCATTGCTTTAGGCCAGTGATTTTCAACCTTTTTCAGCTCCTGGTACACATAAATTATTATACTAAATTTCTGGGGCACACCAAAAAATGTATTTTATTTTTTGCCAATCTGACCAAAAAAATAGGTATAATTTTGATTTACCAAAAAAAGTAATAGTAATTATCTACTTTTTTTGCTCCAAAGTGACTTTTTAAAAACTCAGGTGCTTATACTTGTATATAAGGATTTCTGCTACCAAGAATTAACCAATCAGATGCAACCTCATTACAGGACATGACAAATAAGATACAACTTACACCTTTCTTACATGACCTATACATTTATGGTTCCCGACAGGGCATTCACACCAGAGGACTATTGTTGTGTTGGCTGTTGTCATTGTTTTTATTTGACAATCTCAGGGAAATGCCCCTGACTAGTCAAGTATTGCGTATTTTATTTTTAAAATTCTTGTAGCACAGCAGTTGAAAAATCACTGTTTTAGGCCGAGAAAATCCATTAAGCCAAGTAAAGCTAAAAAATATAACTTGCTGTTCAAATGATTTCAAATGTAATGAGAATTGCAAACAGTAGCGTAGGCATGCCAAACTCAAAAGAACTGTATCACATTACATTAATTCATATCATGTTTGTATGTGACTATTGTGAAGCCATATCGTTCAAGCTAGTTATGACCTTGAACCTATGCACCAAATATACATAACGGTATTTGAAAAAAGAGTTTGTTTGTATCTCTTAGATCAGCCACAACATCAGCAGGGTTTAATGTTATCAAAGGAAATGTGCCATACTTATCAGCTTGCAAGGTATATTTTCACTTTAAAAGTATCTAAAAATTACCTTTTAGGAGGAAGTCTCAGAAAGAATACTAACCGAAAAAGAGGCAAGTCAACTATCAGATACTGAGTTCAAAGCAATGGTCATCAGGAAACTCACTGAGCTCTCTGAGCTCAAAGAGAACTACCAGAAACTACAAGGAAACTACAATGAACTCACTGCAAACTATATCAACATGAAAAAGGAAATAGAAAATATCAACAAGAGCCAAGCGGAAATGAAGAATAAAATTTCTGAATTGAAGAACACAGTAGAAGGAATTAAAAGCAGACTTGATGAAGCAGAGGATCGGATCAGCGAGCTGGAGGATAAAGTAGAAAAAAACACCCAGAAGGAGCAAGAAAAGGAAAAGAGGCTCAGAAAGAATGAAGAGGCAATAAGGGAAATGTAGGACAACATGAAACGTAACAATATCCGTATAATAGGAATACCAGAAGGAGAAGAAGAAGAGCAAGGGATAGAAAACCTGTTTGAAAAAGTAATGATGGAAAATTTCCCTAATCTGAGGAGAGAGAAAGTCACCCAAATCCAGGAAACACAGAGAGTCCCAAGCAAGAGGAACCCAAAGAGACCCACTGCAAGACACATCATAATTAAAATGGCAAATTTCCAAGACAAAGAGAGGATCTTAAAGGCAGCAAGGGAGAAAAAGGAAGTAACATACAAGGGAGCCCCAATAAGGTTAGCAACTGACTTCTCAATGGAAACGCTCCAAGCCAGAAGAGAATGGCAAAAAATATTCCAAGTACTGAGAACCAGAGGCCTGCAACCAAGACTACTTTACCCAGCAAGGCTCTCAATCAAGATAGAAGACCAAATAAAGAGTTTCCCAGACAAAAAAAGTCTAAAGGAATACAGCTCCATCAAACCAGCTCTGCAAGAGATGCTAAAGGGACTGCTTTAAGGAAAGGAAGGAAAAGAGAAAGACAGAGGAACACAGGTAGGAAATAATGGCAATGAATAACTACCTATCGATAATAACCTTAAACGTAAATGGATTAAATGCTCCAATCAAAAGACATAGAACAGCTGAATGGATAAGAAAACATGACCCACACATATGCTGCCTACAAGAGACCCATCTCAGGACAAAAGACTTACACAGACTGAAAGTGAAGGGCTGGAAACAAATTTTCCAAGCAAATGGACAGGAAAAAAAAGCAGGGGTAGCAATACTCATATCTGACAAAATAGACTTCCAAAGAAGGGCCATAAAGAGAGACCCAGAAGGTCACTTCATAATACTCAAAGGAAGAATCCACCAAGAAGACATAAACATTGTAAATATATATGCACCCAACATAGGAGCACCCAAATACATAAAGAAAATATTGGAGGATTTCAAGAAAGATATTGACAGCAACACAATTATAGTAGGGGATTGTAACACCCCACTATCAAAAATGGACAGGTCTTCCAAACAAAAGATCAACAAAGATATTGTGTCACTTAACAATACCTTAGAGGAAATGGACTTAACTGATATATACAGAGCTTTTCATCCCAAAGAAGCAAAATACACGTTCTTTTCAAGTGTCCATGGAACTTTTTCAAAGATAGACCACATGATAGGACACAAAGCAAGCCTCAACAAATTCAAGAAAATTGAAATCATATCAAGCATCTTCTCGGACCACAAGGGTCTGAAACTAGAAACCAACGCCAAGGGTAAAAACCCAAAACACTCAAAAGCATGGAGACTGAATAGCATGCTATTAAACAATGAATGGGTCAAGAACGAGATTAGGGAAGAAATCAAAAACTTCCTGGAAACAAATGAAAACGAACTCACAACAACCCAAAACCTATGGGACACAGCAAAGGCAGTCCTGAGAGGGAAGTTCATAGCAATACAGGCCTACCTTAAGAAGTTAGAAACAGTTCAAACAAACAACCTAACCCTATGCCTACAAGAACTGGAGGAACAACAACAAAGACAGCCCAGAGCAAGCAGAAGGAAGGAAATAACCAAGATCAGAGCAGAATTAAATGACATAGAGACTAAAAGCACAATTGTAAGGATCAATGAATCCAGGAGCTGGTTCTTTGAAAAGATAAACAAAATCGACAAGCCTTTAAGTAGGCTCATCAAAAAGAAAAGAGAGAGGATCCAAATAAACAGAATTAGAAATGAAAGTGGAGAGATTACAACTGATACCACAGAAATACAAAGGATCGTAAGAAATTACTATGAAGACCTGTATGCTAAGAAATTTGAAAACCTAGATGAAATGGACACATTTCTAGAAAAATATAATCTTCCAAAACTGACTGAAGAAGAAGCAGAAAACCTGAACAGACCAATATCAGCAAAGGAAATTGAAGCAGTCATCAAGAAACTCCCATCACACAAAAGCCCTGGACCAGATGGTTTCACAGGAGATTTCTACAAAGCATTTAAGGAAGAACTAACCCCTATCCTTCACAGACTATTCGAAAAAATCCAAACTGATGGAAGACTCCCAAACTCTTTTTATGAAGCCAACATCATCCTAATCCCAAAACCAGATAAAGACACAACGAAGAAAGAAAACTTCAGGCCAATATCGCTGATGAACATAGTCACTAAAATCCTCAACAAAATATTAGCAAACCGCATCCAGCAATATATTAAAAAGATCATCCACCATGACCAAGTGGGATTCATCCCAGGGATGCAAGGATGGTACAATATTCGCAAATCAATAAACATAATACATCACATCAACAACAGCAAAGACAAAAATCACATGATCATATCAATAGATGCGGGAAAAGCATTTGATAAGATACAGCACCCATTTCTGATAAAAACACTCAGCAAAGTGGGAATAAAGGGAGCAGTCCTCAACATAATTAAGGCCATATATGAGAGACCTACAGCCAACATCACACTCAATGGACAAAAACTTAGAGCTTTCCCACTAAGATCAGGAACTAGACAAGGATGCCCTCTCTCACCACTCCTATTCAACATAGTATTGGAAGTCCTAGCCACAGCAATCAGACAAGAAAAAGCAATAAAAGGCATCCAAATTGGAAAGGAGGAAATGAAACTGTCACTGTTTGCAGACGACATGATAGTGTACATGGAAAACCCTATAGACTCCACTCAAAAACTACTCGACCTAATAAATGAATTTGGCAAAACAGCGGGATACAGAGTCAATACCCAGAAATCAAAGGCATTCCTGTACACCAGCAACGAAACTGCAGAAACAGAAATCAGGAAAAAAATCCCATTCGATATAGCAACAAGAAAAATAAAGTACCTAGGAATAAACCTAACCAAGGAGGTAAAAGACCTGTACTCAGAAAACTACACAACACTGAAGAAAGAAATTAAGGAAGATACAAACAAATGGAAGCATGTACCATGTTCATGGATTGGAAGAATCAACATTATCAAAATGGCCATACTACCCAAAGCAATTTATAGATTCAATGCAATCCCTATTAGAGTACCCATGACATATTTCACAGATATAGAACAAACATTGCAGAAATTCATATGGAACCATAAACGACCTCGAATAGCTGCAGCAATTTTGAGAAAGAAAAACAAAGCAGGAGGGATCACAATACCTGATATCAAACTGTATTACAAGGCCACTGTAATCAAAACAGCCTGGTACTGGCATAAAAACAGGCACATAGACCAATGGAACAGAATAGAGAGCCCAGAAATAAACTCAAGTCTATACGATCAATTAATATTTGACAAAGGAGGCAGGAGCATAAAATGGAGCAAAAACAGCCTCTTCAACAGATGGTGTTGGGAGATCTGGACAGCTACATGCAAAAAAATGAAACTCGATCACCAACTTACGCCATACACGAAAATAAACTCAAGATGGATAAAAGACTTAAATATAAGCCGTAACACCATAAAAGTCCTTGAGGAAAACATTGGCAGGAAAATCTCAGACATTCCACGCAGCAACATCCTCACAGACACATCCCCTAAAGCAATGGACATAAAGGAAAGAATAAACAAATGGGACCTCATCAAAATAAAAAGCTTCTGCATGGCTAAAGAAAACAGCACCAAATTACAAAGAGTACCAACAGTATGGGAAAACATATTTGCCAACGATACCTCAGACAAGGGCCTGATCTCAAAAATATATAAAGAACTCACTCGACTCCACTCCAGGAAGACAAACAACCCAATTAAAAAATGGGCAAAGGACTTGAACAGACACTTCTCCAAGGAAGACATACAGAGGGCCCAGAGACATATGAAAAGATGCTCAGCATCACTAGCCATCAGAGAGATGCAAATTAAAACCACAATGAGGTATCATCTCACACCAGTCAGAATGGCCAACATAAACAAATCCACAAACAAATGTTGGAGAGGATGTGGAGAAAAGGGAACCCTTGTGCACTGTTGGTGGGAATGCAGACTGGTGAGGCCACTGTGGAAAACAATATGGAATTTCCTCAGAAAACTAAAAATGGAACTGCCCTTTGACCCAGTAATTCCGCTGCTGGGATTATACCCTAAGAACACTGAAACACCCATCCAAAAGAATCTGTGCACCCCAATGTTCATAGCAGCACAATTTACAATAGCCAAGTACTGGAAGCAACCGAAGTGCCCATCAGCAAACGAGTGGATCCAAAAACTATGGTATATTTACACAATGGAATTCTACGCAGCAGAGAGAAAGAAGGAGCTTATACCCTTTGCAACAGCATGGATGAAACTGGAGAGCATTATGCTAAGTGAAATAAGCCAGGAAGTGAGGGACAAGTACCATATGATCTCACCTTTAACTGGAACATAAGCAATAGAAGAAAAAAGCAAACAAAATATAACCAGAGACATTGAAGTTAAGAACAATCTAACAATAGCCAGGGCGGGGGTGGGGGGTGGGGGCGGGGATAGTGGGAAGAGGGTATTACAGGAACTACTATAAAGGACACATGGACAAAACCAAGGGGGAGGGTGGAGAGGGGGGAGGGAGGTGGGTTCACCTGGGGTGGGGTAGAGGGATGGGGAGAAAAGGCATACAACTGTAATTGCATAACAATAAAAAAAAAAAAAATTACCTTTTACTCAGTATGCATGCATTACAGAAAAGAGGTCAATAGGGAGGGTTAGGGGTGGATTAGCAACTACTCACCACTGAGCACAAAAATTGTTACCCACCCCTAATGATAAATGGTGGGATAAAGTATAACAAAATTTCACATCGTATCAAAAACTACTTTACAAAAATAACAAGCCATAGACTACGTAACTGCTCTAGAAGTAAAATTTAAATATATTCCCCCAACACCTGATATAAATTCATTCCTGTTAACCCATGGTTCAAAAGCAAAGAAAGTATATATTAGGTTCAATCTTCATGTAATGGCTTAATCTTCAGAATGTTAATTGTAATTTAGAAAATGACTGTTTCTAATCCAATTAATGCTAGCAATGAAGAGAGTCATCTAGATTTGAGCTGTGATTATGGCCTTCTAGTTTTGTATATTACTTATTTGGTTTTATTAATAATTACTAAGTTTTGAGGAAGACCAAAACTTACTTACATTTAGTTATTTAGCTATGGTACTCATTAATATACATATATGGATATGTATATTTTATATACAACTATATATAAAGATTTTACTTATTTTTAGAGACAGGAGAAGGGAGGGAGAAAGAGAGGGAGAGAAACATTGATGTGTGGTTGCCTCTTGCACACCCCCAACCAGGGACTTGGCCCACAACCCAGGCATGCTCCCTGACTGGGAATCAAACTGGTAACCCTTTGGTTCACAGGCTGGCACTCCATCCACTGAGCCACACCAGCCAGGGCTGAAATCTCTTCCCTTTCAAAGGTGACTTTAGTTTTGGGAAAGGCCAGAAGTCACAGGTTGCCAAATATGGGCTGTAGGGGGGTCTAAGTCACCTGGGTGACTTAGTATTTCACCAAAAAACTCTGCACAAGACATGATGTGATGTGTAAGTGGGTGTTTATCATGATGAAGCTGCCAATCACCAGTGGTCCATAGCTGCGGCCTTCTGAATCATCTAAATAGTTTCCGTGGAGGAATGTTCAAGCTTAACACAAAAGTTGATGCAGATTTTGTTGCTCTACTCACTCATTTTTAATGTGATGGCCACACAGTACACATGCTCACTCAATGGCGTCTACTGCCCCCACTGACTAGTACAGCAAAGTCGTCACTGTTCACACATGCACATTCCAGTCCACCCTCCTTGGCTGCCAGGTTACATCAGTGTCGTGCAAACTGTCCTCATTATATTAACAATGGCTGGACTTTTTCTGGGCAGGCCTCGTACACAAAAATCAAATTGAAATTCCTTCACATTTATTTTAAATGCTTTGTTCCGTTTTTTTACTGAAACATTTGCTTATATGTACTAGAGCTACCTGTAAAAGACATTCACTCAATTTTATTTTATATTATGGTTTACTTTAAAAAAATTATTTATTTTTAGGGAGAGGGAAAGGGAGGGAGAAAGAGAGGAAGAGAAAGGTCGATGTGAGAAAAAAAAACATCCATTGGTTGTCTCTCACAGGCCCCCACTTGGGGACCTGGCCCACGACCCAGGCATGAGCCCTAACAAGGGCTCAAACTGGCTACCTTTCGGTTCACAGGCTGATGCCCAATCCACTGAGCCACACCAGCCAGGGTTATTATAGTTTACTTTTTAGACTCCCTACATTCACTCAAATAAGTATGAATATTGTATTTATTTC
The DNA here is from genome assembly GCF_022682495.2 of Desmodus rotundus. Taxonomy (NCBI): domain Eukaryota; kingdom Metazoa; phylum Chordata; class Mammalia; order Chiroptera; family Phyllostomidae; genus Desmodus; species Desmodus rotundus. Next base: position 52,412,757 of record NC_071393.1, read on the forward strand.
ACCTACTTTAATATGCATGAAACTTTATTTATAGTAAATGTCCTGGTTTTGTTGCCTTCTGCATAGTAGTATTTGTTAATTATATTACATTTCTTTTTAGCTATGTGACATTATACTTCTATTTAAGGTTAATACTGAATATCAGAACTTAGGACTTCTCACATTATAATATACTGTATTTGAATAAAATAACAGTTTATGTAACACACTCTAAGATTACTTTTCCTATATAGTGAAAGGTACTTATTTTTTTCCAAAAAATTCCTCCATGAAACTGCAATGCATTGTACATGTGAGAGTGTGTCTTATATGACAACAAATAGAGTACTTCCTGGAGAACGCTGACATCAATCATATCACATTGTTAATTTGCCCTTTCTTGGTACTGTAGTTTGTTGTTAATTCATTTCTAAGTGTGTTTTTGTTTTATAGTTACATAAGCATTGTAAATTTAAGGAATTATATAACAATTTTATGTTTATACACATTTAAGTAACATTCTAATAAAAGTCAGGAAGAACCCATGTTGTATATTAGATGTACTAGTGGTCTAAGTTGGTAATATAACACATCAAAAAGCTAAGGAACCAATTTTAACAATAGCGAAAAATAAAAGAAAATTTGTTCAAATTATTAAAGAACTTAATTTTGGTACATAGTTCTTGTGCTATCAAAAATCAGTACCTTGATATAAATTGTGAGAACAGAAGGATAGCTTTTGTAACTAAAAATGCCTGGTTGAGGAATTAATGAAATCAGAATTTTAGATACCTTCTCCAATTCCCTCATTTTACAGAAAAGGAAAGAGAAATGGAAGCTAAGCTAGGTGTTCTAGACCTTTAGTTGTCCTTTGCCAACTGTTATTTTTGCTTCTAAAAAATGTAATTTGCATCAGACACAAGAATACTAAAAACAATGCCTGAAACCGTGAAGTTCGGCCAGTGTCTCATTTCCTTTTCCAGTGAAAATGCAAAAGTAGTACCCCGAAGACAGAAATCACAAAAATGCATGGCCAGAAAAGGCAGTATGCGTCAGTTTCATTAGACATGAACTTTGAGAACAATATTTGCTCTATTGTCAAATTTCTATAGCTGGATCTTGTGATGACATTTCTGCAGAAACAGGATATGTCATTGGGTATATAATGTTCTGTAGTAATATTCTAGTTTTTAGCTGGTAAAAATAATTTAGTGGGATATAAAATCTCTACCTAAGCAAGCCAAAAAATCAGTTGCATTCTTTGTGTAATTATTTTTTAAAAATACTTTGACTTGAGACCTTAAAACACTTGTCATAAAAAATACTATAAAAACTAGCTACTTCTTTCACTCCCTCCTACTACTATGTATCAATCCTTTGCTGAAGATCAGTTTATCCTAGTTCAAAATAGATTGCTACACCATATCTATTATCTTCTTGATGTCACTGATAAATAGGAATTACTTTTTTAGTATTTTAAAACAATTCCCTAACTTATTTAAGAGTCATTGTACTAAATGAACTGTGGAGAAATCCAAAGTAACCAACAACCAGATCAATCTTGTTATGGCCTCACTATTATTAATATATAACAGTGACAGCCTAATGTTTGCAGTTATTTTTCCCATTAGGAGATCTATACATTAGCTATTGTCATCAAAGTATATTAATTTATTCAAGCAAATTTTTGGTATGTAAGAAACAACAAAATTGGCTTTTCAAAACAATCAAATATTGCCATTAAGGCTTCAAAAATATGAGGTAAAAATGCAAATTATATATAAAACACTATATTGTGAATTATAACTAAATTCACAATTTCAATTTATTATTTTTTAATCCTCATCTAAGGATTTTTTTCCCACTGCTTTTCAGAGAAAAGAAGAGAGAGAGGGACAGAAACATTGATGTGAGAGAGGAACATCAACTGTTTGTTTCCCAAATAAGCCTGGACTGAGGAGCGGACCCGCAACTTAGGTGTGCGCTGTGACCAGGACTGTTACCCGCAACCCTTCAGTTATAGGGTGACACTCCTACCAACTGAGCCACACACACCAGGGCAAAATTTCAATTTAAATGGCAGAGCTAACATTTTCTATGGCAAAATTATCTTAATTATTCTAAGTTAAACATAAATTCCTTGTACTAATCGTTAAATTAGTCTACCATATTTCCCATTAATAGTATACTTCTAGGGATAGCTTTAAATGGCACAGAACTATTGGTTTTCTGTCTGCCTTTTAATTGATACACTGACAGATTTAAACCATAAAGAAAGTTAACAAACCCTTAACTTATAACGACTTTGAAGTTTATTTTACAGCGCTTTTATTAAGAAATAAATCATGTAACTACTGACCAGGACTGTTTACAAATGTAATGCTTGGCCTTTGAAACAATTAAAAATGTAAGTACTAAAATTTTACATCATGATTTGTTTAACTTAAGAATGTTATGATGGTAAAAACTGACAGAAGAAAATCTAAAGCAAAAATATGATTTCCACAAAAACCATATATTCCTCCCTTTTATCAAAGGGAAGGAGAAAAGAAGGAAGGAAGGAAGAATAAAGGGAAGAGGAAAAATGATGAGAAGAGAAAAAGGGCAAGACAGGCAAGAAAAATACTTTTATTCCCCATTTGCAAAAAGAGGAAACTCTGAGGTCTCAGCAATTAACGTAATCAACTGAGTCAGTTTATATTAAGGCATCTTCTTTACATATTATTGAATCCCATCATGCCTTTCATATTGCCAGCAGCACCCTGTTGAAACTGCCTCATCATTGACTGAAGTCCGGCCATACCACCTAGAGAGAGAGCAAAACCCGATAATTATTAAGGAGAACTTGAAACACTTGTTACTTTTGTCTCATAAGTACTTTAACTTCTAAAAATATACTGGGTTCTGAATGCAATTTGGTCATCAGCCTTAAAGAACACACCAATTCAAAATTGTTATATTCGCCAGTATCCTCATATAAATGAGATAATACCTGAAAAGATCTTAGAACAGTGCCTGTCACGCAGTAAGGATTCAATAAATCTATACAAAAAGTTCATCTTCTGGGAAGTCCAAAAGAGTTTTATTGTAAATCGTAATCAATTTGGGAGGGAAGGGAGTTATTTCATGGGACTCACAGAAAGAGTTAACTGTTTATTGAACATCTACCATATGCCCAGAACTGAACCAAATGCTTTAACATGTATTAGCTCATTTAATTGCCATAATTTCCTGATGAGATATTATTAGTGATTTTAAAGAAGGGGTAAATAAGGTTCAGAAAGTATAAAGAACTTTTTATAGGCTACATAGTAAAAGTGGAATTGGGTTTCAAAATCCTTATGTAATTTCAAAGGCTCATCACTGAAAAAAATCCATGTTCTAAACCAGGACAAAGGTCACCAGAATAAGCATTAACCAAAGATGATTAAATAACTTGCTCAAAATTCACACAGAGGGCAGCAGACAAGTGAATGAAACCTCAGTTTATATAGCACTATTACAACAATTCAACTTAGAATTCAGATGGCTATTTCCTTCAAATCACACATCTGTTGAACAGATTTTCATAATCTCTCAACAGAAGGCTTTTCATAACTCAACTGTTATAGCCCTGGTCAGTGTTGCTCAGCTGGTTGGAGCATTGTCCCAAAACCAAAAGGTTGAGGGTTTGATTCCTGGTCAGAGAACATACCTAGGTTGTAGGTCCTATCCTGGTCTGGATGCATATGGGAGGCAATCTATACTTCTATTTTGCATCGATGTTCCTCTCCCTCCCTCTCTCCCATCCCCTCCCTCTAAAAGTAATGAAAAAAATGTCCTCGCCTGAGGATTAAAAAAATAAACAAAAAAACTCAACCCTTATAAACTGTGCATTAGCAACTGACAACAACTTTGTATTTACCCATGTGATGAAGAACTCGTGGATCCATCATTTTGGCCATTTGTTGATTCAATTTTGCCATCTGTGACTGGCTCACATTCTTAGACATGTCACCACCTAAAAATAAAAAAACGTTTGAGTCACAATAGAATGTAATACAATCAGGGTATTACAGAAAGTTTAATAAATTGAGTAAATAAAAAGGAAAAAAAATCACCTATAATCTTATCATTATAACACAATTATTTCTATTTGTACATATTCTCTTCTAATCTTTATCTCAATTACATATATACTTTTGAGAAAGTATACATAAAATTCTTTATTAAGGAAAATTTAAGGGACTTTCTTCAGGGCTAAGATTTTTCTTAATACTTTTAGCTATACCTGTGAATGAGCCACTATAAGCAAAACTGGATCCAGAGGCCATTAATGTAAGCTATAACAACACTTTTTTAAAGACTACTATGGGGAAGTGCCAAACAAAAAACTGTGTTTATTGATATGGATTAATTAGGAAAGAGCCTGGATTGCTGATAAACGAATATGAAAGGAATGAGTCTGAGAGAACTTGAAAATTTGTACATATCTAAGAAATTATTCAAAGTAACAGAAAGCTTCAGAGAATAGTAAGACAAATAATCCAACTCCATTTATCAATCAATTTCCACACACTTAATTAAAACTCCACAGTAAAGAAAGCAGCCAATGACAGAGACATACTCTGGGGTAGAACAGGTAAGAGCTTTCCTTTAGAGAATAGCTGCTATGATTAAGGAGGCAGCAAAAGACATCAATTCAACAGCAATGAATAAATAAAATGGTTCAACAAAATTATTTCAAAGGAACATTAATTCTGGTACCTCTCAGGAGCATTTAGGAAAATGAAAACCAAAGCTGCCTCTGATTCTCTGATCAAAGCTGGCTAATCTGAATAATTATATGAACTAAGAACTATGAATAAAAGAGATTTTTTTAATACAACATAATAAAATCTGTGAAAAATAATTAAACCTGGGTAAGATGTGAACTGTATGTTCCCTGGTGATTAATCATGAGTTTGTTTCTGAGGATTTAAAACTTACACAAGATATTAACAGTTGGGCATGACAAGGATATGCCCCATATCCAATGGCCATTTCATCTGGGTTGTGCCTTTATTGAGTAATCAATGCTTAGGTAATATCTGATTGAAGGGTCTGCAACAGTTCTACCAAGAACAGTCAGGGTCATTTGGGAAAGATGTTAAACTACACATATTTATTAATCATCATCAGAAACAGCATGTGATGTTAGGATTTATAATCAATTTTAAATATGCCTGTCTAACTTTTTTCCCTTGTCGCAAAAGAGAAATGAGGATATAGCAAGCAAGGAAAGTAAGAAAAATGTCAAAGTCAAAAGGTGATAATAACTTCTATAAACACTCATTTTTTAAGACAGCTATTCCGTGATACTATTCATATTTAGTGTGGACCTAATTGTTATTTTTTTAAACAATAATTCAGTTTAATAGTGTTTATAATATAGAAAAAATTAAAAGAGGGCTGGGACAGTTGATTAGCTTTTTGGAAAAACAAGCTAATTTTTTAACCTTACATAATTCAGGGCAAAATAAATTTTGGATGGAATAAAAAGCAAAACCTAGAATTTAAATAAAACCAAAATGAGTAAAAGAAAATATAGATGACTACTTTTGTAGCAACATGGAAAAACTTTTATAAGCATAAATCAAAGAAAATGATAAACAGACATGACTATACTAAAAATAAAAAACTTCATTAAAAATATTTTTTAAAAAAGACAAATGAAAAACTGGGAAAAACTATTTGCAGATATAAACCAAGGATTATAAAGAGTTAATACAAAGCAATAACGGAAAAAAATGAAATAAGTAAACAGGGAACCTAAGAAGTGATTCACAAAGAAAATTCAAACCAGCAAATGCACAAGCGTATCAAATTTGATTAGTAATCTAAAAATCACATATTGAAAAACATTTACCCATTAAATTGGAAATATTAAATTTTACATTTATTTAGCATCTACTATGTTTCTGATCTCACAGACAAAATCCCTAGCCTCATGGAAGATGGCACAGAAACTGACGCAAGAACTGGTACTGATAGAGAAGCAGAGGAATCAGCCTAAATATCCAACAAAGAAGCACTGCGTTAAACAAAAGATACACGCTCAACTGCTATAGTATTCAGTGGTTAAAAGTTATATTTTGAAGACTATTTGACAATATGGAAAATAGTCACAATATATCAGAAGAAAACACAAGTTAAATAAAAAAATTTTTGCAATAGGATCCATGAGATTTTCTGGGGAGTAAAGGTAATGGGTTTAAAATTTTTTTTTTCTTATATTCTCCATATACTTAAATATATATTGGATCTTCAAAAAATGAAGTTTGTTTTTTAAAGTATCAGGGTTTATTACCTTGAATATAAAAACAGATAAATCAGAGATCTCATTATGAATCATTATGTTATAATTTCATTATAACATGAAATTCAATAATATATTTTCTAATACTGGCAGTATTCCTGGTTTTAATTTTTAGTTTTTCAACTTTCTTTCAGTGTGTTAACTAATGATCAGCTTATTTTTCTTACCTTTGAAAAGTCCTTTGATACCTCCCATCTTTTTTACCATCTGTGCAAATTTGGTATATTGTGTCAAAAGTTCCTGAACATCTCTGGTTGACACACCCGATCCTCTTGCTACTCTTTGAATTCTTCCTGGTTGCTTACTAAAAACCTTGGCACCATCCGTACTGTCAAGTTCTGCAGGCAAGGGTCAATTACTTTCATTTACACACAGTTAACATTCATTATCAAAGCAGTTATGTGCAAATATCTTTCTTACACACATAAAACAAATATAACTGTCAAACCACCACCAGATTTAATAACTGTTATAACCTGTTTGCCTGATTTTTATTTATTTATTTTTTGGCCTGATTTTTAAAAGTTAAACACAGAATACATTCAAAAGAATATTCATAACATTCATAAGCTAGGGAAAAACACACATACTTTACCCTACTGTTTAAGTAAAATAGAACCTTCTGAAAACCTCTGAGACCCATGTCCACCCTCCCTTTCTATATCTCATACCTAACTGCTCCTCAGAGCAGGTACCAGAGCTGAAAGGTACACTGTAAAAAAGTGCTCACCTTATCTCTAAATGCTATTAATCTATAAATCATGAGTTTAGGCATATAAGCAAACAGAAATAGGTAGTTCTACCTATAATCAATAGAATAATTGTTATATTTCCTATAATCAAGTAATTACTACTAGCATTTTAATCCTTTCTCTAACATAAAGAATAAATTAATTCGCTTCAGTGTTTTGACAACTCTTAGAATATGAGGTGCGTCCTCCTGGTGTTAACTGCATACATCTCTGAAATGAGATGGCCTTTGGTCAAAATTTGTATTATATCTGCATGCTCTCTATAACATCCCCCAACAAGTGCTCATCTAGCCTCGTCACTAATATCCCCAGGAGAGAAGACCCACCATCTAAAATAAGGCAATCTTTGCCATTCTATTTTATCTGTAATTATAGAAAATCTTTTCACATATTAAAATGAAATAGCTACTTCTTCCTATTTGTATAAATATCTCCTTTCCACACACAAAGAATAAGGTTTTCAAATATTTGAGAGGCACGTCACCTATGAATTTTCTAGGTGACAAATATATCCAAGTCTTTTGACTGTTTCTCTTATAATAGGGTTTAGAATCTCATTTATCATCCTGATTTTTATAAATACAACTTTTAATTTGTTTATGCCCTCTTAACTTACTGTTTAGAATGAACTGAAATCCAGGTGAAGTTTGATTACCAATACAATACAAATAAAGATTAAATTGTCTCATAAGAAGCTTATAGTCCATTAAAACCTGTAAATCCATTTCATAAATGTAGCTTTTAAGCCACATCTTCACTATAAAATATTTAGGAAATGTGTGTCATGTTCCTTTCAAGAGCTCACATAAGGTGAGACAAAAAAAGAGAAGCTACTACCAACACATCACGGTAAGCAATACGACAGAGTTAAGCAAATAGCAGAAGGAGACATAATGTAAAGAAAGGAAGTCAGGAAAGGCTCCCTGTGGTAGTTTCTGAGTAGTCCTGAAGGACAAGTATGAGTTAAATACAGAAGAGAAAGGAGCAAGGGACATTCTAGGAAGTAGAATGTGGCTTCCTAGAGTAATAATTGTGTGTAGAGGGAACCAAGCACGGGTAAGAGCTGAGATTTAAGAAGGTGCAGAAGTTGGTAAGGATAAGGTTATAACAGAACTTATATGCCATGCCAGGCTTGGGAGTTTAGAATTCATCATAAAGACAGTAAGCCATTGAAAGATTTTGACCCCAGCACTATTATATTTAGAAAGACCATTCTTGTGGCAGTGAGGAAGATTGAAAAAAAGAAAGGAAAATGTAAAGAGGCTACTGTAGCAAATCCAGGTAAGAAATGATGAATGTATGGAATAATGCAAGGGATATAGAGGCAAAGAGAACAGGGAATATATGAGAAGTATTTAGGAAGTAGAACTCACTAAAATCTGAAGTGATGTTTAGGTTTCTGTATTCCACTTGAAATAGTAAAACATGGATACAAAACATGTGATAAGTTAAATGTGTATATTGTAATACCTAGAGCAACCACTAAGAAAACTATTCAGAGATACCCTCGAAAACACCATAGGTACATAAAAGTGTTCAAGTAACTCACAGGCAAGTAAAAAAGAGAAAGCAGAAGAACAAAATCAGAGGGAACAAACAGAATAATAAAATGGCAGAACTAAGTCCTAATGTATGATTAATATGTCAGTTAAAAGAGATTATCAGAATGTATTAAAAGAAAACACAACCCAATTACATGCTGTTGACTTGAAACTCACTTCAAATATGATATAGATAGGTTAAAAGTGAAAGAATGGAAAAAATACATAATGCAAAAAAAACTAAGTAGAAGAAAGCTGAAGTGGTTGTATTAACATCAAGGTAGGTCAGGAACAAAGGGGGACATCACATTCATAATGCTGAAGGGTCAATTCACCAAGATGGCATACCAATTCTAAATGTGCATGCACCCAACAAAAAAGCTTCAAAATACGTAAAGCAAAACTGACACCACTGAAAAGAGAAAAGTTAGGCACTTCAATACTTCATCTCCACAATCACAAGAACCACTAGATAGAAAATCAGCAAGGATATAAATCTAAGTTGGCCCCAGTTTCTAGTTTGGGTGACTGAGTAGATAGATGGAAGTATCACTCACCAAGGGAGAAGCACTACATTTTGGATTTGATATGTCTCAGAAAACTTCCAAACATGAAAACAGAGATGTCCGCCCACCATTTAATGAGTGCCTAGAGAGAAGGTGATCCAGAGTGTGGACTCTTGAGCCAGAATAATTGAGTTTGAAGACCAGCCTCTCAAGTCTTTAGCTAGTGAGGAAATTACTTGAGGAAATTACTCAACTCCCCTGTATCTGAGTTTCCTAGTCTGTAAAAGCTAGATAACAATGGATTTTGACCCTAGAATTGTCCCTTAATAGTTGTGAAAATTAAGTGGATTAATATATGTTAAGTGCTAAGGACAGTGCCTTGGACAGAGTAAGTATTCTAGATATGGCTGCAATTATTAATTCTATCTGCAAAACTTTTTGCAGTGTTAAAGATACAGAGATAAGAAAAATGCAATCTTATTTAAGTTACTATGAAAGCCTAGAGCTCAAAGAAAGAGATAGAGACTACAAGAAATGAACAACCAATTAGGTAGTAGACAAAGCATAGATGTGGGAAATAAAAGAAAATTAAAAATGAGAAGAATAGTAAGAAACACTACCTGAGGACAAAACTCTGTGGCATATAATCACTTAAGAGGTGGACCGAGAAAGACACCAGTGAAAGAGTGAGTTAACAAGAAAGGTAAGGGTTAAAGTGGGAGATGGTATAATAAAAGCGAAGAAAAAAAGGTGATTAGCAGCCAATGTTGTCAAGGTCAAGAAAGAGACTGAAAAGCATCCATTGGAGTAGACCAGCAGAAGGTTACTGGAGATCTTTGTACAGTCTATTTCAGAGTAATGGTGGGGGCAGAGGTCAGATTTCAGTAGTTCAAGACTAATACAAACTATTCTTTTAAGAAGCTTGAGTGAAAAGAGACATAGAGTAAAAGCATGAGGGAGAAGTAAAACCCAGAAAATGTGAATGGGGAAAATATGCTGATGGGGAAAATAAGTCAATAGGTATAGAGAGACTGGAGATACAGGAAAGAATTTTATTGATGTAGGGAGGTCCTTGAAAAAGCTTGAAAAACAGTTTGTGGCTGTCACAATCTTACAGGTAAGTTAGCCAAATAGAGAAAGAATCCAGTGCCCAAAGCCTGTACTCCTTTATAAATGAAGCCAGGTTAAGTGGTAGAGTAGAAGGCCTTGAAAAAAAACCAAAAAAGAAGATATGTTTGGTGGAAAAAAAATAAACAAAAAAGAAGATATGTTTGGTGTACGTGCTGTAGTGCATCAGAAAGGATGCTTAAAAACAAGTAAAAAGAGAAAGGGGTCATGGAACTAGAAATGCTAATGGAACGAGGACCTGAAAATAAAAGGTCTGAAGCACAGAAGGCAGTGATAATAAAGGATTAGAGAGACAGAGTGATGTACTTCATGTGAGAAGAATGAAAAATGAACAATCAGTTTCAGAGCAAAATAAGTTGGCAAACATTGTTTAAAGTACCTTTCACAAATCCCATTTCATGTTAGCACATTAGAAATGCGAGGAGACTTATAATAAATAAACTTATTAGTTTATTTTTCACTCAGCATTCCACCAAATTTATTTGATTACAGAACTCCCCTTTTAAGTTCTTTCTACCAACATCACGAAACACGAGTGTTCATTCCACTGAACGCATTTGGGGAAGCACTGCACTGTAACTTTCTCTCAAAGATGCCCATCTTTAATCATTAACCTATGAGGAAGAGCTTTCAAACAAATACAAATGTACCTAACAAAAATCTTGCAGTTTAAATTTTCCCCCATCTTGTCCACAAGAATACAGTGAAACTCTCAACTTGCTGATATTCAGAACAAGTAATCTACCATCTTACCTTGATCATTCATACTATCCATTATCGTCATTAATTTCTTTAGCCTTGCCATTGACTCCTGTTCATTTCCTTTGCTCATAAAATCTGTTCCAAAACCAGGAATCATACCCTAAAACAGATATGTTTAAATATAAAATCAGTAATATCTTGAGATTAATTGTTCAGAATGTTGACATTTAATTAGTGGCTTTAATAATTGACATGAATTTTTCTTTTTTCTATTTTATTTATTTGTTTTTAGAGAGTGGAGAAGGGAGGGAGAGAAACATCGACACGAGAGAAACAACGATTGGTTGCCTCCTGTACACACCTTGACCGGGGACTAAGCCCGCAGCTCAGGCACGTGCCCTGGTTGGGGATCGAACCAGAGACTTTCCTTTGCAAGATGACACCCAACCAACTGAGCCACGGTCAGGGCTTGACATTAAGTTTTTAAAGTATATATTTTTACCCAGTTACTAAAAATAATTAAAGCTAGTTCATCTGTTCTTAGAAATTTTAATGAAAAACAAAAGAAGTTAGAAAAAACTTTTTAGGATAACTGACCAAGATTTGACTGAAGGGGCCCATTTTCATGATATTTTGAAATTGTTCATACATGTCTCGCAACGTAAACTGACCTGAAATACAATATATATGAGTCATATATATTAGAGAATATACATTTCACTTAATAAAACTAATCTTTTCCTTAATCATGGGTTCACCTGGAAGCACATTTACACAGTATCCGATCAATAAATATTTACTGAGCTATGTGTAAGTTACTACATGTAAGTTACTATGTGTAAGATCATAGGATGCAGTGGAGAATATACAGATAGACAGATCCTATCCTAGAGAAGCTTACATTCTATCAGAGAAAATGGAATAAACATACAAGAAACTTGAAAACATGGCAGACAAACTACACAAAGTAGGATGACTAAACTTAAAAAGCCTGACAATACCAAAACTTAAAGAAGATGTGGAGCCTACAGCAATCTTGAGAAAGAAGAACCAAGTTGGAGGAATCACACTACCTGATATCAAATTCTACTACAAGGCCACAGTAATCAAAACAGCACGGTACTGGCATCAATACAGACATACAGATCAACAGAACAGAACAGAGAGCCCAGAAATAACCCCATGCCTTTATGGTCAATTAATATTTCAAAAAGGAGGCAAGAACATATAATAAGGCAACAGTCTATTCAATAAATGGTGTTGAAAAAAATAGGTAAATACATGCAAAAAATGAATACACAAGAATAAACGCAAAATGGATTAGAGACTTAAATTTGGACTGTAAGCCACAAAAAAACTAGAAGAAAACATTGGCAGTAAAATCTCAGACATTTCTTGTAGCAATATTTTTTGATATATCTCCTTGGACAAGAGAAACAACAAAAAATAAACAAATAGGACTACATCACACTAAAAAGTTTTTGCTCAGCAGAGGAAACCAAAACAAAATGAAAAAACAACCCACAGAATGGGAGAACATATTCACTGATACATCTGATAAGGGGTTAATTTCAAAAATTTATAAAAGACTTACATAACTCAACATCAAAAAACAAAAAAATCTAATTTAAAAAAAATGGGCAAAGGACCTGAATAGACACTTCTCCAACAAGGAGATACAGATGGGCAACAGACATATGAAAAGATGCTCAACATCACTAATCATGAGAAATGCAAATTAAAACCACACTGAGGTATCACCTCACACCTATCAGAATGGTATCATCAATAAATCAACAAACAACAAGTGCTGGCAAGGATGTGGAGAAAGGGGAACCCTCGTGCACTATTGGTAGGAATGCAGACTGATGCAGCCATTGGGGAGAGCAGTATGGAATTTCCCCCCAAAATTAAAAATGGAACTGCCTATGACTCAGTGATTCCACTTATGGGGATAAATTTGAAGAAACCCAAAACACTGATTTGAAAGAATACACGCACCCCTATTTTCACCACAGGGCTACTTACAATAGCCAAGATATGGAAGCAGCCCAAACGCCCATTAGATGAGTGAATAAAAATGCTGTGGTACATTTACACAATAGAATACTACTCAGCTGTAAAAATGAAGGAAATCTTATCTTTTGCAACAGCATAGACGGACCTGGAGAGTATTATGCTAAGTGAAATAAGCCAGTCAGAGAAAGACAAGTACCATATAATTTCACTTACATGTGGAACTTCATGAACAAAACAGACAAACAAACAAAAAAGATGTGGAACAAGCAGAACTTTCATATATTGCTGGTGAGAATGTAAAATGGCAAATACTTTAGATAATTATTTGGAGTTTCTTAAACAGCTTAGAAGTCCATAAACTAGAAATGGGTAGACTGTGGATGACATATACTCAGCAATAAAAGAACAGGCTACAAGTACATACAACTACATGAATTAATACAAAATTAGTATCCTGAGTCAAAGAAATAAGATAGGAAAAAAAAAGGACGTACTCTAGGATTCCTATAATATGGTTTACTGGGAAGGGGAATAAACTTTCTAGAGTAATTGAAATGTTGTTTCATGATGGAGTATGGATTATTGAACATTTGTCAAAAGTGATGAAATAATATTCTTACAACCAGAGCATTTAATCACATGCAACTTAACTTCAACTAAAAAACTGAACTAACAAGACAAAGGAGAAAAAGTGCTTTCTGTTTATGTCCTAAAGATACAAATGGAAAAGGTGTTTGGTTTTAGGCATTCTGAATTTGAAGTGACAGTACAATACCTTAAAAAGAAATATTATAGCACACAGCTAAAAATGCAGAATTAAATAGTGGAAGAGAAGGTTAGGGCTGAAATACTTACTTGGACATTATACAAATGTGAGAATACAGGAAATATTGAAGCTGTGATAGTATAGGAAATCTATTGTCTTGGTACCCAAGTGAAGAGTTTGAAAACAGAAAAGGCAGATAACACTGTTAAATATTGGGAACCAAGGAAAAAGAAAGGTCACTACGTTTGCAAATTAGAAGGCCCTTGGTGACCTCAGAGTTGAATAGAATATTAAGAGTAGAAGCAAAATACGGAGAGACATAAGGAATGACCCAGGGGTCAGAAAGCAGACTTACAAGGAATATATTATCCAGTTTTGTGTGGTAGCGAACGTAGTGGTAGGGCTAGTCAGACAGTGGAAAGCAGGGAAAAAGATTCAGGCAATAAAGGATAGATTAATTCACTCAACAAATATTTACTAAAGATCTACTGAGTGCCAGAAACTGGGCTAGGTACTGTGCACATAAAAGACAAAAAAACAGAACTGTGAAACCTCCCTTCTCTTCAAGCAGGGAAGACAGACATCAACTAATTGGGGTGAATAATACAACAATTACAGAATGCAATGGAAATAAAGAGCAAAGGGTTCTTCTTAGCCTAGGAAGCAGGTAAAATGTCCCTGTAAGACCTCTAGGGTGAGACCTGAAGTGTGAGTACGAGTTAGGCAGTTTGGCTGAGGAGAGGAGGGTAGAAGTAGAAAGAAGAGAGATACCTGTCTAATAGGCAACGTGCAAGGGCAAAGTCCCAGAGCTGAGATAGTAATATACCTTTGAGAAACTAAGAGAAACTCAGCCTGACTAGCACATGGAATGCTAAGAACCAGGTCAAAACATGACATGGAAGATGTGAGCTAGATGGCAGTCATTTAAACATTCACAGAGCAATGGGAAGCTGCTGAAAAGATTTTAAGAAAGGCAGTAATGAAATCAGATTTGCATTCTGAAAGACCAGTTTGGCTGCAGTATAAAAAAATTGTCTCACGGAAGAGTACAAGAGGCTAGAAGATGTTAAAAGACTTAGAATAAACAATCCAGGCAAGAGATGAACTTGCGCAGATGCAGAGCAGCTAGAGAGAACGTGATGGAATGGAGATAATTAGGAGGTAGAATCAATCATTAGGACTAACCGAATGATGGGAAAAGGGGTAGACAGAATGAGGAAGAGATCAGAGTCAATGACAACATCCAAGTTTATGACAGGCAAAAAGACAAATGTTACCATTCACTGATGATGACAATGGAGTGGGATGGGAGGGTAAGGACATGTTGAATTTGAGCTACCTATAACACAAGCAAAAATGGTCTAGCAAACATAAGTATGAGGTGTAGAGAAAGAAGATGGCCTAAAATGATCCCTGAAAAACACCAATATTAAAGACAGAGGTAAATGCCTAAGTACCTAACAAGGTGAGTTAGGAGGAGCAAAAAGGCAATGATAGCATGTGACCATGGAAATTAAGAGTGATACCGTTTTGAGAAAAACTAAACTGATCAATAATACACATTGAATGTCTGATGTGCTGGACATTTACATACATCAGATAACTTAATCTTTGTAACTCTATGAAGAAGATACTTAGTATGATCTACTTTTTATAGATATGGAAATTGAAGTTAAGTAATTTAAAATAGTTATATGTTAGATTTAAGAACCTGAGCTCTTACTCACAATGATATACTTCTCTATTTCAACGTGGAGTGAAGAAAATATGCTTGTGTATTTAATTTCATTTTTTTAAATTGTTTTTATTGTTGATTCTATTACAGATATCCCCCATTTCCTCACACTTTGCCCACCTGCACCCAGCCCTGCCCCCCCCTCCCTTGGCCTTCACCACACTATTGTCTATATCCATGGGCTATGCATATCTTTTCTTTTTACATATTTTATCATATACACATAATTTGTAAGTAAACAGATTAAAAGAGTGTTTTAACTTTTAACCTGTTTTACTTCAAGGAACCGAATGAAAGTCTCAATTTAACTTTAAGGAAATTTGATTACAAGAAAAAACATAAAACATAATTTCATAATTGCTCAGATGCCTGATATTTAAAATGATTTGCATATAAATTATTGAAAAATAAACATCTGAGGAATTGACTTTCATAATAGATTTATCATTTCAAACAAAAATAAGACTAGCTTTATTAATATGAAAATAAGAGAAGACATCTGAGATTAAATGCTTTTGGCTACTCATTATACCATGCTTCAACTTCTCTATAAGTGCTTCATTGTCATCCAACTTCAACTCGTTGACTTTATCTATCAGTCCTTCAATGTCACCCATACCTGTAATATCCAAAAAAGTAGAATTAACAATAGTACACCTTGCTTTACATTACACAAAACGCATGCACATACATAATAACCCTGTGAGATAGGCTCTGTTATTTCTATTTCACTTTATAGGTCAGAAAACAAGCTAAGAGAGGTGAAGTGACAAAGCCCAGGGTTTAATTCCATATTCCATGCTCTCTATAACACCTGGAGACACTACAGAAGTTTTACTGCCATTACTACTGTTATTACTACAACCACGTATTTTTGTATTGTGCTCTAGAACTTTTCCAAAGAACTTGCCATCTAATAACTCATGTTACCACTCTAATCATCATCCCTATTTGACAAGTGAGGAAGATAAATCATGGAAGGAAATGATTTTCCTGAACTAGTTAGTGAGAGGGCAGGATTACAACCCTAACCTGTCCTAAAGATCCACACTGTTTCTTGGAGATTTGTGGTATCCCCCCAGCATACATACCAAGAAGTTTGCTAATGAAAGGCTGTGTTTTGAAAGGTTCAAAGTCATCTATATGTTCCCCTGTACCAATGAAAATAATTGGACTTTTTGTGGCAGCAACTCTGCAAAAAGAAAACATAAAAGGAAAACAAATTTCTCACTTCTTTCAAAGCTAACTAGACAAAGGTACATAGGTCAAGTTTCTGTTAATTTGTTAAACAGAACTATATATCAGAGCAACTTCAAAATTTTGTTTCTATTTAAACATCTTTTATAGATCATCCAACATCAGAACATATTTTAAATGATCAATAAGAAAGCCATAAACACACACACACACACACACACACACTGTATAAGCTTAAGATATAGGACAAGAGTATCAACGATACTTACGCACTGAGTGCACCACCTCCTTTTGCATGGCCATCAAGTTTTGTCACTATTACTGAGGCTACATCTACTTTATCTTTAAAAGCCTTGGCCTGGGCTTCACAAGCCTGCCCAATGGAGGCATCCATCACATAAACAATGTTATCAGGTTGCTAGAAAATTTAAATAGAAAGTATACATATTTTTACTGACCTTCAGCAATTTCATCATTAGAAGCTATGTAAAGTATTTATTATAAATAATTACTCATTCAATCAACAAATATTTATTGAGGGAGTACTATGTATTAGGCACATTTATATCTTTGTCTTAGGACCTAAGACAAAGAAATGAATAAGAAAATCCTTCTCCTCATCGGACTTACATTCTAGCCAGAGGAAGCTGATAATAAATAGACAAACATTTCAAGTATACAAAACAATTAAAATGGGATAAAGAGTATCAGTTTTGAGGTGTGGAAGACTTCTTTAGTTTCAGTAGGCAAGGAAGGCCTCCCTAGAGGTATCATTTGAGCCAAGGCATACATAAACAGAAAGAAGTTATACAAAGATCTGGAAGAATCACATTCTAGGCAAAGACAAGAGCAAAAGTAAATCATAGAGAAATAAAAAGTAGAAGAGTACACAGAAACCAAAGTGAATACAATAGAGGCGAGGCTATTTCCCTTAGTTCTGCTCAACTAGGTCAAAATAATTGCATAGCTAAAAAGAAACTGACTAGCAGTAACCATTAGCCAAAGAATTTCTGCCTCCACCCCAACGGCAAAACATTGGTTTAAAATGTGTGCTACAAATTAGCTATAAACTGCTTCTCTCCAAATTACTTCCATCACGATTTTATTTATTTTTTAAAAGACTTTTATTTATTTACTTTTAGAGAAGGGGAAGGGAGGGAGAAAGAGGAAGAGAAACATCAATGAGTGAGAGAAAAATCAACCTCTCACATGCCCCCAACCAGAGAACCAGCAGTAACCCAGACATGTGCCTTGACAGGAAATTGAACTAGTGATCCCTCAGTTCCTGGTACGATGCCCAACTCACTGAGCCACACCAGTCAGGGCTCCATCACAATTTTAATGAGACACTAAATGATGGTTATTATTTTTAAATGCTTCATTTTGAAAATCTTTGAAAATTCATCTTAAGCTAAATGTTTCTAATTTAATTTGAATATTTATGGAAAGGAAATTCAACAGCTATCGAAAGTTAATTCTTAAACTTTTTTTGTTATGTTTTCTCATCCGTGCTAATAAGATGAATGAGCTAGGAAATTATATCTGACACCGGCTCATAAAAATTTTATACTTAATGTAGAGAAGATTAAATCCTTATCATAGAGATAAAGGTGCCCAAAACAAAAATAAATTACTTGGAATCTGTTTTACAGGAAAAAAATAATTTATATGTATTGTAAACTCAATCAGGTTTAAAATTAAATTAACCAGACTTTATAATGTTAAATTAAAGCTACTTACTATAGCATTAGCAACTTGAAGCATTTCTTCAAACAAAGAGTCTTCCTGTTTATGACGTCCACTTGTATCAACAATAATAATTTCAAAATTTTCATTTTTGAATTTCTCCACTCCCTCAGAGGCAATGATAACAGGATCCATTTCTGTGTAGCTATTTAACATGGACAAATGATTGAACAACCACAACACAAAATTTCCAAATACTAACAATTTGGAAATTGTTAGTATACCTTTAATCCATTCTGAAAAAGTCATAATGATCTCAATTTCAGTTTAGAAGAATAAACTCTAATAAATATTAAATATAGCAATTTACTGCATGGTCCCCAACTTTTTGGCACCAGGGACAGGTCTTGTGGAAGACTGGAGGGGGGCCCAAGAGGCGGAGCTTGGGTGAGCTTTGGGGGTTGGGGACTCCTGAGTTTACTTCTAGATTGACATAAAGGAGTATCCGATTTCCCAATTACAAAATCCTGTATGATTCTGCCGCATGTCTTTTCTGTGTAAGTTATGTTTCCTTTCATTTTTTTAATACAATAATTGAGCTTATGTTACTTAGTGTTTCACACATGTCCTTTAGTATAGTAATTGAATTTGCATTACCTACGGTTTCATACATGCTTTTCTATTTAACATCCTTTTGTAAGCATTACAAAAACCATTAAATGTTCCTGTAAAACATGACTTTTAGGATATACAGCATTCCATCAGATGGCTATGCTATCATTTGTTAAATAAATGCCTTATTGTAGGCCACTTAAGGTCTTTCCAATTTCTTGTTATTAAAAATACAGCCAATATAAGAAATACAGTAGGGTTGTTTCTTTGAAATTGTTATGACACACTCCTACAGGCTGAACTTGGATCAAATGGTCTAGTCATTTAGACTTTTGGTTTTTAAAATGAAAATGTCTTCCACAAAGTTTAATTTCATTCCTATTTCACTATATTTTCACAATCCTCAGAAATTGATTAGTGGTAACTTTTTATACATATCAATACTGTCAAGTAAAAAGATATATAATGTAAAAAAAAGTTTCCCCCAAAATTAACAACACAAATTTAGTAGAAATATACTTAATAAGAATATGTGTGAGATTTAATTGAAGAAAATTACTGGTAAGGACATCAAATTTTTTTTAAAAGATTTTATTTATTTACTTTTTAGAGTGAGGGGAAGGGAGGGAGAAAGAGAGGGAGAGAAACATCAATGTGTGGTTGCCTCTTGCACACCCTCTACTGGGGACCTAGCCCAAAACCCAGGCATGTGCCCTGACTGGGAATCGAACTGGCGACCCTTTGCTTTGCAGGTTGGCGCTCAATCCACTAAGCCACACCAGCCAAGGCCAGGACATAAAATTTTTTTTAACAAAAAAGACATATCAGATTCCTAAATGGAACTACACAAATACAGTAAAGATGTCGGTTCTCCCCTGAATTAATTGATTTCAATGTAGTTCCAATCAAAATCTTGGAGATTTTCTTTTGAAACTTAATAAAGAATTCTAAAATTTACCCAGAAATAAGCTGGTGAGAATAGGCCAGAAAATGTCAAAAAAGAAGATACAGATTAGTTATTACCATATATTTTAAATATAAGATACAATTAAAATTTATAATTGTGCAAAGAAATATGATCAGAGATGTTCATAAGAAGGAAATTGATTAATTACATACATGAATACAATGATGTCATAAAAAAGAATTATCTTAAACAGTATAGTCTGTTACAGAATTATTAAAATCTCATTTTTTTCCCTGGCTGGTGTAGCTCAGTGAACTGAGCATGGGTCTGCGAACCAAACGGTCACTGGTTTGACTCCCAGTCAGGGCACATTGCCTGGGTTGCAGGCCAGGTCCCCAAGTAGTAGGCATGCGCAAGAGGCAACCACACATTGATGTTTCTCTCCCTTTCTTTCTCTCTAAAAGTAAATAAATAAAGTCTTAAAAAAAAATCTCATTTTTTAGTAATTGTTTTAATGGAGTGTAACATACATAGAAAAGTTGCATAAATTATCAACTCAATGAATTTTCCTTTCAGTTTGCAGGCCGGTCCTCAAATCTACTGAGTCACACCAGCTAGGGCTCAATTCAAATGAATTCTCACAAAGCGAACACACCCAGATCAAGAAACAACAACCAGCACCTCACTCCATCATTATTTTCTTGTAAGATCCCCTTTTTAATCAACTCTATATTGGTATATCCACATACAATAAAATGCACTTTTAAATGTTTGTTTGGATGAGTTAGACAAATTTATATAACCTACATAATCACTATCACAGCAATCGAAGTACAAAACACTGTAAGATTCCATTTCAATTTAAAGCCATCTATCGCCCTGGCTGGTGTGGCTCAGTTGGTTGGAGCGTCATCCCATAAACCCAGAAGTTGTAGGTTCGATTCCCCATCAGGGCACATGCTTGGGTTCAGTCCTGGGTTGGGGAGCATGTGAGAGGCAAAACCAACAGATGTTTCTCTCGCTCTCTCCCTCCCTCCCTTCCCCTCTCTCTAAAAGAAAAAAAAAGTAATAAAATAAAGTGATCTATTTATCTAACTAAATCTGTGTGTTTGTTTGTATAGCCACTGAAAACAAGCACAGATGGACAAGCTAAAAACTGATAACTGGGCAGTGAAACTGTTAGTACTTGCACTTCTTTAATTTAAAACTTTTGAATAAAATAGTGTTTGTTTAAAGACAGGAAAAATTATGTAGCAGTTCTGTATCTACTACCTCCCCCCACCAGATGTTATATATATATTTAACATTGCAGATACAGTTCAAGTTCTTCCCCAGTCCCATTCCCTTCAGCCCTCCATGAGGAAACAAAGCTCAGTAATACTTTAGTCCATATGTCATATGTCTTTTTAAGTGAATAAAGGAGAGATTACTTAATAAATGGCATTGAGAATACCGGTTAAGAATTAATGATCTGGTTTTGGCCAAAAGTTCAAGTAATTATCAACTATATTATATCACTTGCAAATTTTGAACCCGACAGATATAACTGTTTATTACCCCATGATTTTCAAATCTATATTACAAACAGTTCTTATCCTAAAAATAAAATTCCTAACATTATTCTTTAATAAATCTCTTTGAAGCTATCATAAAATATAACTAAAAGAAAAAAATTTTTAATGAAAAACATATAGCCAAAGTTCACTAGCTTTTTTGGTCAGCCATAAAGGAGAAGGAAATGACTAACAAAATAACGTCATCTATTTAATTACTTCAAATTTTAGCTTCTTTAAACTTTCTTTCTGAGGGTAAAATAAACCACTTACATTAATAAAGTTAAGAAAAATGCTATTTCCTCAAACACATCCTTCTATATTCAATCTAGATTAATTTCTTTTTTTTTCCATTACCATGTATCCTCCTTATCTCCCCCTTCCCCCATAATCACCACACTGGTATCCATGGCCATGAGTCCTTATTCCTTTTTGCTGTATCTCTCCACCCCCTAACCCTCCCAGAGCTGTCAGCTTGCTCTCTATCTATGAGTCTGTATCTATTTTGCTTGTTATTCAGTTTGTTCATTAGATTCTACATATGAATAAAATCATATGGCATTTGTCTTTCTCTGACTGGCTTATCTCACTTAGCATAATATTCTCCAAGTCCATCCATGCTGTCACAAAGGGTAAAATTTTCTTTTTTATAGCCGAACAGTATTCCATAGTTCTTTTATCCACTTCTCTACTGATGGACACTTGGGAGGCTTCCATATCTTGAGGACTCATTTCTTTTTCTTTTTTAAAAGATTTTATTTATTTATTTTTAGAGAGAAGGGAAGGGAGGGAGAAAGAGGGAAAGAAACATCAATATGTGGTTGCCTCTCATGTGTCCCCTACTGGGGACCCAGCCTGCAACTCAGGCATGGCCCTGACTGGGAATCAAACCAGCAACCCTTTGCTTCACAGGCCTGTGCTCAATCCACTGAGCTGTACCAGCCAGGGCATGAAGACTCATTTCTTTTAATTAATCATTATAACATATGCAAACTACCTAACAAGAATAGCAATGTATAAAAGGAATGAGAGCAATGATCAGAATCCCTAAGATATCTGTAGATTATAAGGCATTTTAAGGTGATCGAACTTTTTGAAATGATATACTGAAGAAAGACAGTACAGAATTCACCACTGTGTGTTTAATCAAGGAATGCTTCAGATAGGTCTTGACAGAAATAAAATGAATAGAGAAGCAGAAGGAGGTCAGAAAGTATGCAAAGGCAGGATGATAAGCAGGCAAGGCAGAATTAAAAAGTAAACAATGTCAATTCTAATCTATCAGGCTGAATCAGGACAGTCATGTTATAATAAAAGTTAATAATTTATTAAATATATATCCCAATTTTGTTCCAGAGAGTATTTAAGTTTCTAAGTATAGATTATGATGTGACCAGATAGCATAAAATAAAGACAAGATGAAGCACCTGATTATCAAAATTAAAAAAAAAAAGACCTACCTTCCATAGAATGGAATTCTTGCTTTAGTAGCATTCTGTTTTAGTTGGTCAAAAGCCCCTATGAGATAAAGAGTTAATGAGTCCTCAAACTTAAAAATAAAAATTACAGAAAACAAATCTTCAAGTTTCAACACATTACCTGCTCTGAATGTGTCTGCACATATCAAACAGGTCTTCCAACCTTTCCTCTGGTAATAATAAGCTAACTGGGAAAGGGAGATTAAAAAATATATAGTATCAATAAAAACAAAGTATTATATAATTTTGTCCTGTTTATCCTTGTTATTTAGGAAGTAAAACTACTCATATTCTCCTAAGAGTATTACTATTAAGTTTTGAATACAGCAAATTTCCTAAATACATAGTTTAAATTCTAACTGCCATACAGTCACATTCAAAGGATATAAAATGATTAAGCAACAAATGTCTATAGTAAAAAATGTTAATGACTATTAGTGTTAATTAAGTATAAATAATAACATAATCCTCTAAGAAATAATTCTTTGTCTTTTTCTAAACTGTAACACAGTTGATGCTTGTGAAGCAAAACGTGGCAACAAAGTTGAGGCACCCAATTCTGGAGGAAAGGGTGGTATAATGAATTAAAAATTAGCATGAGGATAAGTAAGCTAGGTATGACACTGTAAAAAGGGAGTCTTGAGCCATCGGACATAAGGTAAACTTTCCATTTTTTTTCCTCTAAAAAACCATATACTCATCTCCTTTAAAGGACAGGAAGTCTTTCTGGTAAAAGAAATAGCATAGTTATACTGAATTCTATCATTCTTACAAAAGAGACTGCAGGATTACTTTTTTCTATACTACAAAAAGCTAGCCTTACAAATACATACTAGATACATCGAGTAACACAAAACCACAGAGCACCAATACTATAAAGACTGGCTTTAACATAAAATTTGATTTATACAATATCTTCTCCACAACCTTATTTTAAAATTAAGTAAATTTACCTTTGAACATGTGGTAGTTTTACCACTCCCTTGCAATCCAACAAACATGATCACGTTCTGTTTTCCTTTAGTGGGTGTCCATGCTTTAACTCCAGGGTCTACAAGCTACATTCCAAAAATAAACAGAAAATCAGGTTAACACATGCTTATATTCAAAACCCCTCTCTCCACAACTTTTAAACTGTAAAAATAATTTAAGGACTTTTGGTATAAAAGGCAGCCATAACTCTACCATTCGAATATAACTATTTCCCTTTGTATACACACAGTGAAATTTAAGAACTTAAAATAATTCATTGTGCAAGCCTGTATCTCCAAACCAATTCAGAGTAAGGATCGCAAAACACTTTTTAGGACAAAGCAGAATGTGAATAAAATGTGAGACCAAGTTTTGAGTCAAAGGAGCAATCTACATCAGCACTGCACAAATATAAAAATATATGTAAAGGCTACAAATGAATTTTTAAATTCCTAGTAATGGCATTTTAAAAAGCAAAACAACTGATGCTAACTTTAATATTGTATTAAACTCAATACATCTAAAATGTTTATATTTCAACATGTAGTCCATATTTAAAAAATAAGATATTTTAATATTCCCTTTTCCCATACTAGGTCTTTAAATCTGTATGTATTTCATACTTATAGCACATTTCAATTTGGACTAGTCATATCACTGAAATGCTCGATAACCACATGTGGCTAATGGCTACAACATTGAGACAGCACCTATCTTGATGTTTAATTTGACATGTTTATGTATGAACAAAATTACAAACTAAGCATGAAGACTTTGCAGGTCAGTCAAATGTCAATTTCTCCAAAGCCGAAGATCTGTTCTATAAATTCATTATATTTAGAAGGTTAGTAAAAAATAATCACCAACTTTATAAGCTCAGTGGAAAGTTAACATTCACATATAAACAGTGCTCAAAGTAACAAACTCATTTACAAGTCGGTTGTTTGGAGCTGGAAACATGTATCTCCATGTAATAATAAAGCCATAGTAATAGTCAATGTCCTAGACCAGACGTTGGCAAACTATGTGTATAAGTAGTTTTATTGGAACACAGTCATGCCCATTCATTTACTGCTCTTGTGCTACAACAGCAGACCTGAGTTGCAACAGAAACCAAATAGCCCATAAAACCTCAACTATCTAGTCCTTAAAAGGAAGTTTGCCAAGCCCATGCTAAAGGATACCATAAAAGTCGCGTAACCCATATTATACCTGAGTTTTGAGGAAAGTCATGTGGAAAGAAGGGAGGAAAATAATACACATTTAGCCATCTCCTTCCCAGGCACAGACCTAGCCTTAAGAGAAATTCTGAAATAGGCAAAATCTATCTTAAACTTAAATCCAAGTCTCTCGCCAGGTAGCCTGGTAGAGCATTGTCCCAATACACCAAGGTTGCAGGTTTGATATCCAGTCAGGGTACATACAAGCAGCAATCAATGAATGCATAAAAAGGTGGGATAACAAATCAATGTTCCCCCTTCTCTCCCCCTTCCAATGTTCCCCCTTCTAAAATCAATAAATAAAAATTTCAATAAACAAACAAATTCACTCCCTTTCCTTCGGGATCCTTTCGGAACACTGATGCTACCCTACATTTACATTCTCTATACCTCATGGCCAAATGAGCGCTCTATGAACCTACTATATGAATTATTATTTTATAAATCTACTCTCCCAGCTGCACCTTACAGTAGTAGTACTGAACTTTTTAGTCTCAGGACTCCTTTATAATCATGGTAGTTTGTAAAGGTTAGCTACAATGTGGAGTCTGAAACCATATAAACTGTCATACTCTATTACAGTGATTTTCAACATTTTTCACCTCATGGCACACATAAACTAATTACTAAAACTCTGTTGTATACCAAAAAATATATTTTTTGCTTACCTGACAAAAAATAGGTATAATTTTTATTCATTCACACCAGACGGCTAGTGTTGTGTTGGCTGTTGGCATTTTTTATTTGACAGTCTAAAGGAAAAGAGGCCAGTGCCTCTGACTAAATAGTCAGGCACTGCATGTTTTAACAATTCTTGCACCACAGTGGTTGAAAAATCCCTGCTCTATTACATTAAAATCTGTTAGTGTGTCTTGTACTTTGCATGCATCTTATACTGGTGCATGATCTTCTAACTTCATACATTAGTAATTTTGATAAAACTGAGGTTCACATTCACTATAAAACATCAAATGCAGACAACTGTAACTGAATAACAATAAAAAAAATAATCAAAAAAGAAAACATCAAATGTTTTTATTTACTAATATCAATACTGATCTCACCAGAAAAGTATTAGGACACTGTCAAATTCATGGTAGAGATATAAATTTCTAGTTTTCACTTGAAAGCTTTAATTTTATCACTGGCCACAATATTGTTAGTTATCCATCCTAAAGTGACTGGCTCACTTTATTTACTTAGGAGAAAATATGTGCCAAATGTCCGAGTCTGAATAACCACAGATCACCTGTTTTTTGTTAGTTCACATAAAAACGGTAATCTAGAAAATAAGTGGCTTACAATCAATGACACATGTGCTTTTAAAACAACCATCAAATTTCAGTGTGCAGCAAACAAGCTTTATATGTATTTCCCCTTTCATCACACAAAATCTCATAAAGACATGTATACTCAAGAGTCAAGGTTTAATAGAACTAATAATTTTTATTGCTCCATCAAGGACATTCTTTTTTTAGTATTTTTTTAATTGATTGATTTTAGAGGGAGAGAAGGGAGAGAGAGAGAAAAAAAACCATCGATTTTTTCCCACTTATGCATTCATTGGTTGATTCTTCTATATGACCTGACCAGGGGTCAAACCTACAACCTTGGCATATCAGGACAATGTTCTAACCAACTGAGTACCCAGGCAGGGCCACCAAAGACATTCTTAAGTGAAACTGGTATTTATTATTTTTTTATTTTTACTGCAAGTGTGTAGTAAAGAGCACAATGACTACCAGTATAGTTTGGTACCACTGCTTTGATTCATCCTAAGGAGTTCTACCTACAATTGCTTTTGTGCCATCAGTGCAAATATCAACACAGTAAAAGAGACAAAAAAGGCAAATAATGTCTTAGTGTTATTGTGAAAACAATTTGATCTTTGTACAACACTGCTCTGGACCATAAGCTTTTGAGTATAAAGACAAGTCTCACTCATCTCTGTTATCAGCAGCATTTGGCACACTGCCTGGAATAAGGCAGATACTCAATAAATGCTTCTTAATGAAGCACTTGATGCTCCAGAATGGCCTACAGATGCCAATCCCTAAAAATAACAATTATTACTCACTCTGTGCTCACCTCAGGTGCTAGATGAAAAGTCCTACACAAGGAATTTGGAGATGAGACCTGGGTCTGCCACTTATTAGCTATCTTACTTTTCTCAGCTGCAAACTGAGAAGTATGACTGGATAAATTCTCTGATCCCTTTCCGCTCCAAATTTCCTTATTTATTAATTAGTCTACAGAACAAAACTGGGGTGGCATAGCCATCTGAGATAACTACACTTTTGCAAAGTACTAATCAGCTATGCAGGAACCAAAAGAGTAAATGAAATTAATCACACAACATAGGGAAAAATATTCGGAGACCACTAGCAGACATCTGTTGCTCTTAAAAAAAAAAGTTTTTTATTTCCTTCTTTTTTCTCCCCCTACCATTAGACCCATTCATATTTTTTAAAGCTCTAAGATTTTCACCATAATTTTCATGACAGAAGCTGCAATATCAGTTCTAAGGTGAGGCAGGGTGATAATATTGATTACATAGGTTATATTTACTACATGCAAAACAAAATATCACTAATTCAAAATTGCTCATAATCTAGGCAAGAGTTAGGATATTTGGTTTTTTCAAAGGAAATTCTGTACAAAATGAACGGTGTAGAAAAGAATATTTGCCCAGAGTGACTTTCTATACAAAAGCAAGACCTTCGATAGGTAAAACTTGGTATTAACTTTTTGGAACATGGCTTTGGCATTTTTTTTTTGCAGCAATAGTGCTGGCCTTCATATCTGTACTCAGAACTTAATATTCAGAAAGTTTATAATAAAAATAATCCACTTTAGGAAAGTTAATAATCCTCAATACTTTTAATATAGATGAATAGTCTATAAAAACAGAAAAGAGTTTTCTGAAATAGTATTTCTGTTTGTAGTGCTAATGTACTTTTTGCCATTGAGTCTATAGAGAAACGTAGTAGAGTCTTGATATACTTTTACCTTCACAAGCTCTTTAAATACAGCGTGCTGAATCATTTTTCTTTTGTTAAGACCAGATGCCATCTCCTCCAGATCAATAGCAGACCTTCATGATGATGGTATTTGGGGGTAAGAGGGAGAAAAGCCAGTTAAGAGACTCTAAAAAAGAAGTTTCTGCCCGAAAGAATGTGGGACCATTCAATCACTCATATTAATAGCCTTCTAATTAACGTGCATATAATTACTACAAATTCAAAGGCCTGTACCATAAAGAATTTACCATGAAATATTAGGTGCAAGACTTTGGTTAGTTCTGCAAGGCTCTTTTTTTTGGGGGGGGGGGGGGGGAACGGAATGTAAATATTAATTTGTCTTCACATTGTTGCAAAGTATTAATTTTATTTATTTTTCTTGCAGCTTATATAATTAGATATCTTTACACCTAGCAGAAAATAAGACTAATTTCTCTCCTACATGTTTAAATGCTAGTAGCTCTACATTTGTTATCCAGTCTGATAACATGAAAAGGAAGGACAGCCTGAGCGTACAAGGGCTAGGATTCAGGCAGTTAACTGACTTGCCTACATTATTCTCTGTGCCCTGCCCCAGTCAGCTCCCCTGCCAACGAACACAAAAACTGAGGCCATACATTACTCCTTCATTCGAATTTAGACAAAGAAACCAAAAGGGAAACAAGAGAGAAAACAATTCTCCAGTATAATCAGAAGGAGACTGATTAATGCCATCTTCAGTCTGAAGAAGATAAAATGGCACCACGTATCTATAAAGAATCTAAATTGTTAAAAAGCTTTTATATTAAAATACTACACAGTATATGATTGAACCCATCCAAATACAGTAGTAAAATGGAAAGAAATCCATAATTAAATGAAAGCCACATGTAGTTTATTTTTTGAACAATCATTATGAAAACATACTATACACGCAATCACTAACATATGAGTTTGACTCTTTCCCAGCGCTGTATGGCAGAAACATTTCATGATATAGCAGACTTTTTGAGTTAGCTCTTCATCCCAGTAAACAAAATTTAGTTTTGCCTGTTTTATTACCTAATTAATTGAACTTACTTTACATTTTCTCTTAGTTGTTTCACTAGTTTAATATTAACATCTGCTTCCAATAATGCTGTACAGACTTCTTTTAGCATAGCATTTAATACCTACAAATAAATAATAAACATTTAAAATAGTGTATCATTCAATCATGTAAAACAATAGATGATCAGTCATCATATACTACCATAGCTTAATAAAAACACTATTACACTATTAGGGGAACAAAAAGTTTTTGTTAGAGAGATTACCTTATTAAATGTTAAGTCATTTTGTCAAAATAAGACATTCAATTTAGTTTTATTCAAGTAGGCATTACCATATTTTTCAGACTATACAACGCACCCCCTAATTTGGGAGGAAAATGGGGGTGCACCTTATAGTCCGAATGTAGCATACCTGGCTCACGGCAGGGGAGGGTGGTGGTAGAGCAGGTTTTGTTTTTTTTGTTTTTTTTCCTATTTTCTTCCTCTAAAACCTAGGTAGTCTTTATAGTCTGGTGCATCTTATAGTCCGAAAAATATGGTAATTACAATTTTATTCATATATTAAAGTAATAATAAAGACAATGTACAAGCCAAAGAAAGGTACTAAACAAAAGTGTTGCCATTGAAGTTTCCTATGTCACTGAACACATCCTGTTGCTTATATACAACACTTCATATTCACAATAGCTGCTTAACTGGCCTAGCATGGAGGAAAATGTAACGAAAGAAAATGATCTAGCGTGACCTAACAGTTTTACTATTTCCATTTAGAGCAGAGGAACAAAGTAAAAAGAAAATGCCCCTCCACTAATAACTCACTATCATACCATATTTGTTGAATGGCAAGGCACTGTGATTAAAAGATCAGAAACTATACTCTTGAAAAGATGAGGCTTTGCTGCTTATGTAAATAAGCGTTTACTAGCTCCATGAGGGCAGGGATTTCAGTCTATTTTGTTCACTGCTGTATTCCTCATGCCAGCAAAAATGTAGGCCCTTAAATACTTCCTGAATGAACTCTCATCTTCAGCTTCCTGTGTCCTAGGAGGCTTATCAGGTTTCTATATCCCTCATTAAAGGGATCTGATAAAAATGGAGCTAATCTTTCATTAGAGGGATTTCTTCTTGTTAATTCCCTAGCAACATAGTACGAAGAACAGAAAAGCTACCAATTCAAGCA
The DNA here is from genome assembly GCF_022682495.2 of Desmodus rotundus. Lineage (NCBI taxonomy): Eukaryota > Metazoa > Chordata > Mammalia > Chiroptera > Phyllostomidae > Desmodus > Desmodus rotundus. The sequence continues at coordinate 52,443,078 of NC_071393.1, forward strand.
ATAGCTGTTATTCTATCTCCCACCAACACTTTTCTTCCTAGTTTCTTTTTTCTCTACAATAAACGCAAAGCTGTTATTTATTCTGAGTTCCAAAGATTAAACAGTGGTTTAAATTATCATTTATTATTTAGTAATAATTATTAGAAAAAGCCCTGGATGAAGAATTAGAGAAAAGATTCTACTCCTGGTTCCTCCAATAAATAAACATGTGAGCCTGGCTTTCTGTTGCTATTAAATGAGAGGCTAAACTAGCTAAGCTCAAAGATGGTCTCAAAATTATTTAATAGCATAGATTACTGTGTTGATAGCAAATTCAACATTAAAAATTTTTCAAACCTCCATGTTAGAAAGTACTTTTTAAGAAATTGTTGACACTATTACAGATGTCCTCCATCTTCCCCACCAAAAGTACTTTTTACCTATTATTTACTTTGATTCTTAAAACCATCTTGTAAGGTAAGTGCTATTTTCTCATTTTATATATTAAGGAATCTGAAGTTGACTTGCCCAAATTTCTATCGCACAGCTACTAAGAAGGATGCTAAATAAGGTCTTCCAAAACCAAGTTCAGTAGTTTTCCATTGGTACCACAAAGTATACAGTATTCTTGCGGATTATAATCCCATTTTTTTGACTGACAAACCATAAAATACAATGTCTGGGGAAAAATGGGTGAAAGAAAAATCTTAAAACAATAAAGCCAGTAATAAAAATATTTCAGATACCATACAATGAATCAGCTTACAAAATCTCCAAAAAACTGAACGAAGACTTCAGAGATAACAGACCAAAGTAGCTAAGATGAAAATATTAGCCTTATATAAGGATGCTAAAGAAAAGCCAAGGAGAAAAGGTCAGGTACACACAACCCTAGCCAAGACGAAAGAGGCAAGATACTGAAATTTTAGGCCTATGTCAAGAGAAAAAGCAGCTTAGGCCTAAGCTGTTTTCAAAATATAAAATGTATGTCATTTTTACATGTAAGTTATGGTTTTGTTCTATTGTAATTCTTTACAGAAAGTTGAAATTAATAGTAAGATAATTGACTCTCAATAAAAAAAAACACTAGTATATCCACTTTAGGATTTTATGTATACATATTAAATCAACATCAAGATAATTATAAATATAGAGGTTACTAATAATCCGTCTCCCCAATGCTAGTGATGATGTGCAGTAATATATATTTCACATATTTTACATACCTCTTCATTGATAATGGTGGCATTGCTCAAAGAGCGTAATGCTGATGTTATTTTTCTTCCAAGGTCTGCTAGTACCATCTTGAAGGTTTTGAGACGTGATTACAAGGAAATCTAGGCAGAAAAAAAATTAAATAAAAACATTTGAAAATAATCAATACCAGTTCCCACAACTGTAGACTTCTAAAGAAGTTTACTTAAATTCAAATTAAGGTATCTAATGTTTAGATACTATAACTTCAACTTCTATAGCTTCAACCTGCAGCTTTAATACAATCAGGTCCAAAGCTAAAGCTGTCACTTGGTTACGATGCCTTATGTTTGAATATCTAATTGGAATATTATATATGAATCAAAATCAGATAATATGTTTTGCCCAAAATTAAATCTGTTCTCATTTTGGACATACTTGTAAGTATGAGTAGCTGATGTATCGTGTACATCTTTAAATGAAAAGAGAGGAAAAAAAAAGAGAAAGAAAAGTAAATTCTCCACTCAGGAATATTGTCTAATTTAGTAAATTGATGGACTTTTTTCCCAATTATTTTGATTCATGATCTAAGCAAAACAAATAAATAAACCCACTCATAAAACAAAAGTTTGATTTAATAAATCACTTAGACTCACAGGGGCATTCAACCTGCAGCCCGCAGGTCACAAGTGGCCCAGGATGGCTATGACCGAGGCCCAACACAAAATTGTAAATTTACTTAAAACATTGTGAGATTTTTTTTGTGATTATGTGTTGCAATGTATTTAATGTGTGGCCCAAAACAACTGTTCTTCCAGTGTAGCCCAGAGATGCCAAAAGATTAGACACCCCTGAAAATTTTCACACACATTATCTCATTTTATTCTTCTAACAATCAAGAAAAGTGGTATATTATTAATCTCCCTATTTTAAAGCTGTTCTTGATTCCCCAACTCTAAGCCAAGATAACTTCAAAGGTTCTTTTCAGCTCTAAAATATTATGGTTTTATAAAGTGTGTAGATGTACTACTACATATTAAATCAGGATGCAAAGACTCATGAATGGTAAACAAGCAAATATGACTTGTAGTCCCTGCTCTCAAGTTGCTTATTTCCTAGCTAGCAAGACAAGGAACATATATTAACAGCAAAATAAAATATTAAGAGAGAATTCCTCTTGCCTGTCTTTGAACAGGGACATCAGCTTTTTCCTGCCTTCAAACTCAAAATCAAACACCAGCCCTTCCTAGGTCTGAAGCCTGTCAGCCTTCACACTTGAACTACACAATTACAAGGCTCTCCATCTTGTTGGCTCACCCTGTGGATCTTGGGATTGTCAGCCTCCATGATCACATGAGCCAATTCCTCATAATAAATCTTTTTATATGTGTGTATAAACACGAACACATCCTACTGGGTTTGTTTCTAGGGAGAATCTTGACTAATACCAGGAAAGTACTAGTTCAAAGCTGGCAATAAAAAATTTATGGTCAACTACCAGAGATTATTTCTGTAACAATTCAAAGGAAGCAAAAACAGGCTCAAGTAAACAGAATAGGCTTTACTGAGAGGGTTGAATATGAATTTGTTCTTGAAATATGGGTAGAATTTGCATAGGTGGAGGAGAGGATAAAGGGAATTTGAAGAAAGTAAAATGGCACAAGCAAAAATGGAGACATGGAAAAGCCTGAGATGTACTTATGCCTAATGTATGCACTGTCCTTATAGATTATTGAGTATTATTTGGGGGACAATAAATGAAACACTCTGGTCAGGACACCAGGGAACATAGTTAGAAGGAAATACAGATTGTAAAAAGCTCTAAAAACCAGGTTAAGAAATATCAATTGTCCAACATAGCAACATTGGCAGAAAAATTCATTGTTTAAAACAACTGTTTTGTTAACTCTTCCAAGCTACTCTAGTCTAATTTAGTCAACCAAGATTATCATGACTAGATCTTATCTACAGTTTACAAGAGATTAAAAATAAGAGAAATGGGAGGAAAGAAGAGCTAATACATTGAACACAGGGAAAGTGGAGAGATGAGGGGAGTCAAAAGAAAAAGGAAGGGAAAATGCACTCCAGGACCAATCACTGGCAAGGACATTCTAGGTTGAACTTTAAACTAAACACTACCCTTCTACTCAGGTAAAATTTTGTAATTTGTAACCTAAAAAATTACTACCTGGTGGAAATGAAAAAAACGTGCTTACCATAAATTTTTTACAATTACATGGTTACTTAACTTGAAAGAGCAACTGCTTCACAGAAAAGATGAACTTTTTATTTCTTTTCCCATACTCATTATACTAAGTTATTATTGCTCAAGTAAACACGTTTCAGTTCATCTCCTTTGCCATATCACCAGGAGTGATATACTGTAATATTAATTATGACATCACAATTAACTTTTTGAAAGACCATGTCATGACAGATCATCCTCCATTAAAAAGCTATACTAGCACCCTGGCTTGTGTGACTCAGCGTATTCAGTACCGGCCTGTAAACCATGGTTGGCAGTTCGATTCCCAGTCAGGGCACTTGCCTGGGTTGAGGGCCAGGTCCACAGTGTGGGGGGCATGAGGGAGGCAACCACACATTGATGTTTCTCTCCCTCTCTTCCTCCCTCCTCCTCTCTCCAAAAATAGGTAAATGAAATCTTTAAAAATAAAACAAAACAAAACACACTATACTAGTTAACTCAAAGATTGCTTTGGGTGGTGTGGCTCAGTGGATTGAGCACCAGCCTGCAAACCAAAGGGCTGCAGGTTCGATTCCCATTCATAGCACATGCCTGGGTTGCAGGCCAGGTCCCCAGTAGGAGTGCTCGAGAGGCAACCACACATCACTGTTTCTCTCCCTCTCTTTCTCATTCCCTCCCCCTCTGTCTATAAAGAAATAAAATCTTTAAAAAATAAAAAATAAAGCTACCTTCCCATGTTGACTGGCTCTCTTGAATTAAAAATAAAAAACTTCTGTGAAGTTTCCCAACACATTATTTTCCTTATGTAAGTGCTTATTGCCAGCATATTTTTAAATATTTTTGCCTGATTATAAACACCTGTACTTCCGTAGAGGAATAACAATATTTAATATCATTTATTTATACAGTGTTTCCCCTGAAATTTCCAAGGACGTGTTTCTGAAAACTCTGGTGTTAGAATTCTGCTCAAAACCTCAACAACTTCCCATTTCATGCAGAGGGGAAGTCCTTAGAATGAATGGACTGTAAGACACTCCAAACACACACAGGCACACACAAACACACACACATACTCGAGTGCAAATCACAATGACCTTGCTGTTGACACTGCACATTTCCACCTCAGGGCCTTAGGACTAGCAGGCATACTCTTCCCTAGCTGACAATATAGCTCCCTCCCTCATCTCCTTCAGATCATCGCACAGAGGCAATTTCTCAGTAAGATCTTCCCTAACCACTTGTTCAAAATTGCAAACCCCTGACCCTTTTTCCCTCACGGTTCTATTACCAACTAACACATGATTTACTTATGTTGTTTATGGTCTATATATAATACCAAGTAAAATGTAAGCTGCATGAGGCCAGGTATTTTTGCCTCTTTTGTTCTCTCCTGTGAGCTCACTGCTTTAATCTATCCTCAGTCTTATACAGTAAGCCCTTAGTAAAAATGAACTTTATGAATGAATTTATTTAAGACTTTAGGAAAAAAGCAAGACTGGGGAACCAAAATCATGAAAGATCTTACAAATATCTCTTAAAAACCACTAAAATAAATCAGTAAAGGTAATATGACAATTCAAAAGAAAATCAATGACCTAGGTAACTGATCCTGTACAATTAACATTCACTTGCCATTATTTGAAAATCACACTACATTGTACACCTGAAACTAATATTGTATGTCAACTATAATTGAAAAAAAAATCAATGACCTAACTGCTATTGTACAATTAATACTTATTTGCTATTACTTATTATAACTTTTTAGAATTTCCCTAAAAAGGATTTCCAACAAGATTCTTGAAAATTAAGTTTACGGTGTTCTACTATCATACTAAAATGCAAAACATCTTTTTAAATGTTAATAGCTAATCCTGCAACTCAAGTTGTTGTGATTTATAATTCAAGCACACTCACTCAAAATTCTCTAGGCTAACTAAAAAGATTTATAGAAGTAAACCTGTGAGTACTAGAATTTCATAAAAAGGGAATCTGTACTTAGATGGAGCTGTGGGAAAGGTAAGGGATTACTGTATAAGTACTACTTCATATAGTTTAATACTTATTATCTTATTCCACCCTCACAACAATTTTATGACATAATCAGGTTAAAGAATGGAACAGCTATTCCCTACAAAAAAAAAAGCAAAATAACTTCCCACAGTCCCTTGGCTACACAACCCTAGATCCTAGAGTATGAATGATGCTTTAAACAAGGTTGAATATCCCTGTGGGCAAACTCCAGAGACAACTTTTGCTGCTATATTACAAGGGAAGAAATCATATTCTGAAAGCAGAAATGCACATTCTCCCTCATGCAAGAGTAAGTGTAATGTCCAGAAAGAACTGATAGGTATCACCGCAATCAGGATGTACAAGGACTGACCTTGGCCCATCACATGTTCTTGTAGTCTGACTAGCAGCTGGATAGTGAGGTGATGGAAACAGGCTCAAGTTTGGGGTGCCCTAAGTAAGGCAAACACAGGGCCGAGTATCATACTTACCTGCTGCAGTGTGAAGTACTGGAAAGAGCATGGGCTTTGGAGTCTGACAGACTTGGATTCAAATCCCAGCTCTGCTACATACTGGCTGTGTTACTTTGGGTAAATTATTTAATCTCTCTGAGCCTCACTTTCCTCACCTGCAAAATGGAAATAATACCATTATCAAGGTAGTTACCCTGAAGGGCTGTTGTGAGGACTAAATGAGACACCATGTATAAAACTGTCTGCAAGTGTCTACTATATTAACTACTAACTTGCTTTCATAAGTGATACCAACTGGCTCTCCCTATATTATCTGAAGTGTGACTACACTGGAAATTTTCTGAATAATGCTACTAAAGTGCCTGTCTCATTACCCAGAAGCCACCTCTGCAATCTTCAACACTTAGCACCATGTTATATGTACCTGGTTATTATTCAATAGAAGCTGGAGTGTCCAAACAGCCACTTTTCTGTACATAAACAATTATAAATATTCCTGCCAGAACCTTACCTGATCTGAGATTATATAAATAGTTCCTGATGACAAAGACTTCAAATCCTATTAGAGTCATGCACCTCATAATGTTTCATTCAATATCAATAACAGACCACATATACTATGGTGATCCCTTAAGATTATACTGGGACTGGAAAATTCCTATTGCCTAGTGCCATCACAGCAATCGTAACATGGTAGTGCACACGTCTGTGGTAATGCTGGTGTACAGTGTTTACAAAATCTACAATAGTGTACATTCATTTACCACTCACTCACTGACTCACCCAGAGAAACTTCCAGTCCTATAAGCTCCAGTCATGGTAAGTGCCTTTTACAAGTGTACCATTTTTTGTATTTTATATTGTATTTTTACTGTAGCTTTTTTATGTTTAAACACACAAATACTTACCATTGTGTTACAACTGCCTACAGTTACTCAGTATCAGTAACAGGCTGTACAGCTATATAGCTTAGGATATAGCCTAGGTGTGTAGTAGGCTATACTATGTAGTTTGGTAAATGTACTTTATGATGTTCACACAATGACAAAATTGCCTAACAATACATTTTTTTAACTGATTGATTTGAGAGAGAAAGAGAGAGAGAGAGAGAGGAAAGAAGGGAGGGAGAGAAGGGGGGGAAGGGGAGAGAGAGAAAAAGAGAGAGAGAAACATTGATTTGTTGTTCTACATACTGATGCATTCTTTGGTTGAGTTTTGTATGTGTCCTGATCGGGAATTGAACCCATAACCTTAGAGTATGATGCTCTAGGGATGATGCTCTAACCAAGTGAGCTACCCGGCCAGGGCACTAACAATGCATTTCTCAAAACGTATCTAAATTGTTAAGTGGTGCATGACAATACAACGAAAATACTTATAAAAAAAGTTCTTCTAAGCCCTAGTGATATTAGACTAAAGAACTAAACATACAAATATATTATAAGTAAATATCTTTGGAAAATCACTTCCACATTATAAACTTTTTTATAACCTAGTAAATAGACCAAACCAACACTTGTTTTCCTGACTATAACACTAAATATTTATTTTTAAAATTCTGCACAGCACATCTATTCATAGTTTATGACCACAGAAAAGTAAATTTATTTAACATACCAGCCTATAGGTATTTTATTTGATAAAATTATATTTGAATAATATTATAATATAAATTATGACATTCATATTTAGGAGTATTTTTTCATTCCAAACCTACTTAATCCTCCAAGGAAATAATTCACCTTTATGCTTTGTGAGAACAGGTGATTACATGTTCATTGTTAAAATTCAAACATTATAGAAATATTAAAAGTAGAAAATAAAATTCCCTTAATCATAATCTCTCATCCCTTGATAACCACCAACAGTAATTGGGTATACATGCCTATAGATTTTATTTTCTAATGTGTATAATTTAGGCAAGTTTTCATAAGAATTATGGTTTTGGGGGGAGTGAAGAGGGAAGCAGAAATGAGGAAAATTCTTTTGTAAATATGCTTGCTAATGAAAAAATATGCTTAAATGCCTAAAGCAGAATATAAAACTGCATATATTATATAACCCATATTTTGTCTATCTACAAATATTCAAAAAATGACAATAGCCATCAGGGAATGAAAACAAAAACACAATTAGATACCACTTCACGTACATACACTAGGATGTCTATTATAAAAAAGACAGGTAGGTCGGAGAACCAAGATGGCGGCGTAGGTAGACACACTGCGCCTCCTCGCACAACCAGAACTGACAGAGAATCTAATGGCAAGGAAGTCCGACACCAAGTAGATAAAAAAGAAACATACATCCAGACTGGTAGGAGGGGCGGAGACGGGCACCAGGGCAGAGAGGACTCGTGTGGCCGTGGCGGGACCGAGACTGGCGGAGTGTGGGACGAACGATGCAGGCAGTCTGAGCACTAGCAGACCCTGAGGCCCCACATTCGCGCACAGATAAACCGAGAGGGCTGGACTCAGAGTGGCGGAGAACAGGGCAGGCAGAGTGGCAGGTAGTACCCTGCGGCCCCACACTGGCGCACAGATAAACCTGGACTAACGGAGGGGAGCGAAGCAGACCCCATAACCCAGGGCTCCAGCGCAGGGGGGGGGGGGAATAAAGCCTCAAACCTCTGATTGAAAGAGCCCGTGGGGGTTGGGGCGGCAGCAGGAGAGAATCCCAGCCTCAGAGGAGAGGTTGTTGGAGAGACCCACAGGGGCCTAGAGCGTGCACAAGCCCACCCACTTGGGAACCAGCACCAGAGGGGCCCAATTTGATTGTGGATAGCGGAGTGAAAGACTGAAATCCGGTGGAGAAGGGAGCGGGCGCCATTGCTCCCTCTCGGCCCCTCCCCCACATACAGCGTCACAGCCCAGGGACGAGCGTCACCCCGCCCCGGGGAACACCTAAGGCTCCGCCCCTTAAAGTAACAGATGTGCCAAGACAAAAAAAAAAAAAAAAATGGCCCAAATGACAGAACACTTCAAAGCTCCAAAAAAATACAACTAAGTGAGGAAGAGATAGCCAACCTATCGGATGCACAGTTCAAAACACTGGTTATCAAGACGCTCACAGAATTGGTTGAATCTGTTCGAAAACTAGATGAAAAAATGAAGCCTATGCCAAGAGAAACAAAGGAAAATGTACAGGGAACCAACAGTGATGCGAAGGAAACTGGGACTCAAATCAATGGTGTGGACCAGAAGGAAGAAAGAAACATCCAACCAGAAAAGAATGAAGAAACAAGTATTCGGAAAAATGAGGAGAGGCTTAGGAACTTCCAGGACATCTTGAAATGTTCCAACATCCGAATTATAGGGGTGCCAGAAGGAAAAGAGGAATACCAAGAAATTGAAAACTTATTTGAACAAATAATGAAGGAGAACTTCCCCAGTCTGGCAAAGGAAATAGACTTCCAGGAAGTCCAGGAAGCTCAGAGAGTCCCAAAGAAGCTGGACCCAAGGAGGAACACACCAAGGCACATCATAATTACATTACTCAAGATTAAGCAGAAGGAGAGAATCTTAGAAGCAGCAGGAGAAAAGGACACAGTTACCTACAAAGGACTTCCCATAAGACTGTCAGCTGATTTCTCAAAAGAGACCTTACAGGCAAGAAGGGACTGGAAAGAAGTATTCCAAGTCATGAAAGGCAAGGGCCTACATCCAAGATTACTGTATCCAGCAAAGCTATCATTTAGAATGAAAGGGCAGATAAAGTGCTTCTCAGATAAGGTCAAGTTAAAGGAGTTCATCAACACCAAGCCATTATTATATGAAATGTGAAAGGGACTTATCTAAGAAAAAGAAGATAAAAAATAGGAACAGTAAAAATGACAGCAAACTCACAGTTATTAATGACCACACCTAAAACCAAAAGAAAACTAAGCAAACAACTAGAACAGGAACAGAACCACAGAAATGGAGATCACATGGAGGGTTATCAATAGGGGATTGGGAGGGGGAGAGAGGGGGGAAAGGTACAGAGAATAAATAGCATAAATGATAGGTGGAAAATAGACAGGGGGAGGGTAAGAATAGTGTAGGAAATGTAGAAGCCAAAGAACTTATAAGTATGACCCATGGACATGAACTATAGGGGGGGAATGTGGGAGGGAGGGGGTGGGCAGGATGGAGTTGAATGAGGGGGTGGAAATGGGACAACTGTATAATAGCATATACAGTTAGCAAATAGCATAATCAATAAATATATCAAAAAAATAAAAAAGACAGGTAATAACAAGTGTTGGTGAGAATGTGGAGAAATCAGAACCTCATACAATGCTGGTAGGAATGCAAAATGGTGCAGTCTTTTGAAAAACAATTTGACAATTCCTCAAAATATTAAACACAGAGTTACTATATGACCCAGTAATTCTACTCCTAGGTGTACTCAAGAGAAAGAAAGACACACATTCACACAAAAATGTGTCCATGAATGGTAATTAGTGGCATTATTCATACTAGCCAAAAAGTGGAAACAACCCAAATATCCCTCAACTGATGAGTGGATAAATAAGATGTGGTATTACCCATAGAGTTTTATTTCATAATAAAAAATAAAGTAATGCTACAATATGGATGAATCTTGAAAACATTATGCTAAATGAAAAAACCAGTGACAAAAGACCACATATTATATGATTCTACTTATATGAAATGTCTAGAATAGGCAAATCTATAGAGAAAGTGGATTAATAGTTGCTTAGGGCTTGGAAGTTTGGGGAAAATGAGGAGTGACTTAATGGTGACTGAGTTTCTTCATGGAGGGATAAAGATGTCCTGAAATTGATTGTGGTGATGGTTGCACAACTGTAAATAAACTAAAACCACTGAACTGTACACACTGGGTGCATTGTATGGTATATGAATTTTATTTCAGTAAAACTTAGAAAATAGTATCTGTTATCTCTAGATGGTAAATACTAGTAATCTTTATTTTATTATTTCTTTTTGTAATTTCCAAATTTTTGGCAATGACTAGGTATTTTTTTGTATTCTCACTTCAGTATATATATATTCTAGAGAGAGAGCCAAGAGGGTGAATGGGAGAGAGACAGACAGAGACTAATTGAGAGAAACATTGATTGGTTGCCTCTCATACACACTCTGATGGGAGATTGAACCCACTACCTAGGTATGTGCCCTGACTGGGGATCCAATCAGCAACTTTTTGGTGTATGGGATGACACTCCAACCAACTAAACCATCCAGCCAGGGTTAGGTATTCTTTAAATCAATAGAAAAGCTAATTACTTTTCAAAGTGGTCCTCGTGAGAACTAGAGTAATATTATATTAGGGGTACAGATGGAGTTGCCACATGTATTCATTTAGTTATTCATTCATTAAACACCTCCTATGTGCTCCAGGAATTGTCCCAGCATGAGAAAACTTCCAATTCCAAATCAACAAATTACATCAAGTTAACAAAAATAAGACTCCTCTGTTAACTTCAAAAGATAAATTATGCATCATACCACCAATGAATGTGCTGTCTTAATTTTGCACCAAAGGTTATACTCAATTACATCAAGTCTCAGAAAATTCTTTCTTCATTAAAATAATCATTTTTGAATTTTAAAACTCATTTTAATATTAAAAGTAAAATCAATGCAACACTTCATAGTTTAATAGCAGAAAAGGTATAAAAAATTTAATTAGCAACAAGGGGTAATAACTCAAAAACACTGAAAATAATTTCTTTAAGATATTTAGGCTGTCGGGACAATCATTAAAACAATCTTTATGTAAACTATGAGCAAGAAAAAAAATTAAAACAAAGTCAAAAGAATTCCTTAGAAATAGTATGCTTTGCAGTTGAAGAGAACACATGGAAGAGGAGGAATAAGAGGCATATGCTCAAGCAATAGGTTATTTCAATGACATTTAGGAAAAACTTACCAGCTAAAAATTAAATACCCAATCAGAATCTCCAAGGATAATAACATCAGAAGGTTTCAGGGACGTGGCTTCATCAAAATTTTTTATTAAAAGAGCAAAACAAGGCATCTATATTTTGAAAAATCACTGGCTATACTGATGTGCAGCCAGGGTTAATGATTACCACATGAAGGAATACTCCTCAAAGGAAATGAGTGAAAAATCTGGTCTATAATTGAAAAATTAGAGACAATGTAGCAAATATATTAGAAAAAAACTTGAGAGCAAGGAGACTATATACACTAATAATACTCCAAAAGTCTGCGGAGAGATGGAGAGATGTGAACTTGAACTAGGGAAGCAGAAGGCAACATGGAAAGAGGCTAGATAGAGTTAAGAGCCAGTCCATAAAGCAGAATCTATAGGACCTAATGACCGAATGGTTGTGGAGAATGAAGGAAAAACAGAAGGCAAAAAAGTTTCTAAGGTCTCCAGTTTGAAAAACCAGATGGCTAGTAATGCCATTAACCAATGAATGGAAGGCATAAAAAGCAGCAGCTGTTTTTAACGTTACTAGAGAAAAGGTTCAAGGAGTTTAAATATTAATTGTAATGTTCTACTGCTTAAGTTGGAAATTCAATACACAGGTGTTCATTTTATTATCTTTTTTTAATTGAACATCAAATAACAAATATCATACAAAATTCACTTAGAAACAGGGGGTCAAAACTCAAAAATACACTAGGAACCACTGCTTTTATATACTTTTGTATCTAAGATATCGCTAATAATGAAAAAAGAAAATAAAAGGAAGGTGGAGGTAAGGAATTTGGTTTTGGACCTAAAGTATTTGCAGAATTAAAGAACTGTATCACTCAGAGACAGAAGGGAAAAAGATCTGGAAATGGTTGCCATACAAGGATAATGCCATGGAAACCATGGATGTAGATAAGAACTCTCCAGAAGTTGTGGAAGACCATTTGGGTTATAGCAATGGCAAAGAGCCAACTGCAAGGAGAGAATCAACTAAGACTGAGAATAATCACAAGGACAGAAGCTTTTAGTAATTCCTCTTCCCTCTCCAAAGGCATACTAAAGGAAATCAATTTTAAAAAGCTACCATTTATTATTTTCTTACTGTATTTTAGTGGCAGGTCCAGAACTGCCAGAGAGCTGGAGTTAGAAGAGTAACCTGTTTGAAGGAGGGCTTGAAGATGCTTTTGCATAGCACTATATTAGGTTAGAAAATACTAATTGTCCATATCAAGGGACAGGGAAATATTTCTCCTCCCCTTTGGGACCACTGCTGCTATAGTGTAACCATTACCTCAAACGTGTTACCTCAAATCTTTCAACACTCATTTTTTAAAAAATTTAATTAATAAGCTTTACTTTTAGAGCACTTTTAGGTTCTCAGTAAAATTGAGCAGAGTACAGAGACCTTCCAAATATACCCTGACCCCACTTAAGTACAACCTCTTCCACTCTCAGCATCCTCTTATCTTTCGTCCTCTTAATAAATATACTTGGTAGATAGAGAAACGGGGTCTAGACTGCAATTGTAACTTTGCTCAGTCAGGGTCACAAATCACCTGTAACTCTCATCTGTACTCCCACAGTTCTCACGGTTCTCTGTCTTTACTAGATTTTCTCATTACTCATCTAGATATACTGCATATTTACGTGCTTCTCTTTCACCGTACTGTTAGCTCTTTAGTGATAGGATTGTGTCATTCATTTCTGTATCCCTACAGCTAAGAAAGGGGAATCATTTTGTTGAATTAAGCGTATGAAAAAACTAGGTGAGAAGAGCATCAAGAAAGCCAGAAGGGGAAAGAGTTTCAAGAAATAAATGGATAGTAGTGTCAAATGCTAGAGAGCCATCAGTACATCTTAAGTCATCACTGACATTGAACTGATATTCCTCATTCACTGACTGAACGCCTATTATATACAGGACAATGTGTTAAGAACAACGAACACGAAAATATAAAATCTGGTACACGTCAAAAGGTTTTCCGGGAAGCAGTCATATCTAAGTTCTTCATCAGGGGAGCAAATCAAAGAGTCAGGCCTGCAATTGCCTACACACGTAATTTGGCTCGGAAATCTGAAGTCGATTCAAAAGGGTCACAGCGCATCTTTAATAAAACTTAAGGGGGGACATGAGATGGAAAAGGGCCAGAGCACCTCAGTGTCGGTGACGACAGCAGGTAGCCAGGAAAGTCGACTCGTTCCGGAGTCCCTAGCTCCCTAAGCAGGGCTGGCGCTGTCGCCAGCTGCCAGTCCGTAGTCTGGGGCGGGAAAAAGTACAACTTACCGCAAAAGGCACAGCTACGGCCGTGGCCCAAAGGGGCCAGGGATTCCTTTGCGAGGCCCCACGCCGCGGGAGGAATCAGAGGAAAGCGGGGATCAGACAGACAGATGCGACGCCACAGACCGACTGTCCAAACTATAAAAGCGAGGGTCCCAGAGCCCAGCACAGCAACGCCAACTCCCACCAGCTGGAAGACCGACGACTGCCACCGAACCTTCCGCCCAATGAGGAAACGTCACCACTCCGCGTAGTTCAGCCTTTCTAGAAGAGGATGCACTTCCGCTTCCGGGGCACCCACAGCGACCTTTCTTAAGAGATGCTTCTTCGCTCTTGGTGGCTTTTGACATTCATTTTCTATTGTTTAACGACTGCGGCCGCGAAGTTGTTAAGATAACACGACCTCAGACAAGGACTACGGCCTCGAGAAGCCGACTTAAGAAAAAGTGACTAAACTGAGCGCTGCCAACTGAGGGAAGTGATGGGAGCTAGGGTGTGTTCAAGTGTAGGGATTCCCCGTGCGCACGAGAGAACTCCACGAAGGGGCGGGGCTTAGGGCGTTCGCAGCCAAGGAAGGCGGGTTCCACTCTGGGTCGAGTCAGGTGTCGCTACGGGTCTCTGCTTGCGCGTGCGCAATGCGTATCTCCCCTGGACTGTTTTGTGCTGCAACGTGGAATTCCGCTCCGCACACCAGGCAATACTGCAGCTGCTTCGTACCGTGACTCCAGCAGATCTCCCAGCGCTGCTCGAGTGGATGCGAACTACCCGTAAGCCACCAGAGCAGAGGCAGGCGGTTGGGCAAAAAGATGTGGGCACTGTGGAGGCTTAGGGTGAGGTTACAAATCTTCCATGAGTTCTCTACTCTGCTACCGGGCAGGTTGAAGGGGGCACATCTCATCCTTAGGCAGATTCACAGTCTAGTTCGGAATATTAAGTGCACGCTCTGAGTTGTGATTGAGCTGCAGACTTCAGACAAGCCGCTAGAGGCTCCTTATGCCTAACCTTCTAATGAAGGGAGCGGGGCGGGGGCGGGGGCGGGGCTGGGAAACTAGCCCTCCCTCTTCGCATTACTCCCACAAACTTGTGACAACCAGTAGGGAACTACCTGAAAAAGCACTTTTCAAGAGAAGTTTTAATCTATAGAACTAGAAACTTTCACCCTGCAGGCAAAATCACCTGTAGTTAGTGAATATTTTCTCAATTGTAATATAGACAATAAAAATTTTTATGGGGTGGGGGGAGAAAAAGGGACAAGACTTTGATTCTAAGCTGTTAACAAAATTAGTAACAGTAATGTTAAAAAGTACAAGTTAAAGAGTCCAGGAAATGTGATAATTAGGTTTAGTTCTTGAACAATAGGATAGATCTAAGGCAAAGTGAAGCCTGGTGAAGGCACAAGAAAATAGGATATACAGTAGAAAAATATGTCAAACCATACTACACCTCTAAACCTTTAAGTGTTGATTCCACCCTGGCTGGTGTAGCTCAGTGGATTAAGTGTTGGCCTGTGACCCAAAGGGTCACTGGTTCAATTCCCAGTCAGGGCACATGCCTGGGTTGCAGGCCAGGTCCCCAGTGGGGGGCATGCAAGAGGCAACCACACATTGATGTTTCTCTCCCTCCTTCTCCCTCCTTTCCCCTCTATCTAAGAATAAATAAACAAAATATTTTTTAAAAAAGTGTTGATTCCCATGTCTATTTTCTCTCCAGAATCATGACTTGAAATATACCTGCTTGCTAATGATTCCCAGTTTTAGACTTCCAACCCTGACTTCTCCGTGGAATTCTTAATGTGATGTTAGAGTCAATCAGTAGGTTTGGGTATTATTATGATTACCCAAATGTATTATGTATTATACATTTTGGGGGATCCTTTAGATAAGATGTGAAATGAAAATTAACTTGGACATCTGATAGTAAGATTTTAGCCTGGACAGGCAAGAAAACCAGAGACTTAGCTTCATATTTATACACAGTACTAGATTCAAGATAGGAATTTCCCAAACATGCTGAATCTTCATTTAAACCCTTTATTGCCAGTTCTACATTCCTAAACACAAGAACTTTCATTTCAAAAGCCCTGATTGCCTACAAAAATGCCACCTACATTGAAAAAATCCTAGCCATCAAAGTTTCAGTTCTTTAGAGCTGTTTGTAATCTAAATCTCCAGTTTTAGAGGCATCAAATGACACTCCATTTTTCAAAATCAGGAAAATTTCAAAGCATGTTTGGAAGATAATTTTGTAAACAAGAAGACCCAATTGAATTGGCTAAAGAATACATTTTCTCTTTTTAAAAAAGATTTTTTTAATTTATTTTTAGAGAGAGGGGAAGGGAGGGAGAAAGAGAGGGAGAGAAACATTAACTTGAGAGAGAAACATCCATGTGAGAAATATCAATCAGTTGCCTCTTGTATGTGGCCCCTCACTAGGCTGAACCTACAACCAAGGCATGTGCCCTGATGGGAATTGAACCTGTGACCTTTCGTTTTTGGGGAATGAGGCCCAACCAACTAAGCTACACTGGTCAGGGCCACACTTTCCCTGCCTTTCTCCTGCAGACCCTATAGTCAGAGAAGTTCAAGCAGTTTAAGAAATTTAGAACAGTAGCTGAGTTTCTGAAGAATGTTTATTAACATGAATAATTTTAAATAATTTTTTAGTTTTCAATTACAGTTCATGTACAATGTTATATTAGTTTCAGGTATATAACCCAGTGATTAGACATTTATATAACTTACAAAGTGATCACCCCGTTAAATCTAGTACCCACCTATCTGACACCATACATTGTTATTACAATATTATTATTATTTTTAAAGATTTTCTTTCTTTATTTTTAGACAGAGGGGAAGGGAGGGAGAAAGAGTGAGAAAACATCAATGTGCGGTTGCCTCTTGCACATCCCCTCCTGGGGACCTGGCCTGCAACCCATGCACGTGCCCTGACTGGGAATCGAACCAACGACCCTTTGGTTCGCAGGCTGGTGCTCAATCCACTGAGCCACACCAACCAGGGCTTGTTATTACAGTATTATTGACTATATTCCCTATGCTGTACTTTTCATCCCCATGACTATTCTGCAAATACCAATTTGTTCATATTAATCCCTTCACCATTTCACCTACCCCCCTCCCATCTGGCAACTATCAAAATGTTCTCCGTATTTATGAGCCTGTTTCTGTCCTGCTTGTTCATTTATTTTGTTTTTTAGATCCCATGTATAAATAAATTAAATCATATGGCATTTGTCTTTCTCTGGCTTATTTCACTCAACGAAATACCCTCCAGGTCCATCCATGTTGTTGCAGATAGCATGATATTCTTTTTCATAGCTGAGTCATAGTCCATTTTATATGTGTACCACATCTTCTTTATTCATTCATCTATTGATGGGCACTTAGGTTGCTTCCATATGTTGGCTATTGTAAATAATGCTGCAATGAACATACAATACAGATGTATACATATATCTTTTCAATTTCGTGTTTTGGGTTTCTTTGGATAAATACTGAGGAGTGGAGTTGCTGGGTCCTTCTTTGCCTCTTGTTATAGCCTTTGTTTTAAAATCTATTTTGTCTGGTATAAGTATTGTTACCACAGCTTTTTGTTTGTTTCCATTTTCATGAAATATCATTTCCATCCTTTACTTTCGGTCTCTTTCAATCTGAAGTCTCTTGTAGACAGAATATATAAGGATCTTGCTTTGTTATCCATTCAGCCACAATGTCTTTTGATTGGAGTATTTAATGCATTTACATTTAAAGTAATTTTTGATACATATGTAGTTATTTTTATTTCATTATTCATATTTTTAATCTTTTTTTCTTCTCCTCAAAGAAGTCCCTTTAACATTTCTTATAATACTGGTTTGGTGGTGATGAACTCCTTTGAGTTTTTTCTTGCCTAGGAAGGGCTTTATCTCTCCTTTGATTCTAAATTATAGCTTTGCTGCATAGAGTAATCTTGGTTGTAGGTCTTTGCTTTTCATTATTTTGAATGTTCCATGCCAGTTCCTTCTGGCCTGCAAAGTTTTTGTTGAGAAATTGGCTGACAGTCTTATGGGAGTTCCCTTGTAGGTAGCTAACTGCTTTTCTCTTACTGCTTTTAAGATGCTCTCTTTATCTTTAACCTTTGGCATTTTAATTATGATGTGTCTTGGAGTGGGCCTCTTTGCATCCATCTTGTTTGGGACTCTGTGCTTCCTGGATTTGCATGTCTGTTTCCTTCACCAAATTAAGGAAGCTTCTTTCAGTATTTTTTCATATAGTTTTACAATTTGTTGCTCTTTCCCTTCTCCTTCTGGCACCCTATGAGGCAATGTTGGAACGTTTGAAGTTGCCCCAGAGGCTGCTTACACTGTTCTCATTTTGGGGGGTTCTTTTTTCTTCTTGTTGTTCTCATTGGTTGTTTTTTACTTCCTTGTATTCCAAGTCAATTTGATTCTTGGCTTCATTCATTCTGCTGCTGTTTCCCTGAAATTTGTTCTTTATTTCAGTTAGAATGTCCTTTGTTTCAGACTGGATCTTTTTTATGCTCTTAGGTCCTCACTAAGTTCCTTGAGCATCCTTATTACCAGTGTTTTGAACTCTGCATCTGATACATTGCTTATCTTCATTTTGTTTAGTTCTTTTTCTGGAGTTTTGATCTGTTCTTTCATTTGGGCCATGTTTCTTTGTCTCTTCATTTTGGCAGCCTCCCTATGTTTGTTTCTGTGTATTAGGTAGAGCTGCTGTGACTCCGAGTCTTGGTATCATGGCCTAATGCAGTAGGTGTCCTGTAGGGTCCAGTGGCACACCCAAGCTGGGTACTCAAGGTGCACCCTTCATGTGGGCTGAGTACACCTTCTCCTCGTAGTTGAGCCTTGATTGCAGTTGGCAGGTCAATGTGAGGGATTTAGCAGGCCAGTCAGCTGCAAGGTCTGGCTGTTATCACTCACCAGCAACCTCTAACCTCCGTGGAGGATCAGCTGTGCAAGGGCAGGTTGGTGGTGCGCTGATGTGGTAAGTAGCTGTCCATGGGTGTGCAGGCTCTGTGGTTTCCTGGGTGGTGCAGCCAAGGTCAAACACCACCTGTGTTCCACCCGGGGCCACTCTGCCTGGGCTATAAAGCAATCTGAGATGGCTGCTACTTGTGCTTGGCTTGGAGATTTCCAGGCAAAGCTAAGGTGTGAATCTAGGCTGACTGCTGCCAGTGCCGGGTCTGGATCACTTAGCAGGGATATGAGGGCTAGTAGCTTGCTAAGGCCGGCTGTTGATTGTTTGATAGAATTTAGGAAGTTGTGAAGCATGAGCCAAGAGCAGCCATTCAAGTGGAAAAGCAGCTTGTGTGGGTCCCTAAGTTGGGGGGTACGGAGTCTCAGGGGATCTCGGAGGCAGGGCAAATGGTGTTAGCCAGGTTGATGGGGTCCCAGATATGGCACCCACCTGCCAGCTCTGTGGCTATGTGGGGGGGAGGGCTCAGCAAAGGACGACAGCCTCGGCCCACCTTTCTGTCTGAGAGAAAGCTGTCCCCCAGGTCCCATCTTGATGCCCGACATTTCAGTTCCTCCCCATATGCCACTGGTGCCTTTCCAGCTGCTACCATGGTGCTGGAGCTCAAAGGGAGTGAGTCCGAGTCTATGTCTGGGTTCTTTAAGGGGAACTACTTGGGACTCCAAAAGTTTCTTCCACTGACCCAATCCCTGCTGGGTTTTGCAGCCAGAAGTTATGGGGACTTATCTTCCTGGCCTTGGAACCCTGAGCCATGGGACCTGGTATGTGGCTGGGACTCCTCACTTCCGAGATATTCCTCCCAAATTTCTAACTGCCACACGTAGATTTGGGACCAGCCCATTCTGTGTCTGCCCCCTTCCTACCACTCTGGATGGATGTGGTTTCTTTAATTCCATAGTTGTCAGACTTCCATTCAACTCGATTTCTCACGGTTCTGAGTGATGGTTGTTCTATATTTTAGTTGTAATTTTGATGTGGTTGTGTGAGGTGGCAAGTTGTGTTTACCTATGCTGCCGTCTTGACGGGAAGTCCCAGCGTCTAGTAATTCTATGAGTTGCTGAGTGTGCAGTGCTGAAGTCTCCAGCTATAGTTGTAGATTTGTTCATTTCTCCTTTCAGCTCTGTCAGTTTTTGTTTCATGTGTTTTGAAGCTTTGTTGTTCAGTAAATGTCTTCTTAATGGACTGATTCTTATTAGATGATGTTCCTCTTTGTTCCTAATAATTTTCTTTACTTTAAAGTTATATTAATATAGCCATTCCTATTTTTTAAACTAATGCTTGTACCATATATGTTTTTTTTCCATTCTTTTATATTTAATCTTCCTATGTCATTCTGTTTGAATTGAGTTACTATTGACAGCATACATAGTTGAGTTGTGTTTTTTAAATCTGTTTTGGTGTGAAGGAGGTATAAGGGGACTAAATGGTCATGGAAAAAATATAGTAAGGATTAAATTTTAAAAAGGAAAAAATAAAAATATCCATTGACATATATTAAAAAATAAATAAATCTACTTTGCTAATCTCTGTCTTTTAATTGATATGTTTAGACCATTTACCTTTAAAGTAGTTACTAATATACTAGAACTTATGTGGCATTTTATTCATTTTTTTGTTTGTTCCTTCTGTTTCTCAAGATGTTTTTATCTCCTCTTGCCTGCCTATGGGTTACTACAATAGTTTTTGAATTCTGTTCTTATTTATAGTGTTTCTGAGTTTTTGTTGTGGTTGCTCTGAATATTACAATATAATGTGTGACTTACCACCATCTGCTCTCAGTGTTTTATCATTTGAGTGAAGTATTGAAATCTTCCACTTAGATCCCTTCCCCCCCTTTTGAATATAATTGTTTTGTGTTTCCTCCACATAGATTGACTACTCTATTACATGGTTTCATAGTTTTCAAATTTACTTATTGATTTGAGAGAGAGAGATAGAGACAGAAAGAGAGAAAGAAACATCAATTTATTGTTCCACTTATTTATGCATTCCTTGCTTGATTCTTGTATGTGCCCTGACCAGGGATCAAACCCGCAACATTGGAGAATCAGGGCCATGTTCTAACTAACTGAGCTATCCGTCTAGCGCGTGGTTTTACAAATTTTGATTTAACCATCAAATATAGTTTAAGAAACTAATAAGGAGATAGTCTATTCTATTTTTACCCATTTTGTTATTCTTTTCTTTGTGAAGTTCCTGGTCTTCTGCTAGTTCCTTTCTGTTGGTGAGCAACTTATAGCCATTCTTTAAGGGTAGGTCTGCTGGCAACAAATTTTCTTGGGTTTCCTTTATCTGAGGACGTCTTTATTTCTTCCTCATTCATGAGTAATAATTTTATCAGATATAAAATTCACAGTTTGCATTCCTTTTTTTCTAGCACTTGAAAAATTTTGTACCTTTCTTCTGGCTCCCATAGTTTCAGATGAAAAATTCACTGTTGTGAATTGTATTCCTCTGTGGTAATGAATCATCTCTCTCTGGTTGCTTTAAGATTTGTTCTTTGTCTTTTGTTTTCAGAAGTTTATGTTATGTCATTATGTGGGTTTCTTTGGTTCTGTCCTATTTGGAGTTTTCTTGGCTTCTTAAATCTAGATTTATGTCTTTCACCAAATTTGGGGAAGCTTTTAGTTATATTTATTCAAATATTTTTCTGCCCCAGACTCTTTCTCCCATTTCTGGATCTCTTATACTAAAGTTAGGTCTTTTGTTCTTGTCCCACAGATCCCTGTGGCTCTGTTCAGTTATATATTTTTTTATGTTTATTTTCTCACTTTTTTCAGATGAGGTAAATTTTGGTGATCTGTCCTCAAAGTTCACTAGTTCTGCCCTCTTTCATCTCTACTCTACTACTAAGCCCATCCAGCAAGTTTTAAAAAAATTTTGATTATTGTGCTTTTCAATTGTTATTTCCACTTTAATCTTTTTTTGTAACTTCTGTGTCTTTGCTGAGATCTTCTATCTTTTCACTTGGTACAAGAAAATTTATGATTGCTTATTGAAGCATGTTTATGATGGTTGCTTTAAAATCCTTGTCTGATAATCTGAATTCTGATTCATTTAAATGTTAGCATCTGGGTTGCTAGATTGAAATTATGATTTTTTTTCCCGTTCTTGGTCTGATAAGTGATTTCAATTGTATCCTAGGTATTTTGGGTATTATGCTAAGACTCTTTATCCTATCATTCTTTGATGTTAGTACTAAGGCAAGTTGCCCTGCTTAGATTCAGCCGCTTGGTTCTGGCCTAGTTTTTTGGGCTGTAGCTCCAGTAACAATTTATTTTTCAGTGCTCCTCCAGTGCTATTCCGTTCTGCTTTGTTCTTTGGCATTGCCAGGCTTTCTGCTCAATCTAAGCTGGAGTCACCTGCATAGGGAAAGACACTTTCCTGAATCGCTCATGTCGCTGAGTTGCCTTCCACTGGTGAGGGGTATGAAAACAAGCAATACAGGGCCTGGTTTGCTCCCTGCCACTGGGCAGAAGGCTGGGAGCTGCCAAGCCTAGGTCTCTCTATGCCACTGGGAGGAGGGCCTGGAGGCACTAGGCTGCCCTGATGCTGCCCAGAGTTGTGGCACGGGGCATAGGGCTCCTCAGTAGGTCTCTTGTTCTTCTTTACTGGTCTTTGGTAAGAGGAAGCAGGCTTCTTGGTTCTCTTTTTGGCTTTGCCTGTTGGTAGTTCTGGGGTGCAGGCCTCTCTGCCCAGGCTACATGGAAGGTAAAAAGAAACCCAGGGAACTCACCACAATGATCTTCCTTAAGTCCTAAGGTCCCTAGAGAGTTCACATTCTTCTCTCTAGCTTTTAGAGTCATTTAT
The DNA here is from genome assembly GCF_022682495.2 of Desmodus rotundus. NCBI lineage: Eukaryota > Metazoa > Chordata > Mammalia > Chiroptera > Phyllostomidae > Desmodus > Desmodus rotundus. Next base: position 52,465,938 of record NC_071393.1, read on the forward strand.
GATTGCCTGTTGAATTATTTCCAGGGTTTAGTTGTATTTAGAGGGGAGGAGCAGGGGGAAAGTAAGGGAAGATGCCGTCACGTCTGGAACCAGAAGACACATAAAAAAATTTTGAAAAATTTGAATAGGGTATTCAGAGTAATATGTGATATGTTTGAATACTAGGTAATATGTACCCCAAAGTTGAATTATGCTTTGTAAGTCATTTGAGGTAAGGATATGGATAAGTGAAGGCTAGAGGTTGAGGGAAGGCTTCATGAAGATGAAGTAACTTGGACTGGCCCTTATTGCAGAAAGCAACAGCATGCAGTTGAAAGAACAGTATGAACATGAATGAATATGGAAAACAACTGAGGGGATTTGCCTGTCTTGAGGAAAAATTAGGTTAGTGAGTAATGAGCACCGAAAATAGAATAGTTAGACTGTGGTGATATAGAGGACCTTAAAGGCTGGAGTGATACTTGATACATTGAAAAATAGAAAATCATCTAAAAATTGTGAGGAGGGAGAGTGACATGAAAGTGAAGTTTAAGCAAGATTAGTTTAAAATAGGTGTGTAAGGTATTGTATAGTGAGGGGACACTGATGTTAACGAGCTAGTTATGAATTTGTAATGGTATTTTAAGTGTGTGGTGATGACTTATGATGTAGTTGAAGGGGGAAAAAAGAGGAAGTAGGATTCAAAAGAACAAGTGAGGGACTTAATACCTGACTAGATATAAAAAGTGGGGTTTGACTTCTAGACCCAGCCTTGGTTACTTCTCTTTCTCCAAATAGTTAATTAAATATAGGTAGAACATTTTTAAAGAATTAATACTACCCTTTAGAGAAGCTCTTCTTCTCCACTCCCTTCCCACCTACATGTATAATTTGAGAAAAACTTTACTGTCCTTAGGCAACTGATTAACATCTTTCTTTAGTCTTTTTCCAGCCAACATACTGTTCCCACACATTCCGAAATAACTATTATACATGTTAAAAGATGTTCAGCCTCACTAGTAATTAAAGAAATGCAAATTAAAACAACAAAGTTTGTTTTTATGGAATATTCAATGCTATAAGGGCTTAATGAAACGTATATTCTTTCTTTTCTGTTAAAGTAAATTGGTATAATCTTATAGGAAAGAAATTTGACAATGTGAGGGGAGACCCCCCAAAAAACATATTTATTAAAAAATGTGTATGTATTCTTACATGTTTAAACTCCAGTCACCCTAAAAGTACTCTCCATTTGATGCAATACACCTATCGAGATGTTTTTTCCACTACTCAAAACAGTTTTTGAATTCATCAATTTTGATGCCTTTTAATGCTTCTGCTCTTTTTTGTTTTACTTCTTCCACATTGGCAAAATATTTCCCTTGGAGGACCTTTTTCACCCAGAGAAACAAAAAAAAGTCACTTGGGGTAAGATTGGGTGAATAGGCATGGTGGGGCATGGGGATCATGTTGTTTTTTGGTCAAAAACTGCTGAACATTCAACATGGTATGGGCAAGTGCACTTATAAATCACCCGTCGTGAAATGAGCAAGCGTGTTGAAAAAGTCTTCAAAAATCGCTGAAACCCAGTGCAGCCTCTCACAACGCCAGCTGGTACAGTGATACAGACGGGTTCCTAGAACACTCATCTAGCAGGGAAAGCCTGTACTATGAGGGGTCCACCCTCCAGAAGATAATTCTGATTTTGGGGGGTTCCCCCTCATATGTAGCAAAAGCCTTTAAAATGTTTGAGTATAATACTTCTAAGAATTTATAGTAAAAAAAATAATGAAACACAGAGACAATGTATGCCAAATTGCTATTTGCTGTCTTCCCAATTTTTCACAATTACAGATAAATATGTAGTAGTGGGAATAAATGGTTAAATATATACATGGTGGAATATTTAAACAGCCTTTAAAAATAATGTTTTAAGGGAATTTACTTTCAATATCAGAGTAATTACTTAATGATAAGTGAATTCCAGTTTCACACACTTCGGTAATATATCGTACATTTTTGATGTTTTATAGTTGTTATTAGGGTAAAAATGTCTTGTTATTCTTTCCGGAAGTTATTTGCCAACTGCCCACAGATATATAATAAAACTAATTTTAACCGTATTGAGCTAAAAATTTTTACAGTGCCTCACATGTAGTGCTCAATAAATATTGGCTACTATTGTCAAAGAGCTTTTAAGAACTTTCTTTCTAGAAAAGTACACATATTTATGTATACAACCAAGCATGCAACTTTAGACCCTTTATGGACCACATGAAACCCATACGTGGACCCTCTTACCTGGGACCATGTTGAAAAATCCCTGCCGTAACTGAAGAAACCTCTTTTTACCCTTGAATGCGGTTGAATCAGAGTTTGTTGTCCAGGGTAAGAAGTGCTAATTCTCATTTTCACTTGATATCTTTAGTATTAAGGTAAAACAAATGCAGTCTTCATTTAACTGCCTCTTTAAATGACTGAATAATTTAATATACAAGTTATGGTATCATCTTGACTGGTGATGGTCATATTAATTGGGGGATTGACTCCCAAATAAACATTTAACTATGGAGACAGCTAGAAGTCCATGGTGATGGTTCAGAATTTGCACCCATTCTCATCTTCCATTTTTCCAGCTCCCTTGAGCTTTGTGTATTACCGTTTAAGACGTTTGGCTCCCACTGCTGCCACCACCACCACCACTTCCAAATCTATGAATAACACAGCTGCAGTAGCGGTCCTAGATGTTACAAAGTGATAGAGGGTAATAAACTAAGGTAGCAATGGATTAGAGAACTGGATTGCCATATTGTGTTCAGTCCCAGGGCCATGTTTAAAGGGGCTTTTGAGCCTTGACTGGTATGGCTCAGTGCGTTGGGTGTTGTCTAGCAAATGGAAAGGTTGCCAGTTGCATTCTGGTCAGGGCACGCGCCTGGTTTGTGGGCAGGACCCCTGTTGGGGGTGTGCAAGAGGCAACTGATCAACATTTCTCTCTCACATTGATGTTTCTGTCCCTTTCTCCCTTCCTTCCCGTCTCTCAAAAATAAATAAATAAAATCTTCATAAATAAATAAATAGGCTGTTGAACAAGTCCAGAAGACAGCAACCAGATGACAAAGGATATGGCTGTCACATCATATTAAGAACCATGGTCAGAGCTAGGGAGAAGAGGAGACTAAGGTAGTGACAGGAGACCTGTTACCAGCCAGCTGCCTTGTTTGACATTTTGGAGAGGCTGTATGGTGTAGTAATTAACGAGTTTAGAGTTAGACCTGCATTCAGTCCCAACTCTGCAATTTTCTTGCCAACATGACCTGAGGCAAGCACCTGAACCTCTGACCTCAGACTCTTTTTTAATAAAATAGAAATGATAATAGTACCCCCTATAGGATCCTGGGTGTTTTACAGTGTTTGAAAAGCTCGAAATCTAGCATGCTGTCAGTGCTCATTTAATAAATGTGTAACATTAAAGATGATGTTTTCTCTCAGACTGAAATTGGAAAAACGAGCTAATGGTGTGGAGAGGCAGATTCTGGCTCGGCACGGGGAAGAAACACTGTCCCTGAATGTGTTCAAGCAAACACTGAGCGACTGTCAAGTCAGCTGCATAGGTGCATGCTGCCATTTAGCGACAGGTCACAGTCTGAGTTCCCTTTCCAGTGTCTAAGACTCTTATTTTATAAGGCAGACCTACATGAAAACTTTTATTAACATGGTTGTTTATGTTACAGAATTAAGTCCAAAGGAGTTGGGCTTTGAAATATCTTAGTTTAACATAATGAGATTTTTATTGGCTTCTTTAGTTATACTCTTTACAAATTGAGAGAACTTGCTAAAGATCACTGGTATGAGTGATATTATTAGAATTAAATGTGAGTCATAGAGGTTTCCAGTGTTTTGTCATTGAAGGGAAGCTAAGCAGATATTAATTAGCAGCTTGAGAAAATTTAATTCGATTTTAAGAATACAATGAAAAGGCCAGGGTTTGTTTTTTTTTTTTTTAAATACATCACAGATGCTATTTAAGTTCCACCCAAAACAATTTGGAATGAACCTAATAATATATTTGTTTTTCTAGAATTTATATTCAGCCTCCTTCTAAAAATACTTTGAAGCACCAGCTTAAATTATACTAGACAGGTGAGGAAAGAAAAAAGAGCTAAAAGACCTTCCTTCCCACATCAGTTCAGAGATATATCTTCATATTAACCACTGTTGCTCAAAGGGAAATTATGCAGAGAAAGAACCTTTATATGTGGGGACACAGAGTGGTATAGTGAAAGAATAGCTTTATTTAGAGGCAGAAAACCTAGATTTATTTCCTTGTGCTGCTGTTGGCCTGCTTTGTACCTTTTCACAATTCTTTTAATTTTAGAAGACTCAGTTACCTCAGCTATAAATCCGGGAGTATAACCTTGCTTTGCTTTCCTTACCTGGATGCTATAAAGTTAAATAACCTAGTTTCTACGTGAAACAACTTTGTAAACTGTAAAATATCATTCAAATTTTAATTGTTATTTGTGACATGAGAATAGCATTCTGAACTGACACAAGAATTATTTTACGTTTAAGAAGGAGATCATGAGCTTACTTAAAAATAACCAAAGATTCGGGAGACAGGTGATGTGGAAACAGATGACATTTCCTTCAGGATCTTCATGTTTTCCTTCTACAGCTATTTTAAAACTGTAAGAAAGACACAGACCCTTTGGGGTCCCTTTATTCCAGCAAGAATTCAATATAAGAAAGTCTTTTAAGAGAAAAAGAAAATATTTTCATTATTAGTCCTTTCCAATCTATACTTGGTATTCCAGACAGTAGCTAACTTTGAGTATTTTGCTTCCAGATAAGTTACATTCTATTTAAAATTATACATGAGCTGCTTAGAAATCTTACATTTTTAGACAATTAAAAAAATTAAGCGAAGAATTGAAACAACAGAACAATGAACTCCATCCACTTTTATACCCTCATCTAGAGTCACCAATTGTTGATCTTTACTGTCTCGTCTTTATTGCTTACACAGTCCCACGCTCCCTCTTTTGCGAGATCATTTAAAAATAGGCCACAGCCATCAGAAATATGCTACTTTAATGGTCATTTTATCTGCTGCTCGAACGCAGTAGAGCAGCATGATTGTTGCGAAGTTCTGTCAGCTGGCGCCAGCTGTTAGTGCTTATTATCTGCCGTCCGTGCATTTTACTGCAGGCAGGAATTCTCTGATTAAAGTTATCTTCTTAGTAATCCCTGTGTGATACCTACTAAACTTCTAAGATATGGTCAGAAAAGGAGTATTTGACTACTTACTAGTGAGCTTAAGACCCTAAAAACTAATGGCAATGCTATTCTTGAATAGCACTGCAAAAGTAAACTACTACATTTTTAAAACGCCTTTGTTTTTCTATAACATGCTAAAATAATCAAGTTTTATATTTTCAAGCAGTTTGGAAAAAGGAAAAACTCAATAGTTTTAATGGAACATTTGTTATCATTTGAATATTTCATTGGCTAGAAGGTTTATTTATTGTTATGAATTGATGCTTGTGACAGAAAATATGCCCATTGTAATCACTTAGTCTAGCTATGACTACAACCATAAAAGCTATATCTTTCCTTTTTTGTTCCAGGAGATTTTGACGAGTTCACTCAGGATGATAATGACACTATGGAAAAACATAGCAGCAGATCTTCAGAATTGCTTACCTCTAGAAAGCATGCTTCCCTCAGAACATCTAGCCCTCCAAAAAGTAAACGCATTATTAATATACTCTTAGTGCTGCTTGAGGATTCTCCAGTTCTTCCTTAGTCCCATAGCCTCTCCAGACTGATAGTGCTTCAACCATGTTCCCAATTCTTTTGAGTCTCTAACCCTCTGGCTCCCCAGTGCTATTCATTCAACAAATATTTTTTTGAGGGCATCCTGTTTGCCAAGCACTCAAGCACTTTATCCCACCCCCTAAAATCAAGGCCCAGCAGTAATCTGGTCCTGCCTACATCACTGTCCTGGTTTTGTCTTCCTGGTCCATTTCCCTCACTTTTATCAATGGTGAAGTTTACCTCTTTGTTTCTTTCTCCTACTTTTATATTGTACAATTTTTGCTTATTCTTCTATTCCTTTATTCCTAGAGTTCTCATTTTTCTTCTCCATGCAACCCCCTCATTGAAGTCCCTTTAGATCCCAACTCCTATGGGCTACATATGCTATAAATAATGTTTCTTAAAGCAAAGCTATTGATAATAATCTCTTCTCCCACTGACCTGAAAAAGCAAGAGACAAAAAACCATATGTTTTTTGGCATATGGTTTTTCAGCGTGTAGGTCCTGAGCAGAGGAGCTAAATCCTGTACCTTTTTAACAGTGCCGTGCACATTGTGAACACTTGGCAAATCTTAGTAAGCATCCACTCGTTCAGAGTGGATTCTCGAAGGAGGAAAATAGTGAATAGTGTTAAAACTGAGAGAAATGTCTGTATTACAGTTTGGGTGTTATTAATGAATAAGTCTTGTCAGTATCATTAGGAAAAAATATTCATTGCATGTTAATGGTTGACCCACAGTTCCCTATGCTGACAAACTGTTTTTATCTTCATTTCCTTCTGACCCTTGTGTATGTTCTTACATTTTGCATACTTGTGATAGAGATTTTGTGCAGATGTAGATATAATTTTGTAGTTTTCCAAGCAGATAGGATGATGGTTAAGGTAGAAGAAATCATACATTTTTTTCTTTGTAGCCACTTACTACTATACAATATAAAATGTACCACAGTATTAAGAAAGAGCCATTATTTGTGAGCATGAAGTTTTACTAAGATTTTTATTAATTGAAAACTTTGCCTCTAGGCAAAGATTACTAAGTATTTTGATGGGTAAGTCATTAACATGTAGGACTCAATACCCTTTTTATTAGCTAATGTCGTTTCTTGGGAGAAATCTTTCTGGCTATCAATTTGTTTATTAGTCAAATATACTGCTTCAGATGGACAAGACAGTCTCAAAGTACTTCCAACTAAAATTTTAAATATTTGTCATAGCCATGTTTTGCATCATCACAGGTCAAATAAAAAGTTGGCCGCTGACAAAATGACCCCCATTTATGTGATTTCATTGAGACTCATTACCTGAATGAATGGGTGCAATCCATTAAAGAAGCAGCTGACCCCACAAGTTGGGGGCTCCTAATCTGCCTTGGCAGAGTGACTCTGGCAGGCACAGCCCGGGAGACAGTGATGAGAGCTCAGCCTTAGGCTGGCATCCCACAGCCACTGGGTGACTTCCTGCAGTCACGGGGAGACAAAGCAGTACATTTGTTGGAGTTACCTTTACCTTTTTTAAAAATTGTACCAAATTATCCACTTATTTTTTTTCATTTGTACCATTCCTTCAAATAAAGTAATTTGGTCCCCTCCATCCCTGCAACAAAAAAAAGTCTCAGAAATAAAATGTAAGAAGAGCACAGTTGCCAGCCTTTCTGTGTCTTGTTGCTGGCAGAATTTTAGCATATGAACCACTGATGTTTTGCCTTATTTAGCAATAAAAAGAGGCTTCTTTGTACTTTGTTTCTTTTGATGTGTTTCTTCTCTCCACCAGATACAGCAGCGGCCAGAACCCACAGTTCACGTTGATGCATTCCTTTATGATGAAGACTTTATTGATTCATTATGTGAGGGAGGAAAAATGAGCAGAAACTACTGTATGGTGTGGGGTTCACACCAGACAGCACCTTTAGGTGGGCACTCAAGTATTCAAAGCTGATGACTATGTGTGTACTTCTTGGATGTCATGGGTATGCAAATTATTAACAAAGTCATTCAATGTTTTCTGAAAGCCAAAGGCCAGCCTACAGCGTAGCCATTACCAATTACTGCAGCTGGGGAGACTAAATAGAAATACTGTCTAAGGAAGTTAGGCCACTTAGTGTCTCCTGGGGGTGTAGCTCTGCTTTTCACAGAAACTGTTTAATCAGAGGTGACTTTTCAGGTAAAGAAACTAATCACAAGTCACTGAGTACAGGGAAACTGACTTAATGCTGATTTATTTATAAGAGAAGTGTGTTAGTTAAATATAGTCAAGGGGTCCGGAATGTTCTCCCGATGAAAATATCCGCTTGAGAAGTCAGATACTCATATGAATCAGAGATAGTTGGATGAATGTGGACTCAGATAAGAATGATGGATAATCTTGAGAAAGACTTTGTTCAGGCTGTGACTTGCCCTAGTAGAGTATCTCTGGTCCATCACAGAAAACCAACACTAGTGACGGAAATTCTCCTGCATCTCTGCCCCCTCAGACGCAGCACGTGTGTCCCAAACGGCAGCTAGACTGACTGCATGCTGCTACTATATTCGGTTAATATATCCTTTGTCCAAACTGGATGTGATTGGTTTGATGTTACTTTAGACACGCGATTTCAATCTCCCTGCTGCCTTAGATTTATTGCTTAGAGTGGGCTATCCTCCAGATAAGGAAACTTGTGCTCAATACCACTCTCAAAAGTCTACTACCAAATTGGTAACATGTTTCTGATAGAAATATATTGTACCTATATTATAACTGGGGATTAAACTTCCCTGATTTGCTGTTTTAAGATTCTATTTTTAGATAGTTTTTATGGTTTCTATTTGAGGTAGTTGAAATTCACAGAATAGAGAAGAACTTAGAGACAAGAACAATAGAAAACTAAAAAGTGAATTATAACTATAACACTATTAGATCTGATTTATTAAAATCTATGAGATTTTATAATCTTATGTTCAACAATGAAAATGTGAAGATTAGAATGCATTTTCCCATAAAAATCAGGTTGTAGATAGTGACCGAATACCCATGCCAGCCCAGATAACTGTAGTGAATAGGAAAAAGCTGTCACATGTGGGACTTCCCTTCCCTGTATGACAGGGGGCTTGTCTAGCCACGAATGATGACTGTAGCCCAGGACAGAAGCACTAATGTGGCAAAGAGGGTAGTGAAGATGAAGATCCTGGAGAGAGAAGGGCTACAGTGGTCAAAGCCCACCTGCCTA